>NW_005354334.1:421960-486635 GCF_000412655.1 Myotis brandtii
GGGTGGGGCCACAACATTAGTAACAAAGAAACAGAATTAAAACTTTATTGTGGGGAGCCGCTACAGTGTTTTGGACAGGTTCAAGCCTTGGACTGATGAGAGGGCACAGTCCTCTCATTGCCACATGCTAGTCCCAGCTTGGAGGGCAGGGCCCTCCCAGCACAATTATAGCCAACAGCTGTAGTTGTAAGCTTGAACCTATGGTCCAAACACGTGGCCCCACGTGCCTGAATGATGTGGGCTTGATAGAGTTCAGGTGCATGTAGTTGAGTAGGATTGAAACCCAGGAGAATGTTGTAAACATCTTGGTCACGCCCTTACTTTGCCTCGTAGCATCTGCTATAAAATAAAGGCATGGCTGTGGGCATGGTCGCTGTCTCTCAGAGAAGCAGCGTCCCACCAAGACCTGGCTTTCATTCTCTTGTTTGTCTTTCCTAAGCCTTTCAGCCGCCCCCACTCAGGTTCACCCCTGGCCGTGCTGGCGAGGCACACTTTAGAAAGAGATGCCTCCATGCTCCCAGGGCGGGTTCCTGCCTCAAACCCCACCCTTACAGGAAACAACTCAAGGGAGGACACAGCTGTTGCCAAGACAACCCCAGCAGGACTGACTTCCTTCTGCTTGGTCGTGGCGGTTGTGGTCGTGATGAACACCACCCATGGTTTTTATATAAGTAGATATTAGGGTTTATAGTGCCAGTGAAGTTGAAGCTACAGGATTTTGTGCCCTAATATTTTTTATTTTAAAAAGATTTATATACAGTAAAATTCTCTGTTTATGGTATAAAGTTTTATAGGTTGTAATAGATACACAGTCAGGTATCCACCACCACAGTCATAATACCTATCAGTTCCACTACTCCTCAGTTTCTCTTATGTGGCCCATTTGTTGTCAACCCCTCCCCCAATCCTAAATCTCTATAAAACACTGATATGCTCTTGTCTCTATACTTTTGTATTTTCTAGAATGTTATGTAAATGAAAACATAATATGTAACCTTGGGATGTGTAATATTTTCCACTTAGCAAAATGTATTTGACATATGTTCAAATTAAGGCATGATTTAATATTTTATTCCTTTTTTTACACCTAATATTGTAAGTTTTTTTAGCTATGCTAATAATATATACCCGTATCTCATGTGTTTTTAAGACTCATTTTCCTAATTACCAAATGTGTTGAATAACTTTTCATATGCTTATTTGTCATTAAAATATATTTGTTGGTGCAGTGTCTATTCAGATTTTTTGCTCAAGTTTATATTGTGGGTTTTCTTTTTATATGAGGATCTAATTGGCTTTATTTAGTGATTCATAAATCTCATGAATTGGGAAGCATTTTTAAATTGTTTGATTTTTGGAAATTTTCCTATATACAAGTCCTTGGTCAGAAATATGATTTGTATATATATATATATATTAGTTGTGTGGTTGATCTCTTTATTCTTTCAACAATTCTTTTACAGAAAAAAAGTCAGTTTTGATGAAGTCTAATTTATCAATTTTTCTTTAACATAACATGCTCTTGGTGTTTTATGTAAGAACTCTAATTAACCCAAAATAATAAATATTTTGACTTAACTTTTTAAAAAGATATGAAGTATGTGTTGAGGTCCCTTTTTTTGAATATGAATGTCTGATTAGTAAAGAACCATTTATTGAAAAGACTATCCCCTTTCCAATGAATTACTTTTGCACTTTTGTCATAAGTATATCAATTATGGGGGTCTATTTCTGGACTATTTGCTCTATTCTACTGATTTGTGATTCTATACTTTAACTGATAACAGCATTGCCTTGATTAATGTAACTTTGTTCCAAGTCTTAAAATCAGATAATATGAGTATTCAAAATTTATTCTGAAGGGGAAAGAACATAGAGATTGCATTCAGTGTTTTATGAGCCAATTCTGGAGGTAACACACCATATATCATTGTCAAAATTTAGTCATGTGGTTACACGTAATTTCAAGAGATGCTTGCTTATAAATACTCTATGCAAGGGAGGAAGAGCTAAAAAGTTTGGTAAACAACAGGCCAGTTTCTGCAACAGAGATAAATAAATACTGTTTCACTTTTAGTTACAGGGCAGTCAGTATAAATAAATTTTACCTCAACCTTTTCTTTCCAATCTCATCTTTCATTTTCCTTGGAAAAATTTTATGAAACAGTGCCATGTCCTTAAATTATAAGGTTGTTTTCTCCTATTTCTGCTTTATTTCTACTTCTCAAAAATCTTATATGTTACTCATAGGTTGCCTCAGATGTCACATACTAAAGAGATATTCTGATGATATATATGACTTCTCCTTTCTCTGAACCTCCATAATACTTCATTTATATTAATAAGACTGTGTTTATAAATTTTATTATTTTCATAATTATTAATATGACTTCATCTAGTTTTATAGTCCTTTAAGAGAATGATCATAGCTTATAAATATGTTATATTCATTGCTGTATTCCTAACAGGAGAACTCAGTAAACATTTGTTTTATTGTTGATAGTTCAGCCAAATGGCCCTAACATTCTTAGTGAATTAAATTGAAGTCATTATCAGGCCAAAGCTCAAATGAAAGAACAGCAGAATTCATATGGCATTTTGCTACTGTGAATATTTCCATAAGGGTCAAAGTACTGCTCTCTAAATTATAACCCCTAAATCTGTCAGGGGTTAGGGAAGGTGGCTAGAGAACGGAAGGGCAGGAAACTGATTTCCAAAACCTAGACCTCTGGTTATCCTCATGGCCATGATTCTTAAAAGAACACCAGTTTGTCATTGCAAAGGAAGGAAAGAAATTCATACATCTATTACTTTCTATTTTTTTGTTTATCATAGCCCAGCTGAATTTTTTTTAAAGGGAGTGGAAGGAAGAGGAGGAACAAGAAAGCAAGAATGAATAAGGGAGATAACCATGAGCCTAACGTGATTTTAAATGTTCTTTGACCCACGTAAGTCAAGTGAATGTCAAAGTAATAACAAAGAGAGAAGCATTTTATGGTTATAAACCTAATTAATTAAATTAAGAAGTGCAATTTCATTAATTAATTTAGACTACAATATTCTAAGAGAACTACTAGGCATTCTCAGCATTTTTGTATCTCATTTCCATTACAAATGGTCCCTGCTGACCCTGATACCCTCCACATACCATTGTGGACACTACTTAGAGACAACCAGTATTAGCATATTATTAGCAATTTAATGAATATATTATCAAGTAACTATCATATATTTATTTTAATTTTAAGTAAATATTGTATTGTTTTTATAAAAGTTTCTCCAGGATCAATATAGCTTAAATCTATTTCTAAGTTGATGCATATATCATTTTAATTGCTACA
This sequence comes from Myotis brandtii, assembly GCF_000412655.1. NCBI lineage: Eukaryota > Metazoa > Chordata > Mammalia > Chiroptera > Vespertilionidae > Myotis > Myotis brandtii. Next base: position 425,302 of record NW_005354334.1, read on the forward strand.
AAATATTAAATTATATAAAGAACTAAATTATATAAATTTAAAATTTATTTAAATATGTTATTTTAAGTATTATTATAAGTATAGATACAATTAACATCTTGTATGTATATAATGTATCTTATACAGATAAATATATACATATATACCAGAGATATATTTATAGGTATATATGTTTACCTGACTACCACCTTAGGGAAAAAAAGGTCAATGAAATAGAATTATTGACTCAGATGGTATATTAGTCAGAATGTACCAACTGGTATAACAAACAATGCAAATATTCAGTGGCTTAACACAATAAATGTTTTTCTTGGTCACACAATAGTCTCCTGAGTAAAGAGAATCTTCTGATTTTTTTTCTGCATCCAGGGCAAAGGTTTTCCATCAGTATGTCCACCATTTCTATGAACTCTCTTTCAGTTTAGCTTCTTAACTACTTTTGCTATTATTTTAAAGCTAAAGTGTCATTATTTCCACTCTAAATTAGTTTCTTAATCCTGCCAATTCACTTGCATGCCAAATTGTTTGACTCACAACTATGAAAGTGGACAATGATCTCTCTTAACTCATACGAAGTTAATAGAATAATTATCATATTTGTGTGAGATTATTTGCATCAGTTATCTATTTCTATGTAACAAACCACCCAAAACTTAGTACAGTGGAAACTTAATTCTTGAACTTAATTCATTCTGAAGGCTGTTTGAGAAGAAATTTGTTTGAAAATGAAATCATTTTTTTTCCATTAGAAATAATGTAAATTGAATTGATCTATTCCAAATCCACAAAGGATTTCTTATTTTAACCTTATTTTACATATAGTACATGTCTAATGTACTATTTAATCTATAAATACTTCCTAAATTTATCGAACCACCTCCTACTGGCCTTAAAAGAATCCCTTTCAGCACTTGTTCCAGGGTTGTCTTTCAGGAGGTCAGTATGCAGCATCTTCCTTTTGCACATACCATTGCCTTCGAAATGCTGTCACCACCAACTGCTTTTCCTTTATCCAAATCAACCACCGCTTTTCTCCCTCTTCAACTGCCTGTGACCATTGCTTCTTTCACAGCCTTAGCAACATTAGCACTTTTGATAGCCTCCTTATGTTTTAAAACTACTAATTGTCCATTTAATCAGCAACCAAAGCACTCTCTCCTTTGTATGTTGCTTGAGAGATGCTTTCTGTCATGCTGAGGTATCAGCGTGAAAGGCTTCTCAAGTCAGGTCCAAAACTGAAGTTTGATTCCACAACTTAGACATTTTTCCATGAACAACTTCGTCGAGAACAGAACTGTTCGAAATGGGAGATGTTTGAGAACCGAGGTTTGGCTAGAGCTTAAAATAACAACACTTATTTCATTTGCTCATGAATCTGCAATAGCGGCAGAGCCATGGTTCTTCATTGCTCTCTGCACCATCAACAGGGTGGCTTAACTAGCAGCTGGAGAATCCATTTCATGATGATGGCTCATCTATGTGGCTGGCAACTAAGTGCCGACTATGAGCAGGGAGCTTGCCAGGGTTGTGGTCCAGGAGGTCTTGGTTCTTCTCTATGTAGACCTCCCCATTAGTTGTTTGTGCTTCCTCACAGCATGGTGACTAGGTTCCAAGAGCAAGTAGTTAAGAAAATCAATCCAGAGCTGTATCACTGTTTATGACTGACTCACTCAAATGTTATATAGCCTCACTTCTACCATAGCCATAGTCACATCCAGATCCAGGGAGAGGGAATGTAGATCTTACCTCTACTGGAAGGAATGTTAAAGTCACATTGTAAGAAGAGAATGTGGTTTTGGAATTAGGCTAATGCTAGCCTCCTGGAAAGAGCTCAGGAGTATTCCTCCCTCTCGGGTTTTTTGAAATAGTTTGAGGAGGATAGGTGTTAGTTTTTCTTTGAATGTTTGGTAAAACTCCCCTGTGAAACTGTCTGGACCTGGGCTTTAGTTTGCTGGGAGTTTTTTGACGACTGCTTCAATTTATCAGCAGTTATCGTTCTATTCAGGCTTTCTGATTCTTCCTGATGAGTTTTGAAAGAATGTATTTTTCTAGGAATATGTCCATTTCATCCAGGTTGCCCAGTTTGTTGGGATATAGTTATTCATAATATGTTTTTTATGATCCTTTGTATTTCTGTGGGGTTAGTTGTTACTTCGCCTCTTTCATTTCTGATTTTGTTTATTTGGGTCCTCTCTCTTTGTTTCTTGATGAGTCTGGCTAAGGTTCATGAATCTTGTTTATCTTTTCAAAGAACTAGCTCTTGGTTTTGACAAAGGAGGCAAGAGCATACAATGGAGTTAAGGCAGTCTCTTCAATAAATGGTGTTGGAAAATTGGACAGATATATGCAAAAAAAAATGAAACTAGACCACCAACTTATACCACACACAAGAATAAACTCAAAGTGGATAAAAGACTTAAATGTAAGTCATGGAATCATAAAAATCTTAAAAGAAACAATACACAACAAAATCTCAGACAATCTCTCCTAGCAATATATTGACCGATATATCTCCTAGGGCAAAGGTAACTAAGCTGAAAATAAACAAATGGAATTACATCAAAACAAAAAGCTTCTGTACAGCAAAAGAAACCATGAACAAAGTGAAAAGAGAGCCCACCACATGGGAGAACATATTTGGCAATGATACATCTGATAAAGGGTTAATTTCCAAAATATATAAGGAACTCATACAACTTAACCAAAAAGAAAGTAAACAATCCAATTGAAAAATGGGCAAAGGACCTAAATAGACACTTCTTCAAAGCGGACATACAGAAAGCCAAGAGACATATGAAAACTGCTCAAAGTCACTGATCATCAGAGAGATGTAAATTAAAACAATAATAAGTGTTGTGGAGTGCAACCGACAGAATGACCAGAACTCCAGACTGATTAAAATGTAGAGAGCTTTTATTGACTGGCCAGTGTCTGCTCCTCCACTCGGGAAGCCCAAGAGAGAAGCGGCCACGACCATCTGCAGAGTCCAATATTTAAAGGGGACAACTACATCTCAGGTGTGTGAGCTCAGTTCCTAGAAACTTTGCACAGGCTGTCAAGCTGCTGAGGTGGCTAGGTAATTAAGCAGGCCTAAAAAATTTTTCTACTCTGTAACAATAAGGTATCACTTCACACCTGTCAGAATGGCTATCATCAACAAATCATAAAATGACAAGTGTTGGCGAGGATGTGGAGAAAAGGGAACCCTAGTACACTATGGGAATGCAGACTGCTGCGGCCACTGTGGAAAAATAACCTCATTAAAAGCCTTGGTCTCAGGTCTATAATACTCTATAGAGTTTCCTCAAAAAATTAAATATGAAACTCCCATTTGACCCAGTGATCCCACTACTAGGAATATGTGCTAAAAAACCAGAGACACAGATCAGAAAGAATATATGCACCCCTATGTTCATAGCAGCACAATTTACAATAGCTAAGATTTGGAAACAGCTCAAATGCTGATCAGCAGATGAGTGGATTAAAAAAATATATGGTACATCTACACAATGGAATACTATGCTGTGGTAAAAAAGAAAGAACTTTTACCATTTGCAGTAGCATGGATGGACCTGGATAGTATTATACTAAGTGAAATAAGCCTGTGAGAAAAAGACAAGTATCACATGATCTCACTCATATGTGAAGTCTAATGAACAAAATAGATCCAGAGACACAGAAGCATGGAACAGACTGACTAATTTCAGAGGGAAGGTGGGAGTGGGGGGTGGATGGGAACTTATGTGCACATATGCACAGCCCATGGACACAGACAAGAGTGTGGTAAAGGCCTAGGAGGGGCAGGAGTGGAGTGGAGGGGGTCAATGGGAAAAGTAAAAAAGGGGACATCTGTAATACTTTCCACAATCAAGATATATTTTTTAAAAAGAGAATGTGGAATGACAGGTATTGTGGCTATTTTTGGAAAATAACATCACCCATGTTATTAAAATAACCTCATTAAAAGCCTTCGTCTCGGGTCTATAATACTCAGTAGAAATTTCAGTTTGAAAATATATCCATTGGTATTTATTTCTCCAGTTTTCTCTCTTGTTGTCTATTGCTATGAAATGAGAAATTATTTGAATAAAATATTTTTTAAAAAAATATATGTTTTCATTGATTTCAGAGAGAGAAAGGGAGAAGGAGAGAGATGAAAGAAACATCAATGATGAGAGACAATCATCAATCAGTTGCCTATTACACAACACTACTGGGGATTGAGCCTGCAACCTGGGCATATGCCCTGACCAGGAATCAAACCATGACCTTCTGGTTTATGGGTCAATGCTCAACCACTAAGTCACACTGGCTGGGCAAAATAATCTTCCTTCATGAAATTTCAATATGTACTGTATGCATAAAATAATCAGTCAATCAAATTTCCTCAGAATCACTTACTTGAGTAGATTATAATGAGAAAACATAAATCTAGGTACACATAAAATAAAGTAATATATCTTCTGCTCTTTTAAAATCTATTTTATTTTTTATTGTGTACATTTTACATCTCTGTACTGATTTCTGTGTGCTTTCTTCTTATAATATTTGAAAGTGTTTAATATTAATTAAGCATGCACAGACGTTCTTTCTATGATTAAATAGAATAATCAAAATCATAGTGGAGAAAATATTTAGGATGAATAAAACATACATTAAAAGAAGATAATTTTTTCATTAAGAGGCGAATTCTAAGTTTATTGCCTAAAACAAACAAAAGGGACTGTGCAAAGATATCCATATCTTAAAAGACAGAGTATAAGGTTTATTATTATTCTTGTTTGTATATCCCTATAATCAGGTGTCTGATTATACTTATAGAGTGATAGATTACAATTAATATTGCCAGATTATAACTAAGCTCTGCAAATAAGCTCTGATTCTGCAAAACAAATTTAGAATTCATTTCTGTGGGGATTCTGTTTTTGAGAATTTCTTAAATTTATTAAAATCAAAACTCAGCGACAATTGTGTTGCTTAGAATTCACTGTCATAATCTAAAAAATAAATTAGAAATGTTAAACTGGCACCATCTGAAACATATGTAGTAAAATATACATCAAACTAGTTTAGCTGAATTAAAATGTGTTTAAGTAAAATATTCAATACAATAACCAGTCTGGGAAATTTTACAGTCTGCATGATGGATAACTTAAATGATATGTTTCACATTTCCATTGGTTTCCTTATGTCATATGTGAGCGGGAAAACTCAGGTTCTCAATTTAGCATATGGGCTGTCTTAACACAGGAACATAAAGACCATGGAATGTTAGGATTTTGCAATAATGTGGTGACAGTTCACTGATGAAAAAAACAAAACAATCTCAATTCTTTGGAATCCAGCCAACATCCTAGAAGTAGGCAGCCAAAATAGACAAATGTAAACCCATAGGGGAGTCTCTCAGGCTTTCAATCAGAAACAATTTGCCATTATTTTAAGCAACACTTTATCCAGCTAGATTAGTGCTTTCCAAAATCAACAACAAAAGGCATATCAGCAGCAAGGGAGAATGTGGAAGGGAAAAGTAATCTACTGAGTGTTTTATATGTCCCAGGAATCCTGTTACATATTTCAGAGATGCTGTTCATTTAGTTCAATTATCCTCATTTTACAGGGAGAATAGTGAGTCTCATTTAGTTTGACTAATCTGCTTACCAGGAGAAATCCAGGCGAAAGCACAGGTCTGTCTGCCTCTGAGGCTCATTCTATTTTCACTGTAGGTGTATCACTCAGTTTCCCCTGGGAGCAGAGAAGTGACTACTGTGGCAGGTGTACTAACCACAGCATGACTCCTGGAAGACTGACATCAAAAGAGAACCCAAACCCGCTGATTAAATGCTGAAATCATTCTGCAGGATTAAACACTGAGAACAAAATAACAGTCTGGAATCATTTGTTTAAAAGAAAGTTTTCAACATATTTCAAAGGCTTCGATCTCTTACAACCCAGAGGGATAGATAACTAACATTGATAATTATTTATCCAAAAGAGTGTGTAACAGACGTCAGAGAGATTTCCTATCTAAAATATATACATGCACGCACACTTTATTTGCCTAGAATGAATATGAACTTTGATTATCTGGGAAATAATTAGGTCAGGAGTCAGTCAGATCATTCACTTAAATCTACCCTGTAAGCCTTTTCAATTTATCACTGAGTCTCACCCTCATCCCTCACTCATTCCATTTTTCATTGCTAACTATGATATTTTAAAAATGCTGAGAATAGTCATAGTCAGTTTTAGACCTCAACTCAAAATGTTTGCTTATGTGTTAAAATAACTTTTATTTTTCTACAGAGTGTCACAGAGTTAAGTATCCACAGGAAAAAATGAGCTTGGAGCCTACATTTTGAGGAAGTTCCTCAGGCATAGTCAGAAAACTATCTCTCCCACTGGCATATGCACATTGCCTTCAGAGTCATGCAACAGGTTTGTATTTTTAAGAATAACCATATTAAAAATTAATGTCATGTCTACTATCACTGACTATATTATTTACATAAAGGCAATCTTATGATTTTTTTCTAGTCATCGAACTTTATATGTCTTTCTCAAATGATCCATTTTCAGTCAACATACACATAAAGATATTTCAAAAGACAACGTTTTAAGGGAACGAATTATTAACATTACATTTTACAAACAGGAACTTAAAATATGAATTTGCTGTTTAAACTATTCGCTATTTAAAGATCAATCCAAATTAGGCATTTGTAGCACATGACTAAGCACCTAACACTTGCTTTATCATTAACATTTACCAAATGCTAACATCCTCAGGGAAAGGATATTATCTTATTTGTGCTTGGCAAATTTCATCCAAATCTGGTCTCCATCATGCAAATCCCAGGAGTGTGCAATTAACTCTGCACTTCAAGTCGTAGGAAACAAATTTCTCTGACTTCTCTCATTCATATTAATTGGATCATGGATGAGGTCATATTTTTAATGTTTTGCTTAGACCAGTGGTCAGCAAACTGCGGCCCGAGAGCCACATGCGACTCTTTGGCCCCTTCAGTGTGGCTCTTCCTAAGCCTTAGGAGTACCCTAATTAAGTTAATAACAATGTACCTACCTATATAGTTTAAGTTTAAAAAATTTGGCTTTCAAAAGAAATTTCAATCGTTGTACTGTTCATATTTGGCTCTGTTGAGTAATGAGTTTCCCGACCATTGGTAGACTATGCAATGGAGCGATAGAAGAAAATTAATATTGTGAATGTTTGTTCTGTGACAGGTACAATACTTAATATTTTTTGCTTTTTATGTCCCAGACAACATTTCACTAATTCTTCACAACAATTGTGACAAATAAAATCTGTCAGGTCAAGTTTGAATATGAGAAAATTCAGTCTCAGGAAGGTCAGAAAACTTAGAAAACTTCTCTAAGGCTACATAGTTAGAAAATAACAGTGGTTAGTATTTGAATTCATGACCAACAATCCTAAGACCAGCATCCTTTACATGATACTCTATAGTTATGATTTATGTCAATAAAAAATATTATACATAATTTTCTGTTTAAAAAAAGTAAGAGAAAAGAGGTTTTTAAAATGCTCTAAATTAAAGGTCAGACAGCATATCAATTCTGTAAAATGCATGATCTAAAATATTCTAACTATATGCAACGTAAAAATATATCTTATTAACTTGGTATTCTTAATAAAATATATAAAGGTCAGACAGCATATCAATTCTGTAAAATGCATGATCTAAAATATTCTAAATATATATCTCATTAACTTGGTATTCTTAATAAAATATATTTAATAATATTTATACTTATCAACATAGTACTTACCAGCTTTTCTTCTACTTTTAATGCACTGAATAAATGTAGCACAATTTTCAAAAAGTTTAGATCATTGAAAGTTCAAATCCATTAAATGTATTTGTAATTCTTAATTATTGAAACTAAATAAAAATTTAACTTATTTCATAAAGAATTATTTGAAAATAAAATAACTTCTTATTTTAATTTGTTCAGCTAAGGCAGAGAGAAAAAATTGTTTACTTTCTTAGAAAAGTTTGTCAAATTCTCTTTTGTGCCATTTTTTCCCTGAATTTGTCACTTCTTAATCATTCACTGTTTCATTACTTAATATTGGTGCATCACCCACTGCACTACTTTTCTAATTAGGTTCATCCAAATGATGAATTGTTCCCTCTTATCAAACTTCTTAATTGATTTTCTATATCTTTTCTGGTCATTTCTAAAGGTAAAAAGCAGTCTAATCATCTCCATGCTCCATGCTTACAGTCCCAGTCTACAAGAGTTTGCCTCTGGTTTATCTACAGCAAAAATAAACACAATTATCTGCCATTTATAACAGAGTATTTATTACTTTTAATCAGAATGGATCATGGCAAAACAGAAATAGCATATGCATGGAGCGGGCCTGGTTCTAAGATGAGGACGGCACTGGCAGAGCAACAGGGACTTGCCTGGCAGTCCCTTTGCTTGGCTTCGCTGTACAGTCATTGACGACGCAGCGTCCAGGCTCTGAAGTGAAGTCTTAAAAGGAGCTCTTGCCAGTATCTTTTATACGTATTTCTGTTTGTATCAGGCTCAGAGTTTCAGAGAAATGAAAGTCTGCCTCTCAAAACAGACTCTGACCACCTACATTGGTGAGTTCAATCATTTGAAAAAAAAAATATTAATCACTAGCAAACCTTTGGGAATGGTGGTGTCAGTTAGACAAAAAGTGGGATTATCCCCTGAAAGCATTAGAGATAAAGAGTTAAGATTACCAGGTAACAAAAGCTTCAATGGAAACCTATCCTTTTTTGGTAACCTTACTGGAGGATATGTTGTTTTATTTTTAATTAATGAGAGAGAGAGAGAGAGAGAGAGAGAGAGAGAGAGAGAGAAACATCATCAGTTGTTGATGGGTTGCCTCCCAATCATGCCCAGGCCACTCAACCAGGGACCAAACCCACAACTTAGGTGTGTGCCCTGACTGGGAATTGAATCTACAACCTTTTAGGATGACACTCCAACTAACTGAGTCACCCAACCGGGATGGAAAGCTATCTTTTAACTCCTCTGCTTCAGAGGCAGTTTTTCACTTTGTCTAGCTATCAGTTTTGTCAATTCTTCAAGGCATAGCTCTTTACACTTCCTGAGGGAAACCTCAAATCTTCTTTACTAGCATGATTATACTAAGTAGGGTTGTTTTGTTGTCGTGGCTTTGTTTTTCATTTTTCAGGATACATAACCAAAATGAGTGTGCTACTTCAAAGGAGTCCCTTGGGGGGACAAAATTTATTCAAACTCACTGTCTTTGCTCAGAGCATTTTCAGAGTACAGTTTCTTTTAAGAATTTGCCTTCAGATTTACTGTGGAAAAATATTGTCAACCTCATTACTTTTTAGTCACAAGACATGCTTCCTTAGTCCTGAACTTCTATACTCTCCTTCATCCTTCCTCTATCCTAATTTTTTGACGTTAAGTTCTATCATTTTACCCTTATTCTCAACTGATTAAAAAAAATATATAGCCACTTAGAGAAGGAGTGAAAGTAGTAAGCTTAAGAAATCCTTCATAAAGCACATAAGGCATAGAATTGTTATCAGAATGTTAACATCTGTGGGCTATTTATGATGCATCGAGCACATCAATAAGTGCTTTACATGAATTAAGTTTTTTGTTCATCCTCCAAACCATATTATGTGTGAGTTGTTGTTATTCCCAATTTACATCTATATAATAAAAGCCTAAGCGACCCTTATGGCAGAACGACCAGAACGACTGGTTGCTATGATGCACACTGACCACCAGGGGCAGACGCTCAACACAGGAGCTGCCCCCTGGTGGTCAGTGAGCTCCCACAGGGGGAGCAGCCGCTCATCCAGAAGACGGGCTCACGGCTGGCAAGCACAGCAGCGGTGATGGGAGCCTCTCCCACCTCTACGGCAGTGATAAGGAGCAGTGAGCTGAACAGTAAGGAGTGAGGGATCCAATTGCAAGAGGAGTGTCTGACTGCCAGCTTAGGCTAAGCCAGCAATCAGACATCCCCCAGAGGGTTCCAGGCTGCGAGAGGGCACAGGCCAGGCTGAGGAACCACAGTAAGGAGCGAGGGATCCGATTGCAAGAGGAGTGTCTGACTGCCAGCTTAGGCTAAGCCGGCAATCAGACATCCCCCAAGGGGTTCCAGGCTGCGAGAGGGCACAGGCCGGGCTGAGGAACCCCTCCCCACCCCATCCCCAGTGCATGAATTTTGTGCACCAGGCCTCTAGTAGTGAAATAAATGAGAGAAGTTAAGTGACTTGCTCGCAACTAGTTCAGTGTAAAACAGAGATCCAGACCCTGTCAGATTGATCTCAGGTCCTGAACTCTACCTAGTTTAGATGGTTTCAGTGTAACTGAGAGACTAGTCAGATTTCTGCTCCTTTACATTCTGTACACAACACTCCAACATCCATTGTACTCAGTGCTTTTCACCTTTCCTTCAGTTCATATGTGAGGCAGAGTCTATTTTATGTGTGCCATTTGACTACTGGACAATCAATACTGATTATGAGTAGTACTAAAGGACCACTATGTCCATTAGATCCTGTATTCCCTACTGTGTGTGATCACATGCTGAAATGGTAAGGCATCCGTAACAAGAAGCTGGAAAGGATCTTCCTGGGAAAAGGTAACAGTTCCAGTGCCACGATGACTTACACTGCCTCTCCTAACAACATCCCTTCTACATTCTTGGAAAATAATTCAGTGTTTATGGTGATTGGTTGAGAGGGATCAGAAAAGTGGGACTAGACTGTAAAACAACATTTTTTAAGGAATTAGATATTTTATAATCTATATAAATCTTGGTGTGCTGCTGAGACAGGTCTAAAACATGATATTTCCAGTATCCTGAGCAACACATTGAATTGGAAAATAAAATCTATTAAATTAGATTCCTCGAATCATCTTTTAAGATAACTTAATGCCACATTGGGTTATGGTAAGTAAAAAGGAGCGAACATGTGGGAATAAGAGGATGTCTTATATATGATGAAGATAAATTAATATCATAAGTCTAAGTTCTCGCTATAGTAACTATCTCTGTGGTCAATCAGATTTTATTCAAAAAAACTACCAAAACATCACATTTTATTTTTCCAAAGTTTGACTTTTAGAATGGTTTTCTATCTCTCTTTTTTTAAAATATATTTTTATTGATTTCAGAGAGGAAGGGAGAGGGAGAGAAAGATAGAAACATCAATGATGAGAGAGAATCATTGATTGGCTGCCTCCTGCACGACCTACACTGTGGATCAAGCCCACAACCAGGGGCATATGCACTGACCTGGAATTGAACTGTGACCTCCTGATTCATAGGGGCATATGCATCGACCTGGAATTGAACTGTGACCTCCTGGTTCATAGGTTGATGCTCAATCCCTGAGCCATGCCAGCCAGGCTGTTTTTTCCCCTCTTAAATCAAGATATATATCCCAATCTTAAGGCTATACAAAAAAGTACAATTATTTTCCTATTAAAATGTCTTTAGATTAGTTTAATGGCTGCTATTTAGATGCTCTCCCTGAAATTTTTGTTCAGTACAACCATGTACACCCTTTTAAAGTATTCTTTGTGTGCTTTATTTTTTAGTTCATTCATTCATTCATCAAACATTTATTAAGCATCTATTATATATCAGATAGTGATCCAGAAACTCTGATACAGAAATAAATTAAATAGATAAGCTTCTGTTCTCATAAAGCTTATATTCTAGTTAGGTGCAATAGAAAACAGGCATAGGCACATATATGTACACACATACATTCACAAGATAACTTTAGATAGTATAAAAGTAAACAGTATACAAAATATAAAACATAGTACTGACATAGAGATTGCTGGTGCAGTGAGATTAGGTGTATATACGTGAAGGAGATATAATTTTAGAGAAGGAGTCCTCTTTAGAAAAGTAACATGACATGCACTTTAAATATTTGATAAATGAAAATAAATCTAAGGTGAGTACATATTGGGCATAAGGACAATATTGTATGGAATGATTCAAGGATAAAACCACATCAGAAATTTATTATAAATTTTAAGTTTGATATATATGTAGTGGAAGTCATTGGAGAGTCTCAAGCAGGCAAAATATGTAATTTAACCCATTCTTAAAAAGAAAATTCAGTTACCATGAAGATAATAGACCATGCTGGAGTACAAAAGTGAAAGCAGGGACAATAGCAATGGGTTAGGAAAGAGATGACAGAAACTGAGAGTAGAGCAGTAATAGTGGAGATGATGAGAAATAACCAACAAGACTTTCTGATGACGCCCCCTCCTCTTTACTTGCAAGTGAAGGGAGAGACAAGAAGAGGAATAAAAATGACTTCTGGAATTTGGACCTGGGAAGATTGTGGGGGTTTGGGGAGGATGACTATGGCAATCATTGAAATACAGAAAGGGGACATTCAGAAATGGAGTGTGGGAGAAGGAGAAATTGAAGTTCTCTTTGTGACATGCTAAATTTTTGAAACTTAGAAGGTACCCAAGTGGAGATATCTAATAGGCAGGTGGATAATGAGAGATGCATTGGGACTGAAATGTAAAATAGAGAATCTGAAACCCTTCAGGTGCTCATGAACTTAGGACACTGATTTAGATCAAGAATGCAATTCATAGACAAAAGAAATGAAACCAAGGTCAAAAATCTGTGGCCCAAGACCGAGATGATATCCACAGAAAGAGAAACAAGCCAAGACAGACTGAGCAGCAGTGAGACAGGAGGAACCATGACTCTTATGAAAGCCAAGGGAAGGGAGTATATAAAGCAGGATGCTAACTTCAGTGAAATTTTCTGGCAAATCAAACAAAATGTAAACAACTTATTGAATAAAGGACTTGGCAAAATGAAGATCACTGGTGTGCATAAGAAGGGGCTTTTCTGTGAGGTAATAGGAGAGATGCCAGGTACCAATAAGTAGAATAGAGAACAGAAGGTAATATGCATCATTGGTAAAACACATGTTTTTCAGGAACTATCAATGTTAGGACTTTTTTATAGTAAAGGAAGGCAGAAAGATTTAAAATGTAAAGTGGCTTGACTGGAACATAAGATAAAGGAAGTTGTTTGTTTTTAATGAATATTTTTCAAACACAAAATGACCAATAGAAAGGGAAAAACATGATGATATAGGAAAAAGGGAAACATAATTGCTAAAATACAGTTCTTGAAAAGACAAATATCATGAAGAATTTAGGAACCAATGGAAGATTTGGCCTTAGAAGCAGAGTCAAATTTATTAATATAAATATGTTTTCTCATTATTATCATCAATGTTTGACATTTTCTTAATATCAAAAGTATTTATTTAAATATGTATTTAAATTTTTTGCTAAGTATGAAGCTAATCACATGGTTAATTATATACATAAACATTGAAATGCTCAACATAGTAATAGTTTTTAAAAATGCTATAGTTTTTTGTTTGTTTTTTAATTTAAATAGCTTCATTTTGAATTTTTAAAAAAATGTTATACAATTAACATTATATCAGAATTATCAGAAATTACAAAGTCAACTCTATTCATGTTTCATTATTCTCTAGTCCTTGTAAATGATTTTATTAGAGTCAGAACTTAGGTTTTTGTCTCTTTTTTTCATATAGCATTAAATAAAGCTTTGATGTTGTGATAAAGTCTTCATGTTTATCACTTTTTATAGATGTACAATATTTTATCAAGGTAATATATCACATGCATCTTACTTGTTATTAAATATTTCCACTCATCTAAGAATTTACTAATAATTTTGTTTTAGTAAATGATTTTGTATGTTCATTCTTACTCTGTGTGGAAATTTCTTGACTGAGTCAGTTATCCTTGATGCTCAAAGCCATGAATCTTACACATCAATTATGTATATCAAATGTCTCCTACACGAAGAAGAGTTTATAAGATAAAAATCAACAATAACTGGAAAGGCAGCCTTACTAATAATAACTGACATTTGTATAACATTCACTGAAGGCCAGGTACTTTCTAAGTGCTCTACATATGTTAATTAATGCAATCGACCATAGGGGAATTATTATTAAGCCAACTTTACAGATGAGGAAACTGAAGATGGAGAGGTTGTGTAATTTGCTCAACGTGACCCAGTAAGTGAGGAACCTGGAATTGTGTTCCAGGCAGTTTGACTATTGAGCATTCTCTTAACCACTATGCTGTGCTGGTCTGAGCAGTTAAAATATTCCCTTATTGTATTTAAAATTGCTTCTTTATCCAGGTGCTTTTCCTTCTTCCCTATTTATTTATTGTTTATTTATTTATTTATTGAAGTGATTGGGGTGATATTGGTTAATAAAATTATAGTTTTCAGGTGTACAATTCTATAATACGTCATCTGTATATTGTGTTGTGTGTTTACCATCCAAAGTCAAGTCACCTTCCATCACCATTTTTCCCCCTTTACCCTTTTCTACCTCCCACTCCCACGCCACTTTCCCTCTGGTAATCACCATGCTGTTGTCTGTGTCTCTGAGTTGTTGTTTTATTTTGCTTAATCCCTTCACCTTTTTCATTCAGCCTTGAAAACCCCCACCCTCTGACAACCTGTTCTCTAACTATGAGTCCATTTGTTAGTTTATTTTGTTCACTAGATTCCACATAAGTAAAATCATATTGTACTTGTCTTTCTCTGACAGGCTTATTTTGCTTATCATAATGCTCTCCAGGTACATCCACGCTGTCGCGAAGGGGAAGATGTCCTTCTCTTTTACAGCCCAGTAGTAGTCCATTGTGTAAATGTACCACGGCTTTTATATCCACTCAACTACTGGTGGAACCTTGGGCTGCTTCTAATTCTTGGCTATTGTAAATAACACTGCAATGAACATAGGGGTGCACATATCCTTTTGAATCAGCGTTTCAGGTTTCTTCTGATAAATTTCCAGAAGAGAAATCACTGGGTCATAAGGATGTTCCATTTTTAATTTTTGGAGGTCACTTCATTCTGCTTTCCACAGTGGCTGCACAAGCTGCATTCCCAACAACAGTGCATGAGGGTTCCCTTTTCTCCACATCTCACCAACACTTATTGTTTGAACACTGTATAGTTTTAAAGTGATCTCATATATAATACCTAGTTAAATGCTTTTATAAAAGCACTTAAAGTTCTTAAAGCTCCAAAATAAAAATAAAATAAAAAGTATTCATTTTAGACTGGTTTTAATATGTAGAAATGATGATTAAAAATAATCTCAGAGAAACAGAGTTTAGAGTAACATTATTATTGGTGGTGGTGGTTTTTCAAAATAAAGACAATTCAAAGTAATGTTCTGTAGCTACCCTTTTATTTGAAGAATACACAGGAAGATAATAATTGATGGGCACAGTTTATTGATTAGGCATTTGATGGTCAATTAATGCATTCTTTTTCTATTTAAGCCAAATTTATTTACTGGGTTTATTATTGTCCATCCACAGGGATACATTTTTGCTCAATTGCTTCTGGTGGTTAACAATGTTCAAAGGTGGAATGCTGGAATTTACATTAATTAATGCACACTGGTTATGTCATTGCCGAACACTGAGCCTAGCATGTAACTAAACATAAGCATGTACGAATGAAAAGAAGAGAGAATAAACAAACCCACGGAGGAGGGCTCTGGTCATGCCTTGGCACCAAGGGCAAATAATGCATTTGATCTTTCTTAATATTTGCTATAGGCATGTAGTTCTATATAGGACAAACAAGTCACACACAAATGTGTTTTTGAGATAAAGTAGTTCTAGAAGACCTTTTCTATGAATTATTCAGCTCTTACCAGTATAGCAAACTTCTGAGGTCAACAATCAGGAATCCCAGTTAGAAACTACAACTTTATTAGATGACATAGAAAACGTATGTTTTTGCAGAGAGATAGAGAGAGGCAGAAATAGAGAGAGAGGGAGTTGGAGAAGGAAAGGGATGGAAGTAGGGGAGGGAAAAGAGAGAAGAGGAGAAGAGAAGAGAGTAGAGAAAGAAGAACATGGAGAAATAGGAAAACAACACCAGGAAAAGGCCAAAACTATTTCTATTCACGTATAATAGACAATCCCAAATTTCATAAAGAGAAAAATCAGACAAAACAGAGGAAGGCAAAGACATGGGCGCATGCCAATGATTCACAAGCAGAATGAGACTAAAAAATACACATGAAAACACATGGCAAGTCAAAGCAAAAAATACATCTACTTCCAGGGTTCCTGAGAGTTTGCCCTAATTTGTGTCTGGTTAACCAGATCAACTTATGGAAGATGCTTGAAGCAGCTGTGGGTATTGTTGACTTTTATATGCAATGCTTGGGAACACGTAAGTTGGAATTTATACAGATTGGCACAACTAAGACCTAAAGGAAAACCTGATCTCTCTCCTACAAAATGTCTGAGGGCCTGCAGTTCGGGGCTGGTTTGAAGGTTCCACATCCATCAGGAATTTAATTACAAGAGTAAAGGATTTAATGGTTAAGCATGAGTGTACTTATATAATGTTCCTGTGTTCAACCCATTTATATGTTTCATTTTTACATGAAAAATTTATATTGAGATTTAAATATTCTCAGGTAGCTCATACACAGATATCTGTTAGAACTAGTTGACTACTACAGAAACTATAATTAACTAATCTTCCTTCTATCTTTTGCTCTTCTAACCTCAACATGCATTCGCCACCTAATAGTCAAATTGCCTACTTGAACTACTGCTAATCACACTGAAAGAATGTCAGCGACTGGATGTGACCTGACAAAGTACACTCTCCTTTAAACACTCTGACTGAAGGTAGTGCAGCAATTCCACTATATTCTTAATGTTCAGAAATACAGGTCTAGGGTCACAGCTTGTGAATTTGGGCAACTGGAAAATATAGTTTTTATTACAGATTTACCAATGGAAAAATATCTTCAGGTGAGGATTAACAAAAATGAAAAAAAACACATATGAGAAAACTAAGGCTTTGAAAAATGAAGAACTTGCAGAGAATCTTGCAACTTGTCTTTGACATGAACATTTGTGCTCTTTATTAGGATGGATGGATGGATGGATGGATGGATGGATGGATGGATGGATGGAATTTTACTAGATTAATTGATGATTATAGGAAATAAATGGATGCATAAATAGAATGGTGTATTAGTAGTTAACTACACACAAACATATCTCTTTTTTTTCTATTTCCAAAGGCTACTGTAACAAACTGGTGGCTTAAAGATAACAGAAATTTATTCTCTCACAGTTTTGGAGGCTAGAAGTCCAAAATAAAGGTTTTAACCAGGGTGGTCCCTTCTGGCAGCCTCTGTTTTCAATAATATTACAAATCAGAAAGACAATTACTTTGTAGAGTTTTTATATAGTGTTTTCTTGTGCCTATTTGAAACACATGTGGTACACTAGCTAATTTATATACTGCTATATTTTAATGTTGATACTCTAACAAAATGGACTGTGAGAAATTTGGTGCTGATATTCTTGACTTCGACAACACATCAAATACTGTCTGAGTCAATGAAGAGTTGCTTGAAGCAAAAATCAATAAATGTTAACTCCTGATTGGTTATCTGGCCTAGATCTATGAGTTTTGGAAAACAACATGCCTTCTTCTAATCGCATAAATATGGTATATCAAACAATTAGTCATCTGATACTACTTCATGGAGAATGACAAAGCAGTCAGCATATACAAATGAAGTTTGTCCACAAGTATTTATTCCAGATGCTTATGTATTTTTATTATCCAAAATCTGTGTGAGAAAGAAGATAGGTTTACAGTTATTTGTATGGCAAATAATACAATCCTATATAATAAAAGGCTAATATGCAAATGGACCAAACGGAGGAACGACCGGTCGCTGTGACGCGCACTGACCACTAGGGAGCAGACACTCAACGCAGGAGCTGCCCCCTGGTGATCAGTGTGCTCCCACAGGGGGAGC
Organism: Myotis brandtii; assembly: GCF_000412655.1. Taxonomy (NCBI): domain Eukaryota; kingdom Metazoa; phylum Chordata; class Mammalia; order Chiroptera; family Vespertilionidae; genus Myotis; species Myotis brandtii. The sequence continues at coordinate 443,232 of NW_005354334.1, forward strand.
CCCACTCAGCCAGAGACTGGGCTCAAGGTTGGGGAGCACAGTGACGATGGTGGGAGCCTCTCCCACCTCTGCGGCAGCACTTAGTATGTCCAACTGACAGCCTAGGCCTGCTCCCCACAGGCCTAAGCCGTCAGTCGGACATCCCCTAAGGCAGGGGTCTTCAAACTTTTTAAACAGGGGCCAGTTCACTGTCCCTCAGACCGTTGGAGGGCCGGACTATAGCTTAAAAAAAAACTATGAACAAATTCTTATGCACACTGCACATATCTTATTTTGAAATAAAAACAAAAAAAACGGGAACAAATACAATATTTGTATTTGCATGTTGCCCGCGGGCCGTAGTTTGAGGACCCCTGCCCTAAGGGGTCCCTGACTGCAAGAAGGTACAGGCCAGGCTGAGGGAGCCCCCCAAGTGCCTGAATTTTGTGCATCAGGCCTCTAGTAATGAATAAATAATAGTACAAGAATAAAGTGTTTCATGTACTCACAACTGTAAACCTACTTTGTCAATCTCTGTATGTATGTATATGTGTATATGTGTGTGTGTATGTATGTATGTATGTATGTATGTATCTAGAAAGCTGCCTTGAAAGTTTAAGACCTTAATTGAAGAATGGCTTTGAGCACATTGTGAATTCCTGATGATAAAGAACAGATGGGATTCATTGCTAGCTCAGTGTGAAACAGGAGGAAAATGCTTGTAGATATACAAGCCTGGTATGGAACAGCTATTCCAACCCCAGTAGCCAGGGCTTATAAGGGTAAAAGAACCAAGATGATAAACATAAGGCAAAGTTTGTGCAAAAGAAGTGAAATCAGCCCAGTAATTACTTAATTCCTGAAAGGAAAAATATCTCTCCTGCAGGGGAATACTTTAAAATGAACTAAAAAATAGAGACATACTGGTCTCAGTAGGCTTCAATTACAAAGTTGCGAGATTTGTTTTATTGGCACTAGGAGAAGCTCAGCAGTAATTTATGTTCCGAAGGGCCTTTCAAACACAAAGTCAACTTCTCTTTTAGTTTCAGACCCCCTGAGTCTCCCAAGAAAAGAAATATGCCAGTCAAATGGCAAATCAAAATAAAATTTCCACATAATCCACAGTGGGAACATTTTTTTTAAATACCTAGAAATATAGTAAATAGGGTGATTAAAAATCTTCTTTAGTTTATTTAATAACTGAGGGATATAAAGGAAGAAACAGGCTATTGTTATGAAATAAAGGAGGACAGAAAGATATTAATTGTCATCTGTGGATGGATGGAAGAATGAACTCTTGACTCATTTTGGTATAACATTTATATAACATTTCAGGTACTTAGAAATGCATGGTGTGTACAAGCCATTATTCAGTTAATGAGATGTTAAACCCCAATTTGCGTTGAAATTGTCCAGTGTTGCTTTTCATTAAAGAGATAATGACTCAGAAGATATTTTAGGTGTTGCTACAAGCTTCTGTTTTCATTCCATTTTTAGTTGGCAAATTGGGTCACATTGGATTACAAGAAGATAATCAGACCTATAATACACCCATGTTACCTGATTTTGCTACACAGAAATGATAAAACATGACAGCCCCCTCGCACCTGGCTTGCAATCTCAGCATACTATCTTGCTGTAGCAAGTCAGCAGACCTTTATTCAATAGCCTAAAGTTCGCTTTAAGGCACTTTTGTGACTATTAAACTGTGCTCTTGGAAGGCAAAACAACTGCAACCAGAATGCTAAAGTACATAATATCACAAACTTGATAGGTTAGAGCTCTTACATTTCTCTTGGATTTTGCTGGCATTGCAAACTAGCTGAGGGTTTGCTCTCCATAGATCTCATTAGCTGGAGGGAGGAAGCACCTGGCCATCACCGAAGTGCTAATGGCGCCTCCAAAGGCAGTAGACTGTCTTTGGAAGCATATAACCAAGCTTCAGGGCGATTTTCTAAGCTGCCAGGTCCTTGGTACAGTCTGGATCTTTTGATCTTTCTCTCAGTACAAACTATGAGACTACCATAGAGAAAAGCCAATTCATAAATGTTTTGCTATCATCATAATTCTCATCACAGATGAAGGTATGGCAAAATCAGCCGACTTTTTGTTGGTAAGGAAACCTGCCTTTCGGTAATAAGTTGAGTAACATGTCTCTAGGCAGAGGATCGCCACGTTGTCTATAAAGGGCCTGGTAGTAAATATTCTCAGCTTTATGGGCTAAACTACTCAACTATGCCCGCAGAATGTGAAAGCAGCCATGGACAACAGCTAAATGAATGACTGTAACTGTGTTACAATAAAACTTTATTTCTAATAACAGGCCATGGGCCAGACTTGGCCCACAGGCTACAGTTTGTTGAACCCTTCTCTAAAGCCGTGTTGAAGTTCATGCTTTGATCACGAATGCTTTTGCTAGGTATGTACCCTAAGGAAAATTTTTATAAAAAAAAATTATTTAAAAAAATTTCACCCTAGTGTTCATTATGCTTTTATCCATAATGAGTAAAACCGTAATTGCCTTAATGCTCAACAAGAAATAGTCAAGCATATCAAATAGAGGTAACATATGCATCTGCCTAAACATAAATTTGAAAACTGTATGATGATATCTCAATATTTGTATTTTAAATAAATAAGATTAAGTGAAAAATTTAGTCTACAAAAATTTGTATACCTAAGGTCAGAAATTAAACATGAAAATGCATAATCAAAACATTTTAAAAATTCAGGGTGTAAATGAAAGCTAAATTATTTAAAATTCACACATGAGACAGAGGGAAAGCACTGGGATAATCCACACATTAATTCCGCAGCCTCTTATTGAGCAGTGATTAGGTGGCAGTCACTGTGCTTGGCTTTGAGATAACAGAAACAATTGATAGCCTTCCCCTGAAAGAAGCTTACAAACAATAGAATAGGACAGAGAGAATAGAACTATGACACATTCTCTAGTGGATAAGGAGGGAGGAGATTCTAAGAGAACCAGAAGATCATCAACATCAGGAGAAGAACTTGCCATCAAGGAAGTGAGTGGGGAATGAGAGGGATGAGGCCTAACAAGCCAGGTCATGAAGAGGTTGATATGACATATCAAGGAGTTTAGACTTTATCCAGAGGCAATATGGAGAAGAGGGGTGGACTTCATTGACGGGATTTAAATTCAAAGTTAAATCATCTCTTTAAAAAATTGGTAGTAATACAGCATCAAGGGTTTATTAAGTAAAGCAAGGACAAGAGATAGCAAACATAAGAAATGTCACAGCCCGGCTGGTGTTGCTCAGTGGTTGACCATAAATCCACCCATGCACCAAGAGGTCACCAGATTGATTCCTGGTCAAGCACATGCCCTTGTTGCAGACTTTATCCACAGTAGGGGGCATGCAGGAGGCAGCCAATTCATGAAAAGATGGGTTTCTATCTCTCTATCCCTCTCCCTTCCACTCTCTCAAAATTTCAATAAAAACATTGGAAAAAAAACAGAAAAAGAAAGAAATGTCACAGAAAAGCGGCTTTAGAGTTATCAGTTGAAAGCTGAGTCCTCGTACTAATTGTGTGGCCTGCAGCAAGTTTGCTAGCCTTTCCAATCTCCTTCCCCACATTAATAAAATGGTCATAGCAATATTTTCTTTAATTAGCATTATACAATTTATAAAATAATGTTTTAAAACTATTGGTACAGTGGTTGTCTTAAAGACTAAATATATAATTGGAAGTTGAAGTTGCTATTACTGACTATAATAGTATAGGTTAAAAGTGTTGGAGGCTTGAATAAAATAAGTTTGAGAATAATGGAGAAAAAGGAAGTGATAGATTAACAAAATCCCTGGATAGGGGATGGAAAATGAGTTGTCAAAATTAACCTTCTGGAGGATTATTTTATTAATCCAATTTGCAATAATATAAAAACAGCTAATTTTAGAGTTAGATACTTAAGAACTTAGAAAATTATTAAAATAGTTGAGGTATAGCCCTAACCGGTTTGGCTCAGTGGATAGTGCGTCAGCCTGCGGACTGAAGGGTCCCAGGTTCGATTCCGGTCAAGGGCATGTACCTTGGTTGCGGGCACATCCCCAGTAGGGGGTGTGCAAGAGGCAGCTGATTGATGTTTCTCTCTCATCGATGTTTCTAACTCTCTATCCCTCTCCATCTCCCTTCCTCTCTGTAAAAAATCAATAAAATACATTTAAAAAAATAAAAATAAAATAAAATAGTTGAGGTATAAAAATATTGAAATCTGACCCAGTACTGACGTAAAAATATGAAAAATGTGACTTCCCTGAAGTATACAGAATTTGTAAGATACCGGCTATGCCCGGCTGGGCTTATAGGTGTGGGGAAACATGAAGTGAAGGAGAGAAAACTTATCTAAATGTGTGACTGAAGGAATGCAGTAAAGATCTGACCTGCCATTGTGTATGTCCTTTTCTAATTATTCATTAGTATGTAGAATCTATTTTAGCATGAAATATATAGCTATTGTTGTGAAAAACTCTTCCAAATTTTCTAAGAAATTTAAAGCAGAAAAATCAAGACAATAAATTTCTAATCACAGACCCAATTTGATTCTAATTGTGTTTGAATCAGTACTGTTGATTGGCAATGCTAGTTTTCTCTCAAATTGCAATTCTGCTCCCTCGAGCAGATGTCTCTTTGAGCAGAGATGGCATGTGGGCACAGCTGCAGCCCCCCTCCTCCCGTTAGTTATTCTTTCTATATAATCTGGAATGCCTGTCAACGTTCTTTGCCATTGTGCATTTTTTTTCATTCAATGTATAATTTTTCCATAAATAACTTGCTGATTTCATGTTCTTATCTATGATGTGGTAGCATGTCAAAGAGGCTTTTTAATCCGTAAACAAATTATGTCTATTGCTTTACCCCTGTCAAGAACTCATTGACTCTCTTGCCAGATGAAAGTTAATTGGTTTGTTAAGCCTGACACTCATCTTTCTTTTTATCAATCCATGCAATTTTTTTTTCCATACCATTCTATACTTGTTTAAATGTTCTCATATTGTTTTTATAATCATTTAATTCAGTATATATTTGTTCTAACCAGACTCACAGTTCTTTTTAAGGGTTTAATGTCTATGGAGCTTCTGTCCATAAGAAGAAAAGATCTGGCTAAATTTTGCTCAATTTAATATTTATATTGTATTTTAGCTAATGAATTTGCTCATGTTCTGATTTTGTTAAATTAACATTTGTTAAGTTGAATTATGAATCACTGTTCAGTAACAGACCACAAGAGAATATGAAATGAAGTTTTTACTCACAGGTCCTGGAAGAAGTACATAGAAGCTTGAGGGGCCACATAGGGAAGGGAAGGCAGAGTACAGACAGAGATAGCCATAGGATCTGAGGCTCATGCCTTTATTAGGATCCATGGGTGGAGTGATTTGGGGTTTCTGGGCTAAGGCCAGATTGGTCCACTCAAATCAAAAGAGCGTTATTTTGGTAAGTTGCATGCATGGGGTCATTTCTACGCATAAGGGACTATTGATTACAGGCCTGTTGGGAAGTCATATAAGGAATTTTCATTTGCTTGTGACGCTGTGGGCTGTTATCTAGGGCATGCACTTGCATAAGTGGCCTAGTGTCAATTTAAGGACCCTGCAGGCAACTTGGTCAAACAAAATGAATGCCAACTCATCAATACCATGGAGTAGCTTAGCTAAACTCCCAATAGCCCAATATAAAAATGGGGGGGGATTTAATACAGTGGTTTCTGTCAAATGATCTAATCACAAGTGAATAAAGTTTATATAAAATTGAAAATTACAATTAAGTACTTACACATCTCTTATTGGAAGAAAGGTGAGATAGGGATATGCTGGAAAAGCCAATTTCAACTTATATCTCCCACTAAGTCATACGCTATCACATGAAATCATGTTCTTTGACAGTGATGTCCATTCAACAACAGCTCTATGAGAATGTTGCTATAGTGATCAATTAAGAGAAAAATGTGACTTCTAGATATATAAGCTGGTAGTTATTTTAAACACTAAAGTTATACTTTCTAGACACTATAATTTTTATTAGACTCTCATTTTAACTTAGTGAAATAGGATACAATATACCATTAATCCAAAAACATGACATTATGGAGTGATCAAATGTTGAGAAGCGGTATTAAGCTTTCTATCTAGTGTAAATTATATCTGTAAAATGGTATTGTGGTCATTTAGAACCAGCAAGCAGACCTAAATAGCATAGGACAAGTAATAAATTATGGCTGAAATGGGTATTTCTGAACAATGAAGTAAAATGGAACAATAAAATATGTATGTAATGATTGACAAGAAATCAATGAAGAATGGACTTGGCCATTTGGCAGCCTGCTGAAACATTATAAATTTTAGTAGAAATAGTACAATGTTAATTTTGTTCATTTCACTGCCCATCATTTATTTAATCAAATTCTCTACTTTAAGGAAAAGCAAGAATGTGCACAAATAATATACAGTTATCAATAAAGATCAAAGGAGGCCCTGGATACGTAGCTCAGTTCTTAGACCATCATCCTGAGATGCCAAGGTTGCGGGTTTGATTCCCTGTCAGAGCACATATAAGAATCAACCACTAAATGCATGACTAAGTGGAACAACAAATTGATATTTCTCTCTCTCCTTCTCCCCCTTTCCTCTCTATTTCCCTCTCTAAAAATTCATTTTTTTTAAGAGCAAAGGGAAGAGAGAGAACTGAATATAGTCTAAGAATAGGTTCTAAAAATGGGTGTGGCTAGATAGAGCAAAGAGTTATAATTTGAAGGGGTTGCCTTTAAATCCTAATTCACCAAGAGAATTTCAGGTCAAACATCTCAAATTTGGGACCAAAGCACTTTGACAGTAATCCTGTAGATTTTACTAACTACTGGATTCTAAACTATTGCCAGACACCAAAATTCTGTCATGGATAGCTTCAAATTTTCTTGTACTACAAATGTTAATAAAACAAACAATATCCATAAAAATTCATTTAAAAAATAGGTAGACATATATACAGATAGTCTTTGTTAGTATTTCCTTATTTTAAAAATCAATCATAGACTCAAAAATAAGGAAATAGTGACAAACATAATGCATAACACATTTTAGTTTCTAATATGCATTGTCATAAATTATACTGAGAAAAATCAAAGAGAATAAATAAGTATTTATACCTTTGATACCAGGACATTATCAATTTTTCAACAAGTCTTAGAAGAATTTTATTGGAATAGTAGATGATTCTCACATAATACCTAAGAATGACTAGTATCCATTTCTTATTTATTCACACAACAAATATTTGTTAGGTATATATTATATGCCAGAAAATTTGCTGGGCAGTGGGAGTTTATTAGTTTGCAGTACTACTAATTTAATGGGAGAATAACAGGAGATGACGAAAAAATGATGGCATTTCAAAGCAGAATGATGACTTAGAATGAAGAAGAAACAATAAGTAAGCTAGACAGGAGAAATATGATTTTGAAGGGAAATTGTTGACTATGGAAAAGTTAAAATAGTCAGTTAAGTCAATTCCAGAGGTATAGGGTAGTGATGGCATGTCAGAAAAAGTAAAAGCGGTACAAATAGAGGGAAGTACTAGTTTTATTGCTTCCACTCTGAATACCAGGCAAGTAGGCTGTTCATTTTGAGCAATACTGTTTATTTACTAAGGTAATAAACCCCCAAATAGCCATAGAAAGACAAAAGCTTGATCAAGATCTAGAATCCTTCCCATCTAAGGGTGGCCACTCAGAGTTCTAGAAGGATTTAGTCTGACTAGAAGAAGACCTGTGGGAGTGGCAAAGGCTCTCGCGGAACAGCCATGTCCAAACTTAAGGAGCTGTAGGTGCTCTGATTCTAACAGGTCGGTCCTATGATCTTCAGTAATGAGGAACAACATCTCATTTACTAATTTAGCTCCAAAAGTCCCTCACAAATTCTAAAAACACTGTGACAGCATTGTTCCAGTAAGTTCTAGTGATGTCTTTTAGACTCAGCGGAGAGCAGTCCTGTGGGAAAGGATTGTCCCGAGGAGCTGCTAAATTCCCTGAATTGGTAACAATAAGGAAGTTATTAGATTGAGAATGGATGTATTAATCAAGGAAAGCCCTGGACTTCTCTTTGGAACTCCCTTAGGGCTATAAAATCATTACCTGTTTGCCTGTCTGCAGTTATTTTATCCTATTAGCTAACGCCCTTTGAGTACATCAGTCCCACATCTATTTAAAAGTGAAAGAGAAAGAGAAAATATAAGGGGAATGTTCACTTAACATAAGATATGTACCAGTGAAACAGACTGCTAGTTTAAAAACAACAATAAAAATTCTACCCAGGTAAAACTAGAGTTAGGTAAAATGTTTTTCCTAAATCAAAAATAACTCAATCTGAATGACAAAATCGGGAGGTCAGTGGTAACAATGTACCCAAAAGTAAAATTACCCAATATTAAAGACTGAAGCCAGAAACCACAAAATTTAAGGTCAACAATCTGGTCAGTTTTCACTCTCAGCAGAGTAATTACTAAGAGTGAAAAATAAATTATTACTAACTCATTCAAAAAGTAACCCAATAGGTAGATGATCTTATCTGTGGCACTTGTCTGTGAGTTAAACTCTCCCCAACCCCACCCCTGGACTGCGGTGTAGAGTTGGAAAAGTCTCCAGGTCATATGCACCCTCACAGCCTCCAATCCACCCATTTAAGATCAGTGCACATACTGCGATAGGCTTTTCTGCCTTCCAGTCCTACTAACTCTTCCTGGATGACAACAAATAAGGAACAAATAAGGGTAGGCTGCCTAGAAAACCCTCATTCTTTGATTCCCCAAACTGGGGAGGTTTAGGAAGGGGTCGGGGCTTGCACCAAGCTGCAATAAATTGCTAAAACAAAAGGATCACTGGGAATATATAACTATGGTTTATCAACTATGCTGATCAGACTAGACTCAACAAGGAGAACAACTCATTAACTCATCTGTAGCACCCCAGAAATTCTCAAACAAGCATATTTAAATTTATATATGATAAAATTTAAAGAACACTCTTTCTTTACTTTTTAAAAAAATCCCATCTTGAAATTCTTACAGATGGTCTGTGCCACATCGCAAGGTGATCTCTACCACCTCTCTCTCTTCCTGCATCTTTGTCTCTGTCTTTCTCTCTGTCAATGTGGTCTCTATCAATTCTTCCTTAGTCTCAAAGGGCTACCTAATTCTATGTCCAAATTATGCTTGCAATCGATGACCTTGTAACTTCTCACGTCCTTATAATATGAGGAGTGGTTTAGTGCCATAGACTGCATTTCTGTTACCTATTCAGAACGGTGATACTTTAGTACAAATATTCTGGTACAGTTAAGACGAGTATATATAGATAATACTCTACCTTGCTAAAGCATAGTACAGTTTGCTTTTCTTCCAAGTGTGTGCAAAATGTGTACTGTGATCAAAATTACAAACACACAAAGTGTTGATTACTTTCCAGTGTATCTCACATTTAGCGATGGGTATTGAACTAGTCTCTGTGTTTCCCCACTGTTGTTTCTTGCTCTGGTTTTAGCTTCAAAGTTTTCCTCAAATTACTAACTGTACTTTTTCTAATATACTAATGTATTTTCTTGTGAAAAAAAAAATTTTTTTTTTTTTATAGACGGGGTCTCGCTATGCTGCCCAGGCTGGAGTGCAGTGGCTATTCACAGGCGCGATCCCACTACTGGTCAGCACGGGAGCTTTGACCTGCTCCGTCTCCGACCTGGGCCGGTTCACCCCTCCTTAGGCAACCTGGTGGCCCCCCGCTCCTGGGAGGTCACCATAATGATGCCGATAGTGCGGACAGCGGATCGGCATAGCGCACGACAGCCCAGAACTCCTGGGCTCAAGCGATCCTCCAGCCTCAGCCTCCTCAGTAGCTGGGACTACAGGCGCGCGCCACCGCGCCCGGCTTTTCTTGTGAATTTTACTTTATATTTCAACTAACTAAAATAAGTGCTAACTCCAAGTGTGTTCCCTCTGGCATCTTTTCTAAAAAGGAAAAATATTAAAATCTCCACAGTTCCACAGGTAAATTTTCCCAGATAGTTATTTGTCAGGAATAATGTTAAAATTTATTTTCATTTCTTTTCTTGGAAGGGGACTGGAGATATCAAAGATTTCTGAGAGCCTTATAACAGTTAGTTTCTAAAATGCTATTAATTATTTGGCCTCATAAGGTACACGAGAGTACATATAAAATAAAATAAAAAGTTACTGTCATAACATTTTCTAACTAGTTATATTGACGAATTTTTCAAGTAGTTATATTGGTGTCACTTAGAAATCCCATGTGATAAAAATAAATTTAAGGAAAGGAGAAAAGAGGAAAGGAAGGAAGGAAGGAAGGAAGGAAGGAAGGAAGGAAGGAAGGAAGGAAGGATGGAAGGAAGGAAGAAAGGATGGAAGGAAGGAAGGAAGGAGAGGATGGCGATGAGCAATCGGGTAGAGCCAGAGGGAGGAGGGTGTCATGATTCTAGAGGGAGGGAGGGAGGGAGGATGGAAAGTTCTAAATAAAACATCAATTTTTCCTAGTCAACATTCTTATTCTTAAAAAAAAACAAAAAACTTTTTGTTGCAGAACTGTGTTAGACTTTGAGGAAAATGCTACAATAGTACAGAGTTCCCATATACCCTACACTCAGTTTCCCTATTAACATCTTACAGTAGCATGATATATTTACTTCAATTAATGAACCAATATTAATACATTTTAGTAACAAAAGTCCATACTTTAGATTTTCTTAGTTTTTACTTATATCCTTTGTTGCTGTTGTTCTAGAATCCCATCCAGAATACACTACATTTAATTCTCAGGTTTCAGGCCCTATAGCTCAGGGGTTAGAGCACTGGTTTTGTAATTCCCAGGTTTCCTCAGGCTCCTCTAGGCTGTGATGAAACATGTTTAGTTTGTACTAATATCCAGTTTCCTCCATATTGCTTTATAAATGCCCCCAGGATGTTTTTCCCTAATTATTGTAAGTTATTATTCTAATGTTTAATTTCTGTAGTTTATCAAGAGAATAAGCTATCACTTAAGAGATATATTGTAGATTCCATAATAAAAAAGTTTTCTTTCTCTTTTTTGTTTTAATTCATTCTTTTTTTTCTTTTTCAAAATATTAACTGACTGCCAACTGTGTGTCAGGCATTATTATCTGCGATTGGAATTCATCCAACAACAAACCACTAGAAAACCTGCTTTGTGGAACTTACATTTTAGTGAATAAAGACAAAATGTAAAAAATCATAGTAATTTCATAGCATTCTAAAAAGTAATAAATGCTACAAAGGAGATAAAATAGTGCTAGGTAAGGAAGATTGGGAGGGAAGGAGTAGTCAAGGTCATCCTCAACTGACATAGGAGGAAAGAGCTGAAGGAAATGAAGGCCTGAGCCTTTGGTATCTGTTGATAGGGCATTCTGCTCAGAGGCAAGAGGCAAGAGCCAGTGCAAAGGAATGTGTGAGGAACAGTTAAGAATCTGGCATAGGTAGCTGGAGCAGAGTGAGGAAGGAAATGGGTAATAGGCAATAATGTCAGCAAGGTAACAGAAGGCCTAATCTAATAGGTCCTGGAAGAACCTTGTAAGGCTAAGAGCGCTAACTGTCGTAAATGTTTCCCTCCACGTCCTGCGTGGTTCAGGGTTCAATATCTGGAAGAGGAGCCGCACACAAATGAAATAGAAAAGACAAGAGATAATTTGGGAATATTGGGGGACCAAGCAGGTAAGTCCAACTCAAGAGGAAGGACTTCCACCCGTGCTCAGGCCACACCGACCTTTTATAGTCTGAGGTAAACAAGGCAGGGGTTACCATAGTTACAGTTCTTGTGAGTTTCACCTGTTTTGACCATGTTTACACTCCCTGCACTTCCCTCAGCCCATTAGCTTCCCAGGTAAGATCTGGGGAGTGTTATAAGGTCAAGCCTAATTATGCTAAGAGGACTGAGCCCTCTAAGCTGTGGCTTGTTTGTGACTTTGCCAGGAGGTCAGTCCGAGGTTCAACCCTATATCAGTTTCCCACAACTAACTCTATGGAATATTGAAAGCATTTGGAGTGTTTGAATAGAGCTGTTCCATAATTCATGCTAAAATGGAGTCACTCTTGCTGCTCTGCTGGGAATAGACTGTAGGAAGCAAGAGTGGAAGCTGGAAAAGGGTTAGGAGACTACAGTAGTAATCCAGGCAAGAGATGGTAGTGCACTGGAACCAGTTGTAGGAACAGTAGAGATGTTTAAGTAATGTGGTCTACTTCTGGAAATATATGAAGCCAAAAACAATTCTCTAATAATCAGATGTGAAGTATACAGGAAAGTAAATAGGATTCTTTAGGTTTTTTATCTAAACCAGCGGTTCTCAACCTTCTGGCCCTTTAAATACAGTTCCTCATGTTGTGACCCAACCATAAAATTATTTTCGTTGCTACTTCATAACTGTAATGTTGCTACTGTTATGAATAGTAATGTAAATATCCGATATGCAAGATGGTCTTAGGTGACCCCTGTGAAAGGGTCGTTTGACCACCAAAGGGGTCGCGACCCACAGGTTGAGAACCGCTGATCTAAACCATTGTGCCACAAGGTTGCCACTAATATAACAAGACTAAAATGGAGCAGGTTTGGGGTGGGGGCAGAGTTAGGAGTTCAGTTTTGGACATGTTAAGTATAAGATATCTATTATACATCTAATGGGATATATCGAGTAAGCAGTTGAATATATATATGCCTGAAGTATAGAGTTCCAAAATGTAGATATAAATTTGGTGCCATTAACACACATCATATTTGAAACCACAAGATTTCATGAGACCCCAAGGAGTAAATGTTTAATATAAATATAGGTCAAAGTACTAAGGCCTGGGTCCTTTCAAAAATAAGTTGGGAAGACAGGAAGAGTTGCTAGTGATACAAGAGGAAAACCCAGAGAAGTGGTGTCCCAGAAACCAAGGTAAGAAACAAAGGGCCCCTCGGGAGAGGGAGTAAGTGATCAACAGAAGCCAATAACATATTTACAATTTTAATTTGAACTATTATAAAACATAGGGAGAACATTTATATTTACTATAAAAGTTGATTTAATAAGGAGGGGAAAGTATGGGCTTTGGGTTTAGAATATGTAAATACAGATACAAGTCATCTATAATGTGATCACCTTATACTCTGCCATTCGGATGTGCCTTGGGCAAGTTGCATACCTTCTTTATTCCTGAGGGAAACACCTCCTCTGGTCTTATCCTTAACTTGTTTGTCAGTTTTCTGTATATTGTCAGGCTACAACAGATGGAAATATTTTTCGACAACTATTCATATTTTGAAAATGTTTAATTTTAGTTCTGACTAAATAAACCTGTATGTTTTGATGCAATGGGATTAGAATCATGTTTGTGAAATGGAATTTTCTTTAGAAAGATCATTTTGACCCCTTTTTCTCCCAGGGCCGGGTCATGTATATGCTATTTAATTATATCTTGATTGCAAGTTATTTATGAGGATCAAATGCAAAAGCAAATGTTCTAAGAGTGCTAAGGTGCATGTCTTTGTAACTATAGTGAATAAAGATAATATGTAACTATAACAAGTGGTTTTAAAATTTAGTATGTCTACCTATCTAAATAAAATTAAAGAATAAGGTTATGGAAAAGTTTCTTTGAAAAACTAGTGACTAGGGACTCTATTTACAAGACCTGATTTACAATTGGGAAATGGTAAGATGGTTCTGTAATGGACTTTCTCGGGATCCATGACTTGAGACTCTTAGCAATGGAGGCAACCAAGAAGATAGCCCACATAGGGAGGGATGCCTTGGGAGTCAAGAACTCATTCAAAATAAGTGTTTTAATTGTTTGAAGTCAGTTAGTACATACTGCTGAATATCAGTTAGAGTTTTTAGCTTTATGTTAATATACAATATTGTACCCTACACATTTTTCTTAAACTCAGCAAAATGTAGACACTGCCTTGACTGAAAGAGCAAGTCCTCGCCATTCAGTAGCTTAATAAGTCACGATTTTTCTAATGAGGACAAGACTGTCTTTAACCTTAGTTATAATGTAGATTTGGGGTCAGAAGAATAAACATCTTACATGGAGAGAAGGGTGACATCCATGAAGCAGAAATTGGAGTTAAGTAACAAGAAGATTACTGTGATATTGATAGTAAACCAGAGAAATAAATATCTTGGCCCAAGTCAATGGTCATAACCTCATTCAGCAGGGAGAACTGCTTAGAACAGTAGCTAAGGCCACGGAAGCTCTGAGGCTTCATGTAGTCAGCTCTATAAAAGAACATTAATGGAACTCAAGGAGATTCGTCAACCATCATTAGACTCTGCTTTACAGAGACATAAGATATTGGAGCCTCAAGGATTCCACTTATGGGTGCTCATATTTAATACTCTTCCTATGTTTCTGAAGATGGGTGTTGGGATAATCCATGTGATGTTAGTATGAACATTTGTATCAGCATCTCACGTTTTCTTTTGTGAGTCTTTGAAGAAATCACAAAAGTCATAAAGTCTTATGATCTGTTTCTCTAGCTCTAAATAAGGCAAGCTAAATCATTTGAGACAAGATGTAAATATATTCTGAAAGTACTCCTAAGTAAACAATTCCATCCTGGGCGATGTGACCTCATATAAGAAACTTAATAAATATTGAATAATGAACTGAACATATTCATAACCAACAAACTTCAACATCAGGAAATGTTTCTTCATTGCTACCCTGTCTCTCATGTTTTATTTCCTCTTATTATGACCTCAGTAATGTAGAGAATAGCTAGCAATCAATCTCTGTACAATATCTTTGCTGTACATGAAGACTATTATTAAATTTCCTTCATGATCCTCAAACCCACTTAGCCTTCTCTTCTGCAGGCTAAATAATTCATCTTCCTTTTTTATTGTAGTCTTGCCTGAGTTTCTTGCATTAGACAGGAGGAAAAGTCACAGGGGATTTTGAACCCAACATTCCTTAAGTATGTTAAGAGTAATGAGCAAGTGGCAGTGGTGTGTGGAGATGAGACCACTAATACATGATAACTAATGGAGATTTTCAAAGAAATGGCTAACATCTGAATAATTTTATAATTTACATTTTCTGTAGGACACAGAAGAAAAAATGCTCAATGAGGAAGAAGAAAAGGTTTGTGCTTGGTTTATATTCTTTAAATACATCTGCACCAGTTCTTCAGTTCCTCAGAACTCTTAAAATCTGAGTTTCCTGTTTAATACCTGCTGATGGTTCACTCCATAAAATGGCAAATGCCTTGGAGTCTTTTTTCTACAAGTAGATTCTTCTCTGAAGACTAGAGAACAGAAAAATGGTTCATAAATTCCTAATGGCCTCAGAGAAAAAAATCTTGAATTCCATTTAGAAAAAGTTAAATATAAAGAATGCAAGCTATTTATCAACCTGACACTGACACTGAAAGGCGTGAGGCAGGCACAGTTTCCAGTTGTGAAAAACTTGCTACTGAATTGTATCCAACATTCAGGTCCCGTGTCATATAACAGAAGGGCATCCTAAGCTGGTTTAAGTCACGAAGCAGTGGATGCAAGAAAAGTTAAATGTCTTTTCCTCCAGGATACTGAGAATAAACTGCTGACATTGCCAAACTGGTTCCAAAGTTGATACAGAAGAGTGGAAAGCTACAGCTTGATCTCCCCTGTTTTCATGAAAAAAATGGCACTATCACATTAGAACTTCACTACACAGTCACTCAAATATTAGACTTTAACCTGTAAGGTGGTCACTTCTAAATATTTTATTTGAATCAAATGTAATAGTCAACATAGCAATCTCATATGCCTTCCAGATGTATGAAGATTTCATGGCTTTGCCCTGGCCCATGTGGCTCAGTTGGTTGGGCATTATCCCCTGCACCAAAAGGCTGAAGCGTCATCCGCTGCTGGTTTGATTACTGGTCAGGGCACATGCCTGAGTTGCAGGCTTGATTTCCAGGAGGGATTGTGCAAGAGGAAGTGAATCAATATTTTGCTCTCATATTGATGTTCCTTTCTCTCTCTCCCTCTCCCTCCTCTCTCTCTAAAAATCAATAAGCTATTAAATAAAAGATTTCATGCCTTAAAACTTAGAGAGATTATCCAGGAGACCCATTATCATTACTATGAAATACAAATAATAAAATTCAGTCATTTACCTCAACCTAAGGTCTTAATAGTTCTCCATTGATTCAAATGGTTTGTATACATTTTAATTTTATCTTAATTTGCAGTCTGGTTTAAAGAGTCATACTCCCCCAAGGTTTTGAGGAGAGAGGAAGATCTCATATTTTACAATATTGTCATTAGCGAGAGGCTGAATGGATAACTGGTTTTCTGCAAAGCATGTTTTGCCTAGGGGATGCACTCACTCTGGTTAATCAACTGGCAAACAAGACACCTAGGGTTATCTCTTTACCACCCTATTGCTCCATCAATAATGTACAGACTGTCATTAAGAACTCATTTCTCCTTTCTGGGCTGAATTTTGAGAGATGCATCATGTGGGGAAAAATAGGAATTATAGTGTGGCGACTATGGGTCACACTGTAATCTCAGATACACGCTGTGCTATTTCGCAGACAGTCCATCAAGATATGTTCCAAGGCATGCACCAGTGCATATAAAAATATATAGACTGAGACCACCAAACTCATTTCATTAGGACCTTTCAAGGTTAACATTATAATCATGCTTCAGGGCATAAACAGATCGCCAGCTGAGCTCAGGAAGGCATTTCACTTCTATGGAAAGATTGTCCCCAGTGGGTCAGTTTGTATTGCAGGTACATTTTATGCTTTGCAAATATTTCTGTACCAAAATGTCTTTCTTCCCCCCCCCCCTTCATATAAAGCTCAAATCATTCATTTTAAATAATTCCAATTTAAAAGCTTTCTTTTTTATTTATTTACTTTTTGGATTGTTGATTCCTGAATTTCTAATTTTAGATAAATAGCATGTATTTGTTTCATCTTACCTAATAATTGACAAACATGTAAATTGACCATACCTTCACTACACTAACCAGCCAATCAGGAGAGTATGCAAATTAATCTAACAAAGATGGCTGTTAATTTGCATACGTAGGCTCCAAGTGGTGGAGCAAAGCCTGGCAGCCCGGGGGCCAGAGCAGCGCTGCCAGCTCCAGGGCTGTGAGGCTAGGGGAAAGGAAGGCCTATTGCACGAATCTCTTCATGCAACAAGCCTCTAGTTTACTAATAAAGTTGTGTAAGTGCTATGTATTGGAGTTGATTATAATCATGTGATAATAGAAATGTTATTTGACTAAGGTCATCAAAAGTATTGTCAGTAGTAGTATTAGAAATTAACAGTCTCCATTGTCCAGAATGATGCCTGACGTTTAGCATCAAATGTATGTAATAGATTTCTGAGGTTTCTGGTCACTTACCTGTTCAACAGCACAAAAGACACAGACATGATCCCCACCACCAGCTCCTGCTTGTGGCATCTTGCTCACAGTGCCAGCAAAGAAGTCCTTGGAGCAATAGCCTCCAAATGGTCAACCCCCACCTGTTACAGACGTGTTCAGGCAGGGAGGTGAGAAAACAGAGTTTGGGTTTCCATAAACAACCAGACACAGAAAGAAAGAATGTGAACATGATCACAGGTCATACTGTGGCTCTTTCCTTAGGATTTGTCTGGGATTTCTTGTTCCTCACTTACTCCTTTTGATAGGTGCCCTCTTTCTCTCAGTTTGGGACCTGAAGATTAATATATACACTCAGTGATTTATGATCTTCCAGTAGGGCTATCACTGAGAAGTCATAGCTCTTACATTTTTTTAACCATACATGGGATACCACCTACATCCCCTCAACTTGTTTCTGTATTTTGCCCAACATGAAACTCCCCTAGAGCTGCATAGTTAATGATTTATCAGCAGAGCCTGTCTACTAGGGCAGTAAGCACTGACCCAGCCTGCCTGGGTTCCAACCCCCCTTCACCACTTAATTAGGCAACAACTTAACTTTTCCTTTGCTTGGGTTCCCATGGCCACCCCTCCACTTCCAGCCACATTTGGGAATGAGCCACGAGGTCAACGTGAAGACTACTGGAGTTAGTTCAGAATGACACCAGCATAAAATAGATGCTCAATAAGTGTCTATGGAATAGGTGAATGTAAAGTGAATAGGTTTATACCTGGCCTGTAGCAAATACTCATTATTTTTGTATTGTTTTTATCATCATTTTATATTAGAAATCTTGACCTTATTTGAAAAGAGAGCCAAGTAAGAGCTGCCACTCTTCTTCACAAACCCTGTCTTGGGCAATGGCTTTGTTGTGCACATCAGAAATCCTGAAATTTTAGAGTGGGAAGGCACATTTAGAGAGAGCATGTCAAGTTGCCTAAATCTAATTTACTTAAAATCAATTGGCATAATGATCACTTTGCCTAATGAGACATTCATCTATAAAGATCACTTATCAAATATACAACTTTTCAACTCTACTAAATAGTTTTAGCGCAGAGGCATTTTTTAAAACTTCATAGTGACTATTTTGCCTACTTTTGAGGGTTTCCAGGGCATTTCACCTGCTTAAGACTCAATGTTTAAAGTGTTATGAAATAGGTTTAAAAAAACACAGTATTTCACAATGCTTGGAGTGGCAACTTATTATATACTAGTATACAATGCTACATCTATGACAGCATCTTATTAGGAATATGATTATTAGGCAAATGGGTGTTTGGGGGGTTGGACATTTTGAGAAGTGATTTTAGGTGAAACAACCTCAACCCTCTTAAAGGGTTGAGGTGTGAGAGCACGGCATTGGTCTGTGCCTGTGTCATTTTGCTGACTTCTCTCTGTGACTAGGTTCTGCTCTGCTGCTACCTGCTGGCAGAGCTAGTGTGACAGCTTTCAACTTTAGATCCATGACACATTTCCAGACCTAGAGCCTGCTCACCCACCTGGCTTGACCCTGTGACAAAGTAGCAAGTCTGTTCTCTGCACAGATTTGATGTGGCCACAGAAATCCATTTTCCCCTGTCTATGAACTCACAATGGTATGGTGATTTCATATAACAAAGCTTCCTTTCATTTTACCTGTTTTGATGATATATATTATACAACACCCATCTCCTCTGATAATAGGTATTTTTATCATCAGTTCTCTTTCAGAAAATTGGAAAAACAATTAAGAGGAGGGCTTGTCTCAGAAAAGAAAGTACGGAAGAATATTCAGGAGGCATGGGGACATGTACAATTTCCCCACAAAGGAATCCTAGGACACATGTGACACACAGAACCCCTTCTAAAAGCAACCAACATAATAAACTTTTCCTTAAGAACAATTTTCCTTTCACTGATTCCAGCTCTTATGTAGAAGAGCCAATTATCTGCTACCTCACAAAATTCTTCTTCAATTGTACCCATACAACAAAGGCAATGAGGATGTTTAATGTTTCCTGACCTCACAGGAAGGTATAGAATGTGCTGGGTGCCCGGAGTTTGTTTAAAGGTCTGTCTGGCTGTCTCATGATGCAAGTGTGTCCATCACATCACGTAGTAACTGGTAGTGTGGAAACTGACATCTGCCAGGCAGTAATGGTGGTCATACCTCACTGCCGCTCCAACTGCTCACAGTCCAGTTCAGCCCGCCACCCTGAGCTCCAGCCAGCTGTCAGGATTGTCACAGCTGCCATCTGATTTACTGCCATGGCTTTCTTGGCATTGTAGACCCAGACACTGCTGAGACGGCGCCTGTCATTGGCTGTCAAAGGCACAGGGACGAAGGACTCTGAGGAACCCTGGGAAGGTGCAACATGTTCAAACCACCTGACAGTGGAACCAGTCCGCGCCGAAGTCTCTGAGGTTGTTCTTTGTTGACTGATAAGGTTGGACAAGGCACAGTAGGCCCTCCAGAACTCTTATTCAGAGCTGTTTTAATTGAATGTGTCACTGACGAGGGGCAATCACTTGGGCTGTAGCATCTATTCCAAATGAAACAATTGTTTTAAAGTAATTGGTCTGACAAGAAGGTTGGCAGCCATTAAGGATAAGATGCATGCATTTCTAGGAGAAGAGACAGAAAACATGCCACGACTCAGCTTTTAAACTTTTCCCTTTACTTCTCTTGAAACAAGCCCTCTTAAGACCTCTGATTTGAATAAACATCAACGATTCTAGGGGTGGCATTTTGCTATTTATTTATTTTTACACACATAGCAGGCTCATTCTCAGCTTGCTTAAATTATTTGGCAACAGCAATTTGCAATGGATTTAATAGGAGGAAAAGTACAAAGGGTTATTTCGTCTCTGGACTTTTTTACAGATCTCACTGTTAGCAATTCCTGATACAAGGACTGCAATTATGCAATGTAAGACAGAAGGTCAATTACATCAGCTAGTTAGCACAGATTGAGCCAAATTTCCCCAGTATGTATGTGGTTCCTCAGGAGATCAGCTGAGTTTGTGAGAGCCAAAAGCATCTAGGCAAGTGGTGCTTAGTCGTATAATGCACCTGTGCAACAATAAAATATATAGCACATTAGAAAGAAGAGAAATTATATGCTCTAACCCACAATCATTGTACACACTCTAGACAAGCTCATGTCCCACTATAATGATAAAGACAACCAGCATTACTATGATATTTTGCAAAATATTTTACATATATTATCTCATTTGATTCTCACAATATTCAATGTAGAAATTATCTTTAGCCATTTTACATGTAGGAGGAAGGAAGTCTATCTACATAACTATGTGGCAGAAATGAATATGAAAGCAATATTTTTTTTACTCCAAGTCATCATTTTTCTAATATACCACAATGTCTGACTCCATCTTCAACCCTCTCTTTTTGCTAGACTTAATATGCTCTTCCTGTGAAATCACATCTGGTCTAACGTTTTAAGTAAAATATATCAATAAAGAAAGAAGAAGAAATCTATTATCCTTCCTCTAATACTTCCTGTTTTGAACCGGAGTTTCCACTATGAGTCACTAGGCACATAAAGCCACTGTAATGGTTAAACGTGTATGTTCTTACTCATACTGCACAAGCTTGAAATCCAGCTCTATGACCTCTATAGCTATATGCACTTGGGAAACTAATTTATTTTTCTATGCTTCAGTTTGTCCATCTATTAAAAGGCCACTCACTCATTTATACATTCATTCAGGAAGTATTACATACCCACTGCATGGGGGATACTGCCCCCAGTCCCTAAGATATAACATGGAACAAGTCAAATAAAATCCCTTCTTATATTACCAGGGAAGGCAGTCAGTTAACAAATAAGTAACAGATATATTCATTGGGTAGCAATACCTGTAGTGATCTGTGGGAGGGGATCCTCTGAAGAGAATTTCAGGCAGAGGTAAAAACAAATTCAAAAGCCCTGAAGTAGGAACAGGCCTGTGTGAGTTCACGGAAAAGGAAAGAGGTATGCCTACTGCAGGATGAGAGCAGTGGAGAAAACTGGTAGGCAATAGTCAGAGAGGTAACCAGTGGTCGCTCACGTAGGGCCTCAATGCTCTTCATAAAGACTTCTAACTTAAGTCTACGTGTGATGGGAATCAACTGGAGTGGAGATTGTCATGGCATGGAGATTGTCACTCCCACTGCAGTCTGAAGAATAGGCTGTAGAGAAACAAGGCAAGAACAGGGAAACTTTAGGAATCAGTTTCAAGTAACCCGGGACAAGAGTTGTTGCCATGGTGGTGGTGAGGAGTGATAGTAATTTTTACTGATGAATTGGATGTAATGTAGGAAGGAAGGCAAAGATTAATCAAAGGTGAAGGCATTCGGTCTACGTTATTGGGTTACTGATCTGGAACACATCAGAGGCGACAAGATTTAGGGGAATTAAAAATGCCTGCTTCCTAGGTTGAATGTGAAAATGAAAGCTTTGCATATAAAGTATGACCTATAATAAACCCTCAATAAACAGTAGGTATTATTATGATCATAACCAGCATTAGTATTATTACTAATTAATGCAGCCTTGTAAATCTTATTTCCTAAATAGTTCTCACATACTTTCCTCTCTATATTCACTGCTGTGCTTTGGTTCAAGTTTTCATTCTCTTGTATTTGGATTCTTATAATGGCCACCTAACTTAGTCTCCTGTCTCTAGCCTATACTATATTTAACCTATGTTCTTCACTAAAGGCAGAATAATCTTTCTGATTTGTAAATTTGATCATGTGTTTTCCTAGCTTAAACACTTCAGTGGTTATCCATGGCCTAGACAGAAAAATAAAGATGTAATTATTTAATGTTCTGGTACTTGACTATTCAGAACTACCCTCCAGGTTTTTTAAGACTCCAGTAATGTTAAAATACCTGTAATGCCCCTAACATTTTAGGGGTTTGCATACCTTTCTGTCTATATCCATGTCATTTATATTGCCTGGAATACCCATTTAATCACACTGTATCTTGCAAAATTTTCATTCTTCTGTTTAAATTCTTCTAAATAGGCACCATCATTGTTTAGTCTCTCAAAAGAGAAGTACCTCCACATCATCCCATGTCTTATACAGAGTTCTATTATTGTAAATAGCATATTTATTTTATGCATTTAAGATAGTGTTAACATGAATGTATAGTTGAGTCTATCTTACACAATTGAAAAGTCCTTGAAGGCAAGGATATGTCTTCTTTACTTTTGAATGAATATATGTGCATAGTTAGTGGCACATGTATCTCTACCTTGATTTTGTTGTTATTAATCCTCACCCGAGGATCTTTTTCCATTGATGTTTAGAGAGAGTGGAAGGGAGGGGGAGATACAGAGAGAGAGAAACATCATCGATTTGAGAAAGACACATTGATTGGTTGCCTCCTACATGCGCTTTGACCAGGGCTGGGGATCTAGCCTGCAACAGAGGTACGTGTCCTTGACCAGAACTGAACCCAAAACCCTTCAGTCCATGGGCCAACACTCTGTCTACTGAGCCAAACTGGCTAGGGCTCCACCTTGATTTTTGTAACCTAGCCAGATGATTTGTGAGAAGAGGTTTTCTCTCTATAATTCCTGGTGTCTAGGTGTAAGAGACAAAGAGTAGAGTATTAATCCACCTATACTCTGGTGCCTAAGATCAGAGTTGCATACAATGGGTTTAGGGTTTTAACAGAGTTATTTAGTGTATAACGAATTTTCCAATGACACAGTGGCTATTAACTCTAGTGAGTTAAGATAAATATAGAAACAACTCAAAAGTGAAATAAAAGTGACTATGGATAGAAGACTTTTTCTTTTGCCTCAACTAACTACTGCATTCTATCATGCCTTTTTGTTACCTTGAGTATTCATCCTTTTTCTCTCATTCACCTGAACTATTCATGCCAAACTAGCCTCTGCAGATATGTCAAGATCATTTCTGCTTTGGAGCTCTTACATTTCTGTTATTTTGAATAATCTTTCATGTTTTCTGAGACTCTGGGCTTAACACATGCAATTTATGAGTCATCTTAAAGTCTTTATCATTCACTCTGGTTTGGATTGATACCTTCCTTTTGCGAGGTTGTAACATTATCTGTACAATTTCCATGGATTTCAAAATATGTATGGTCTCATGTTATTTTAGTAATATCCCATTTTTGCACTTATTTCTTCAAATCACTTTAATGTCTTCCTTTGAAAATACTGTTATATATTCCTTTTGCGTCTCTAAAAATCCATGGCATAGTTTGACCTCAGTACAGGTGTTCAATAATAGACACTAAAGTGAAAAGAAAGATATAAAAAAATGTGATGATAAAACCCATAATTACAATCATTTCAAGTTTGGACTCTGGCATGATCTCAAATGGAATGTCTTTCAGAGGATCTCAAGGCAAAACATAAAAAATCCTTATTTCATTTCACTTACAATTATATGTAGGAGAATGAACTAAATTAAAACTTAAATTTGATCATCAGTAGTCTTTTTTTTAAGTTAGAAAAGGCAGTTCTACTTGAGAAAGAAAAGCAACTCATTTTCCTCTCAACTTTATAAAAATAATAAGCTCACAGGTGATGTCTTACCAAGCAGGAATGAGGAAGCAGTATTATCAGATCTTCCAGTTTCCTTTTTCAAGAAAAATGAGCCCTTTCTGAAAAGGGTGGGCTAAATATTTATTTTTTTAAGTGCTGCAAGGGCCAACATCTTGAGGGCCAAACCAAACAGACCTAAAGTCTGGGGGTCTCTGTTCCCAGCAGCTGCCAGAGAAATAATTAGATTCACCAGGGGTAAGAGCTTTCAAGGACCCAGTAAAATTGATGTTTGTAAATCCAGTATTTGATTTAACTGTATTTCTTCCTTGGTTTTCACTCCTGGAACGACAAATTTTGGGGGAGAGATTTGAAAGTATTTCCTCTATTTTATATATAGTAAAAAAATAAATTAAAGGGACATACTTTTTTTATGGTACACAGTTCAAGGACAGTTTCCATTGCCCATGCAATATCTAATGTACAGGTTCCTCATTAGACAATTTCACACTGGCTCCCTCCATTACTTCTTTGTCAAACAAAATTTAAAAATGAAAGCCCAGGACAAAGGGCACTGTAAATGAATTAAAAACTGTCACAGCTGTTCCAAGCAGCCTGGGAAGATGTATAGTAAATTTTACTTCCCTTCATGTTATTTTTTTCTTAGAATAAATATTGGCAAGTGGTCAGCCTGTCATGAGAGTCCAATTAAAATTATATATCATGGCAAGTTTTCTTTTCTCTGATGTCAGTAATGGAGATCTTTCAGATAGTCCTTTGATATCCACTCCTGGGCATTTTAATTTCCTGACAAATCTATCATCTGAAATTTGCCATCAGGAGTAGTCAGTCTCTGAGTTATGAAAAAATAGCACAGATCCTGGTAGTTCCCTTAGCACTGTAACAAAGAGACGATTGCTATAGATATTATGGTTCTCTATTCTTATAACCTTACCTTTGTCTGTGTACCAGTGTACAATCAGAATGAAATTCAGCTGTGTATTTGATACACTTATGAAGGAATGTATGAATATATGACGGCTTAGACCAGCATTTCCAAATCTCCAGGATCTTTCTGGCCTCTCAAATTCTCATTATGTTATTATAAATCCCTTACATATATTTTTGACTATATTTTAAAAAATAAAGTTTTTATGCACTCCCACAGAAAAACACAATTTTCTAGAGAGTATATCGAGAATAAGTGGGGATATTTTGAAGTGGAAAATTGCTAACAGAGATCAAAGCTACAATTTTAAAACAGTTATAAGTTACTATCTTTGAAATGTATATTTATCCAATTAAACAAAATATGATATTTTCCCTTGGAATGTACAGAAATACTTAGGATCTGAGGGAAGCAAGAGGGTTTCCCCCCCCCCAATTATTAATGACTTGTTACTTAACAATCAAAGTGGAGGCCAGAAAATTATTTTATTGAAAACTAAATTGGATTTATAGCAGCAATGATTTCAAAATATTTGGTCATTTATTTAGTTTTTTTAATAGTGATGAGCTGCTGTGGAAGAAATTAATTGGTGAATGGATGGCTCGAATGTGAGAACTTCAAGGATCTCAACAACACAGAGCAGCATGTATGCTATATGCTATGGGCAGAATTCTGTCCTCCCAAAATTCATATGCTGAGGTCCTAACCCCTGGTACCTCAAAATGGGACTGTGTTTAGAGATAGGGCCATTAAAAAGATAATTATGTTAAAATGATGCCCTTAAGGTTGGCCCTAAACCAATTTGACTTATGGGAAGAGGAGATGAAGATACACAAAGAGACTCCAAGAATTCAGTGCACAGAGCAAGGACCATATGAGGACACAGCAAGGAGGCAGCCATCTGCAAGCCAAAGAGAGGGGTCTCAGAAGAAAGCAAACTTCCTAACAGTTTGATCTGGGACTTCTAGCCTTCAGAACTATGAGAAAATAATTTCTGTTGTTTAAATACTCATTCTGTAGGATTTTGCTCTGGCAGCTCTAGAAAATGAATAAACAAGGAAAGGCCAAGATCGATAGAAATCAATGCCATGGCATCCAGAATGGAATGGAGGCAGTAACATTTGTTATAGAAGTCTCTCCTACACCATATACCCAAGAAATAAGGGTACAATTGCATTTGAAGCCTTGTGGCCAAGGACCACAAGCTTGGACAAAGTTACATATCAAGCATTCAAATCCGAATTCTAGGATGTAACAATAAAGGAGGGTGAGTAGTAAGTCAATTCTGAAA
This sequence comes from Myotis brandtii, assembly GCF_000412655.1. Classification (NCBI taxonomy): domain Eukaryota; kingdom Metazoa; phylum Chordata; class Mammalia; order Chiroptera; family Vespertilionidae; genus Myotis; species Myotis brandtii. Next base: position 469,425 of record NW_005354334.1, read on the forward strand.
TGAGAAAGGGTCCTGCTCTGTGTCAGGCAATTTGTCCATACACCAAAGGACCTTTTAAAATGGGCCAGAGGTAAAAGTGGGGTTTATATCTGGGGTAAGAGGGTTGCCAGGAATTAATGATATGATATGATTTAGAGCAGGTGGTCCTGCTCTAAACCTCAAGCAGTGCCTAAGTAACCATTCTCTTTACCGGTAACCAGATCTTTTATCAAGGTGGTCAGGATAAGACATGGGGACATTGGAACATTGGCAGAGGGGTGAGGTGGGTTCCTGTGGGTGTATAGATTTATGTAAAGATCCAATAATCATGGCTCAGTCAGAATATCCTAGATCTGGGGGAACTTGACTTAATCAGATTCTTTTATTCACTCAGACACTCATTTAAATGTCAACATTTATGGAGAAACCCCAATACTGAGGCTTTTTTTTTACTGCCACAATTGTGTCCATAACTAATGCAGAAAATAGGGTGGTAGGGAGGGTAGTTTGAAGAGGAAGACTATAGCTAAAAATAGCACTGAAATGTCGGGAGCTACAAGGGAAAAGGCAGAGAAACAAATGTATAGACTACATTCATGTATGTAACCTTCAAACCACAAGTACTTGTTGCTGTTTTATAACGTACTAAATTTCACAAGAATCATTAGAGATTTTACACAAAAACTTTAAAATATAATCTCAAATGTTAAGGAATAATTTTCTTATTAGCAGAAAACACATTTACATAAAAATATCAACTATATGGCTTAGTGGAACTGAGTATAAATAGTTTTGGATGATCAGGACTTGGAAATGTCAATGCGGATTGAGACTTTAACTGTGCTTTGTGAGTGGGGTATGGTTTGCATTGGCACCAAAGATAAGGAAAGCACTGAAGCCAAAAATCCTAAGGGAAGTTGTTGAATTTAGAGATTAGTATAGCATGCTTTTTAAAAACCAGAAAACAAATTGATTTTACTTGAGGCAGATGATTACTCAAAGAGCAAAGGGAGTTTGAAAGTGTTGAGTTCCCCAGGAAAGAGACTCTGAGATTGAGTGCATTAAGGAGTGCTCTCAGGATCAAGCTGTGGCAGGAAAAAGAAAGAAGTAGAATTGAGCAAAGGGAGAAATTGGGATCCAAGTTTGTCTATACAAAGGCCTCAACTGACCAAAATGGGAACTCTGAAGCTGGAATGACCCTTCTGAGTTGCATTATAGAACTATTATAGTCTTATACTGACCTGTCAATCTAATGCCCACTTCCCCCAGGAAGTAGTGTGATATTGGACAAACCAAATCTCTTAAGATTAGGTCAATTTTCAGAGAGTCCTAAGAGCTGGAGGTAATCAGCTCTGATCCTGGAAAGAGACATGGGCAACATCACAGCATCACTCCACTCCATTCTCCTGCCTCTCAGATCCAGTTGTTTGTATGCTTATGTTCTTGGGGCAGACCCTCCTGGTCTCTGCTGTACCTATTTTCCTGAGGAAAACTTAGAAGAGGAAGCATGTGGGACAAATTACAGCTCCCACTGGTACAGCTGTTTTCAGGACTGCAACTGATACTCATGGACTCCCTCCTATACCACAGTCTAGATATTTCTATCCTCAGCGAGCACTTCAGCTGTTCTAGGTGGCTTACTGAGTGATGTGACTATGATGCTCACCCTGAAGGGAATGAACCTATCCTTTTTTGGCTGTGGTTTCTGCACTAGTCCATTTACTGTTAAAGTTGATCAAGGAAGTAGCAACAGGTAACAAAGTGAATCACCTGTTCCAAACATTTTTTCTCCCTGTCCCTCTTGTGTAACATGAGGCTGATTATCAGGGTAATTGCCCTTGCAAGGAGGGTGACTACTCTTCCTGTCTTCTGGTCTCTTAGCACAAGGAGCCCAAAGTCTTCAGGCAAAATAGTAACTTATAGTTCAATGGCACTCTTGCTATGTGCCCAAGTGGAGGCATCTCCACTTTGGAAGTCAGAACAAAGCCCAAAGTTGCTTGAACAAGCTGGGAGAGTACTGTAGTAATTCAGGGAATACAGAGAAAGGACTAAGACTAGGGGGTGGAATGTGATGAAGCAGAATAGACAGGTTTGAGATAAATGTTTTGGATGGAATGATAGATCTAACTGGTGGGACAAGAGTACTTGGATATTTGGAGAGTATTAATCTCTGCCATAATCAGTACTCAAAAATGCAGGCAAAATAAATATATTTTTCAATTAACAGTGACTGTTTGCTACCATCAGATTCACTAAGGGTGTTCTAAAACTCCATCTTAGGAATGGAAATTGAACCTCAAAAGCTATACTGATATACAACAAGGAATAATGACAACAATGTTTGCTAGCATGTGGTAAATATTTACTATGAAAGAATAATGACTAGTCAATGGAATTAGAATAACAGGATAGTGTTAAAATATAGAAAAATAAAAACATAAGAGATATCAAGGGATGAAAAGGGTTAAAGTGTCCTAAGTTCCTATCTTGTGCAAGAGGAGGGTTGAGATATCAATTCATTTCAAAGTGTTATATATGCAAATTATAAATGTTAGTGTGCACTAAAAAAAAATAGAAAAAGTTCTTATTTCAGAGACCCCCCCCCGAAATGTTTAGCATTCTTTTAAAATATATATTTTTATTGATTTCAAAGAGGAAGGGAGAGGGACAGAGAGATAGAAACATCAATGATGAGAGAGAATTATTGATTGGCTGCCTCCTGCCCGCTCCCTACTGAGGATTGAACCTGAATACTGGGCATGTGCCCCAGCTGGGAACTGAACCTTAATCTCCTGGTTCATGAGTCAACACTCAACCACTGAGCAACACCAGCCTGACTATTGGCCTCATTTTAACATAATTATCTCTTTAAAGGACCTATCTCCAAATACAGTCACATTATAAGGTACCAGTTATGAGGACTCAGCATAAGAATTTTGGGAAGACAGAAATCTCACTCTTCAATAGATGTAAAAACGTTACTGACACATTTGTTTAACATTGTTCTTTTGTTGCTTATATTTACTATCATAAATACCGATGCCATCTTATCTAGAGACTATATTGAATAGTCCTAAATAAGCGAAGCCTGTAGTTAAGCATTCTGTCTTGGCAGACTGATTCTTTTAGTAGCATTAAAAATATTCATTGTGGCCCTGGACAATGTGGCTCAGTTGGTTGGGTGTCATTCCAGGCACCAAAAGGTTGTTGGTTGAATTCCCAGTCAGGACACAAGCCCAGGTTTTGGGTTTGATCTCCAGTAGGGGCAGTGAAGGAGATAGCTGTTGAATGTTTCTCATTCTCATCAATGTTTCTCTCTCTCCTCCCTTCCTTTCTCTAAAAATCAATTAAAAAATCTTCATATATATTCATAGTTGACTATACAGCTGTTTACTTTGTGGATTTTAAGGGATCTTTTAAATGCACCTGCCTCTATCTGAAAATAGAGTTTCCACCAGTGAGGACCTAAAAATCCTACAATCACATTCAAATAATTATTATTAAAATAAAATAATTTATGGATGTCATGTATCATATCTTATCTGAAATTGCCTACTTTAGTCTACTCTACTACTGTCATAAGTAAATAAACATCCTGAAAATCAAGCTCACAAAACACTGTTTGTACACAGAGGTAACACAAAAATCATTTGTAAAAGGACAGGTCTGGTGTTTGATTCAGAAAATAAGTGAACCCTAGGTTATCTGTTAAGGGTTTTTCAGTTATGAATATCTTCTGTGGAATTACTTAGATTGTTTTCTGACTATTAACAAAGACCTTGTGTAAATGTAACATTAAATATTGGCACACATGTATGTTGGGATGATGATAGGATATGAAGTCACTGTGATTACAATTTGTAGATGGAGAGGACATGGTAGAAAGTATGTGCAAGAATGATAGGAGAAAATACACTAACACTCATGCAGCCTGAGATTAGATATTGATATAAATTTTATCAAATTAAAATTTAGTCTAAGTATCACATTCATCAATTTTCTTTTAAGCAATTGGATATATTTTCTCTTCATTGCCACATTATTTACAATAACCAAGATTTGGAAGCAGCCCAAGTGTCAATTAGTAGATGAGTGGATAAAAAAAACTATTGTACATTTACACAATGGAATACTATTTGGCTATAACAAAAGAAGGAAATCTTACCCTTTTCAACAACATGGATGGACCTAGAGAACATTGTGCTAAGTGAAACAAACCAGTCAAAGAAAGACAGTATAATTTCACTCAGTTGTGTATGGAATCTAATGAACACAGTAAACTAACAAACAAAATATAAACAGACTCATAGATAGAGAACAAACTGACAGCTGCAGAGGGGAGGGTGGTTGTGGGACTTGGTAAAAATGGTAAAGGGATCAAGAAAAAAAATAATAGACACAGACAACAGTATGGTGATTATCAGAAGGGAGAGGAGGAGGGGGAGGTGGGAGAGGCTAACAGGGGGATAAATAGTGATGGAAGAAGACTTGACTTACAGTGATGAATGCACAATACAATATGTAGATGATGTATTATAGAAAGATGCATTTAAAACCTATGTAATTTTATTAACCAATTAGAGGCCCGGTGCATGAAATTTGTTGCCTGGCCTGCACCCTCTCCAATCCAGGACCGCTGGCTCCTAACAGCTCACCTGGATCACTCTAGCCCAGGTAATCCCCTCAATCAGTAGCTCACCTGCCTGCCTGCCTGATCACCCCTAACCACTCACCTGCCTGCCTGATCGCACCCAACTGCCCCTGCTTGCCAGCCTGGTTGCCCCCTAACAGCCCCCTGCCAGCCTGGTCGCCCCCTAACTGCCCCCCTGCCGGCCTGGTTGCCCCCTAACTGTCCAGAAGGAAGTTGGACATCCGGAGATGTCCAGATAACCCCGTCTAATTAGCATATTACCCTTTTATTAGTATAGATGTCACTGCAATAAATTCAATAGAAATCTAAAAATATACACAAAAATTCAGATGTTACTATTAACATGTGTAATAATATTTCACAAAAATCATTTTTAAATTTTAATTTTAAAGACCAAAAAGAGATGATATGTAATAAGATTTTTGATTTGACGGTCATGAGAGGCTTGAATTCCAGAGACAAGTCTGGGGCATGGGGAGGATAAATAATGTTCTATACTAGATGGGTAAATACTAGTTAGATAAATGCCCTCAAATGAATAGATGAGTCTGTGCCTTCGTTTTCTCATTTATAAAATAAAACATAAATTTTACCTAATTCTTAGGAAGACTATCAAGTCAGTGATTTGGTATGTTTTGGGAGAAAATCATATATTTATTCATTCATCAGCCTATTGACTACTAATAATATACCATCACTCAGAGCAAAAAGGACTTTTCTTGGCTTTCAATAAGCTCTTAGTCTATTGAGGGTAAACATGTAAATAAATATATAATATGCCAGGTGGCACGGGCGCGCACGCGCGCACACATACACACACACACACAGTCAGTATGGTCTGAGGTTCTAAAACGGTGGTCAAGAAGTCCTCTGACAAAGAGACAGCTGAGTAGGGGTCTGCAGGAAGCAAGCTAGTGATTGAGGGAATTACCTGGGCGAGGGTGATCCAGGCAAAGCAACAAACCAGGACACCTGTTCAAAGACAAGCAAAAGTGGCCATTGCTTCTGTGCAAAGAACAGCAATGAGAGCAGAGTGGTTGAGAGAGGTGCATGAGGGGGAGAGGGAGGGGAAGTTATGGGTTCAGAACTCAAGAGAGTTTTACTCTGAATCACACTGCACACCATGGGGATTCTTGGAGAGAAACATGGTCTTATTTAAGTGTTAGCAGGATCCCTCAGGCTTCTGTTTGGAAGGATTTGGGGTTGGAATGGCAAGGGTAGAATCAAGGAAACCCTCCTATTGTGATGGCAAACCGCGCCTCGCAAGCCACATGCGGCTCTTTGGCATCTTGAGTGTGGCTCTTCCACAAAATACCGACTTCTGCGCATGGGCCACGAAGTTTTAATCGCACTGTATGTGCGCGCCCGCATGTGGTATTTTGTGGAAGAGCCACACTCAAGGGGCCAAAGAGCCACATGTGGCTCGCGAGCCGCGGTTTGCCGACCACAGGCCTAGGCAATCCATGATAGTGACTTTGAATAGGATGGTGGTGATGAAAGTGGTGAAATGTGGTCAGCTTTGGGCTGTTTCCAAGAGGGAGCCAATAGGATCTGTTGATGGATTGGGTGTAGGATATGAGAGTAAAAGATGGCTCCAAACTTATTAAATTTTATAAACTAAAATTGTTTAAACACTTTAAAAATATATGTATGTACAGCCTTGAAGTTTTTGGTTTTCCCCCTTGTGGTTCAGATTAGTGGCTGCAGAGTTGGGTGTGTAAAGAATCACCTGGAAAGCTACCAGAGAATGCAGAGGCCAACACATTGATGCAGGGTAGGACTGGAGTCTATGTATTTTTATCAAATCCCAGATAAATGTAATACATGACTGAGTTTTAGAATGGCTGGTTTAGATAAAATATTTCAGGGATATTGACTGATAGCTTCAGACCTTTTTCATCAGAAACCCAAAATTTAGAAATGTACTTATTTTCATTTTATGATCCATGAACTGTTCTTTATAAGTCACTTAGCATTTACTGGGTAGAAAATTAATCTTACTAAATTAATCATAGACTTCTGTTCTTCCTGACATTTCCCTTTCTGCTTAGCATTAATCCCCAGACTGAATAAGCTCTCCCGTTCCCCTACTGTATTTGAAAACCGCATTTATACCTGGTGCCTGGTGCCTGGTGCCCATAACCAGGCAGGTGAGTGTGTAATTTTCTGTTTCCACACACACAGAAAGGAGCATTTGCCGTCACAATGCAACACTGTGCTAATATCTTCTGCTCTACTACACTCACCCTCCTGCTCTTTGTGGCTTTGAGTTTCACATTGTGCCCTCATTCTTCCAGCAGAGCAAATTGTACCACCCGCAGGGATCACACTGTGTTTTCAAATCCTAGAGGTAATGCAACAATGGTCATTCCTGCAAATTGGAAAACTCAGAGACAGGAAAACAAGTCTTGTATCTGGGTCACCCCAGCTGTGGCTGGCCTAAGGGACAAGCTCTGGGAGCACCAGGCACCTGGGAACCTGTGCTTTATACCCAGGATGACTCTGTGTGGCTGAGAGGACACCTGATGAGATGCAGTGGTGTGATGGGGACTTGAAGGGAAAGAAGGGAACTTAGAGGAAAATATTGGACAAAAATGTAAATGAAGTAAATGTAATGGCCAGCATTACCAGGCTCTGTTGCTTTCAATAACACAAATGCTTTCAAGAAGATTAATTTCTAGGACAAGAGAAAGACAGAGCAGATACAATCTAATTGACAGAACTGTTCTGGGCAACTGATTCTATTATTTTCAATAGGCTGAATCAGAGAACCTGGTCAAACATAGTTATGACTTGTAATGGTATTCAAAAGGGAGAAATATAGAGAGGCAAAACGGAATTTGACTTATGCAGATGCTTTTACATAAATACCTAAAGATGCAAAGTTTCAAAATGGCCCGAAGTTTAAAACTGATAAATGAAACCCATGTTACGCTAAATAATTTCATTAACTTTGTTGTGACCTAAACAAAAAAAATACAAAGCAACATCATCTCAACCCAGTTTTCTAAATTCCATGTTCAACTAGGCATAACTTTACAGTGGAAAAAATATACTTAAGCTACTGGCTCAATAAATAATTCCTTTATTTAGCAAATGTTTATTCATAATCATTCAAAACACTTCACTGTAAAGAAGGGGTTCATAAACTATTTGGAGACACAGGTTCTTTTGTGAAGCAAATGAAAATGAAGCATTCTCACTGCCTCACTCCTGTGCCTGTACACAAAATTATCTTTAAACCTGTAACCCCACAAGAACTTCATTTCTTTAATGTGAGTTTTTCCTTAATTCAAGCCAGCTTTGTCCAATCTAATAGCAACAGATCTCTCCACTTTTGTACATACTGCATGCCCACTCCCTTAATCATTAACCTTCAGAACAATGGGGTTCTGATCAGGGTCAAAATATCCTAAAGAACAAAGCCTCAGGTCTGTTGAGCATCGAAACAGAGTTGAGTTTTGGTCAAACCAAAGAAAGCATCTTGACTGCAGTTGAGATTCAGCCCCAGACCCATGCAAGAAAGTGGAACAACCCTACTGACCATAACCTTTCAAAGCCCGACAAAATGACACCAAGGCTGACATTCGGACTGAATGCAATGATCAACTACCCCTACTCTACGAATCAGCAGAGCCCATGACCCTAACTCCCTTGTCACCATGATTAATGATTTTTTCCCCTATACAACCCTACCCCAGAAGCCATCAGGAAGCCAGGTCTTTGAGCAATAGTGCACCTGTGTCTCCAGGCTCGGTGCCATTTCCTTAGAGAAATCTTCACTTTCTTTGTCGCATACTCCTATTCCCATTTTATTGGGCTTTGATGCATGCAAACAAACCCCTTTTATTTCTTTAACAAATCCAGTTGAAAAATACTTCATCTTCAAATGAACTTATTGAGCATTTACTTCGTCCTTAGAAATGCCACAGGTACTGAACACACTTAGGAAGTAGGCACTGTCCCAATCCTAGTAGGTCATATGCATATGTTGGGTAAGACATGTCTCTCACCTAATCACATACATGACTTAATTTGACCTCATGCAAAAGGAGGTTATTATGATGACTTACAATTTTAAATACATTAAAAATTGAAAATATTTGGCTAAAGGAAACAATTTTTTTTACTTCCTGCTTTTTACTATCATAAGTAAACATGAAATCTAGATTTTGGTTTTAAAAAATATGTAATGGCTTATCTTTGAGTTAGTAAGCCTTTTTCGAGTGCCTACAATATGATGAGCACCACACTAGATAATGTAAAGATACAATCCAAATATTGTAAAGCCACCTTTTATTTTCATCCATTTCTATGCTTTCATAATAATGTGTTCTCTATCACTGAGCACTTGCCTTTGAAAAATGGTATTTTAATAGTTGACTGTCTATTCAGCAAAAGTCATCTTATTGAAATAATAAAACAGACCATGTCCTGCTGAGCATGATATTGGGTGAGGAAATAGAGAAAAGGAATAAAGATTTGCTTATCATTGATGAATGTAAGGAAAATAAACAAATGTCAAGAGATAAAGGATAAATGCCAAAAATTACAAATCAACATGTATATTCTATGCAGCAAAGTCCGGAACAAAGAATGGAACAGCAGTATTCAGATTAGGAAGTATAACAGTAAAACACTCCTCCATTTGTATTTTATTGTTTCTCATTTGGGAGCTAATTCATTGGGTCAATGGAAGTAGGTGAGTGGACTGAGGTAGGCAATATAAACAGAGGCAAAATAATGGAGAAGGAGCCCATTAGAGGCCCTCAGGGAGTTGTTCATGAGGTGGGTGTGCTGCTAGCAAAGAGAGACCCACTAAAATGCTTCTATTTCTGCAACTATTCTTCACCTGGATAGTAACGCAAGAAGCACAAATAATAATAATACTGAAAAAGAAAGGACAGCAGAATAACAAATAATCACACACAGTCACTTCAGACTTATTCTGGAACAACAGAATACACTTTAAAAAGCAGCAAAAACAATAAAAACCCAGTCATCGTGAAAAAAGAGAGCCTTCGCTGCAATAAAGGCAGTCAATAAAGAAGCTCTCTCATTTAAACATCAAATGCACATTGTTGTGCAACACCTGTTATTCAGCCATAATAGCTTTCTTAACCTGTCAAAGTGTTTAAGCTGAGGAAAAGAAATGGGCCTCCAGCTGCGCGGTTCTGTGGAGAAAGCCTGTGCGAAGCGATATTAGTTTAATGAAATGTGTACAGATTGTAATTGTGGTAATAAGAGGGCAATTCCCTGAGGTGCCATAGGAGAGCGGTGAGCGCAGCCAGGCAGAACACAGAAGCTTGCAGGCTGAGGGAGAAAATGTGGCCTGCTCTGGGGAGAGGGCAGGGACTGAGCAGGAAAGATCAGGGAGAGAGGAATCTCGTGAGTGCGTTTTCCTCAGACTCGCTCCAAGGAAGAAACCACATCTAACAGGGGGTTAAAACCCTCTCCTTGCAGCACAGCTGACCCAGAGCTAATCCGAATCAGTGTTAACTCGGCTGCAGGTGCTGGGGAACTCAGGGGAAACAGCTCTCATTCTGTGACAAGATGACAGCGACCCTTCTGAAACTCATTGAGAGACAATGAATAATCAAAATTAAATGAGGTATAAAGGGGGTGATGCAGAAAAGAAGAAACCAAAATATATTGCAAATCATATTGCATGGCCTTAGGTTTGTGTTTATCTAGGCATCGTCCTAGGATTTCCTCCTGAAAGAACATGCTTTAGGAGTATTCCTGAGAGAGGGGGGCACTTCTATCAGTTACTTGATAGACAATCAATTTGTCATTATTTGAAACTGCCCGAATAATTCAAATGCCCGAAGGTGAGGCATGTGCAGCAGGTCTCCACAGACCAGCATTATATTTCTAGCTCTTTCCCTAACTAGCTGTGTGCCTTTGAGTAAGTCCTAGAACCTCTCTAGACCTCCATTTCATTATCTGCAAATCTCAGGAAGTCAGTCTACACAATCACTCTGTGCGACGCCTATCAGTGGTTCCCTACCACCTAACAGCTCGAAGGCCCATTGAAATCTTGACCCTCATCTCCTCCTCGGGGCTCATGCCCTGTCCACTTGACTGCAGAATTTTACAGGATTATGTGAAAATATTGGTGCTTCCTCTTTTATCCACAATGTGATTTAAATCTAACATGTCACATGTCCCTTTTCCCCTCTCAAAAATATTATTCAACTGGTTCAGTTCTGGCCCAGTTCCATTTGTGCTCAAGGCTGGGGCTGAGACTGCTCTTCCCGTGTACGCTGGCCTTGGCTAGAATGGTAGCTCCATCCCCCCACTTTGCTGGAGATGCTCTGTCTCTTCCTTCGATGCTCTGTTCCGATGTCACCTCTTTCAGAAGGCCTTTCCTGAGTGCCCCAGTCTGGACAGTGTTCAACCCATTAATTCCGACAGCTGCTTCTACTGCTCACCTCATGATATTAATCTATTGTAGTAACATAGTCACTGATGTCAATTAGATTCGAACTCCTTGAGGACAAAGTGTATAGGTTTGTGTTATTTTTATGGGAAGTATCATTAGAGATGAGTGTCTGATAAATTCACAGTAAGTCTATGCCTTGAATATGAATGGCTAGTTATAGTGCTAAGAGAAGCTTAGCTTGCATATCCAGGTTGGGCAAAGGACCCCTTATATGTTCTGGTCCAATATGTTCCCTATGAGTTAAATCTCCTCTGTCTCTCTTCACCTCACTCACTAGATTATTAACTTCCTGCAAGGCAGGAAAGCCATCTACTGCTTAGCACAACACCTTGACTTCAAAGATGCTCAACAAATACTCATTGAAATGTATGTTTACTGCTCTAAAATTCTATAAAGATTATATGATATAAGCAATTTCCCAGAAGATTTTTCACCCCAAAGGAATTTGTTTTTATACTGAATAATATATATTGATTAGGAAATTACACACCTAACTACCCAACACTTGTCTTGTATTTTAGACAGAATACATGTAAAAACAAAAACACAAAAACAAATTTAGCACCAGAGTTGAACAAAGATTATCCACGTTACTTTCTATCCCCATAGAGGGAGTATAAAAGATTATAATTCACAACCTCAAAAAATATACAGTCTTAACATTCCTCAAGAGTTTTTTGTAATCCCTATGAATATAAAAATAATTAACTGATATAAAACTTTTTGAAAGAAATGTATTTTTATATATAATATATGCCCAAGGATCATTTTCTAAAGTAAATTAGATTAATCCTTTAATAAAATCAATCTGATAGAGCTTCAGCTCTAGAAATTATCTGTTAAATTATCTTTTCTTCTCTGGACCTTGGACACAGTAGAAGGTGGCTTAGACTTTGAAATTTAAATATTAGGTTTATATCCTGACTCTAACTTTTTATTGGTTTGCTTGTCTGAAATTTAGTTTCCTCTTATGAAAAATCAGAATATGTACTTTAATCTCTCCTGGGTGCATCTACAGAAGTTTTATGTAACCCTGATAAGTCTTCATTTACAGTTGCTTAAGGGCAGACACCTTGAAGTAGAGAGAGATTCCATATTACATTGTTTGAAATTTGATATTAGCACAGACTTAAAAACTCTAAGAGTTCAAAAGTACTTGGTGACTAAGTATATATACCCTTTTTTCTTTCTCCATGTAATTACTAGGCATTGAAGTCATACAGATATTTAGTTAACTACTGAGAAACCATGGGGCGCCATGCAGTATTAACTGTTAATATTAACTAATATTTGCATAGAGCATAATAGTTTGTACAGCATTTTCATGGACAGTTGCTCACTTAATGTATGTAAAACAATTACCTAGGAACTATGCCTAGGATACGGTAAGCCCTCAATAAATGATAAATTTGCTATAGTTTTATTACCTTCAACAATTCTTACAAAGAGGAATTATATTTTAATCTATGATGTACAAATAGGAAAACTGGCTCAAAAGGTCAAGTGACTTGCCTAAGTTTATAACACTAGGAATTGGCAGGTTAGAATCTGAATTTCAATGCTACAGTACCAAATTGCGTACCATTATCATTACTTTATGTAATCACCTAACCCGTGGTTGGCAAACTGCAGCTCGCAAGCCACATGCGGCTCTTTGGCCTCTTCAGTGTGGCTCTTCCTAAGCCTTAGGAGTACCCTAATTAAGTTAATAACAATGTACCTACCTATATAGTTTAAGTTTAAAAAATTTGCCTCTCAAAAGAAATTTCAATCATTGTACTGTTGATATTTGGCTCTGTTGACTAATGAGTTTGCCGACCACTGACCTAACCCATAACCCCTGGAAGATGACTGAACTATCATGGAAAGAGGACAATATTAGAAGTCTAAAGATTTTACATCTAACTATTGGCTGTGTATTGCGAGTGTCGTTTTCTTTCACTATTAATGTATTACAATTTCCCTTACAAAATTATGCATTGTTTTCACTCCCATAAGAACTACGTCCTCCTGACATTTTCATCATGGGTTTATCTTGTAGATAATTAAGCTACAATTTGAAGAAGACATACTATGCGTGAAGCTCTGCAAAGCTAGGAGCTTTAACTTTCATTGTTTCATTTTATCCTCGCCTCAACCTTAGGTGGTAAATAATATCTATGAGGTGAGAAAATTGAAGTTTCAGATTGCAAATTGACTTGCCAGGTACACACAGCTAATAAATAGTAAAATTTGTATTCTGGGCCAACTCTATTTGAGTTGTCACCACCACATTATGGTACTTTGGGGAAACGATGAAGAAACACAGTTTTTTGTAGAATGTCTTTTCTAAGAAAATCTCAGGTCTTTAATATACTAATGTACAATGAGCTTCTTCCGATGAGGGTATAGAATGCATCATTAATTATATTTCTTTGACAATGCAGCCTTTTTCCCTTCAGAATATCTTGTGGAAATAATATTCTAAGCCAGTATATTTTAGGCATTAGATAATTCCTTAAAAGCCTTCCAATTCTAATATTGTGTAGCTTAATTCCTAACTTTTCTAACTGCATTTCTGTTCTTTTTCTATCTGGATCCGCTTCTTAACCAAGACCAGCCTCCATGTGAAATGATAGCATATAATCACAGAGTTGTGTGAAAGTCTTAAGTTCATTAGTTGCCGATAATAAAACAAACAACATGAAACAAATGCATTTGTTTCTGAAGGGTAATAAATACTGTGTAGATTTAAATACCATCAGGATAGACTGTATCATCAATTGGAAAACCGAGATTGTTTTTACTAACTTAAATATACGTTTAAAATAATGGTCAAAGAAATAAAAGAATTTAGCAAGTGTCCCATGAGGGGAAACCTGAGCTGAGTTAGTAGGAGGATTCTAGTATCTGTCTCCAAACCAGACAAGATCTCTGAACCCAACTTTGTAATCTTTGTTTACTCCCATATGCTCTTTACTTTTTCTGAGATAGTATTTTGAACCCAATAAAATTCAAGTTGCCCAGAAAGCTGAACTTTTTATCTCCAATCTGTGTTCCTTTTAATAGTGGGTTGGAGGGTTTCTGAGACTCCCCAACTGAGACCTCATATTGTGAGGTGGCACATCTCCTTTCATCATCTGCACTCTTTTCTGATCCGTGATGTCGTGCGGAGCATCCTGAGGGGTTGAACCTGACACCCCCTGTCATGGAGCAAGGGCACCAGCTGGGAAGCCTACTGAGCAACAAGCTTCAGCAAAGGGCAACCTGGAGATTAAAAACTTGTTACAGTGATTTTCCAAATCTAAGCCAAGCAAATAATTGTTTACTTTTAAATATAACAAGATTCTGGGACAATCCTAGATATATATATATATATATGTATATATATATATATATGGCCCGGGGCACAAAAATTTGTGCAATCGGGGGTGGGGGGGTCCCGCAGCCCGGAGCTCTGCAAAGCTAGGAGCTTTAACTTTCATTGTTTCATTTTATCCTCGCCTCAACCTTAGGTGGTAAATAATATCTATGAGGTGAGAAAATTGAAGTTTCAGATTGCAAATTGACTTGCCAGGTACACACAGCTAATAAATAGTAAAATTTGTATTCTGGGCCAACTCTATTTGAGTTGTCACCACCACATTATGGTACTTTGGGGAAACGATGAAGAAACACAGTTTTTTGTAGAATGTCTTTTCTAAGAAAATCTCAGGTCTTTAATATACTAATGTACAATGAGCTTCTTCCGATGAGGGTATAGAATGCATCATTAATTATATTTCTTTGACAATGCAGCCTTTTTCCCTTCAGAATATCTTGTGGAAATAATATTCTAAGCCAGTATATTTTAGGCATTAGATAATTCCTTAAAAGCCTTCCAATTCTAATATTGTGTAGCTTAATTCCTAACTTTTCTAACTGCATTTCTGTTCTTTTTCTATCTGGATCCGCTTCTTAACCAAGACCAGCCTCCATGTGAAATGATAGCATATAATCACAGAGTTGTGTGAAAGTCTTAAGTTCATTAGTTGCCGATAATAAAACAAACAACATGAAACAAATGCATTTGTTTCTGAAGGGTAATAAATACTGTGTAGATTTAAATACCATCAGGATAGACTGTATCATCAATTGGAAAACCGAGATTGTTTTTACTAACTTAAATATACGTTTAAAATAATGGTCAAAGAAATAAAAGAATTTAGCAAGTGTCCCATGAGGGGAAACCTGAGCTGAGTTAGTAGGAGGATTCTAGTATCTGTCTCCAAACCAGACAAGATCTCTGAACCCAACTTTGTAATCTTTGTTTACTCCCATATGCTCTTTACTTTTTCTGAGATAGTATTTTGAACCCAATAAAATTCAAGTTGCCCAGAAAGCTGAACTTTTTATCTCCAATCTGTGTTCCTTTTAATAGTGGGTTGGAGGGTTTCTGAGACTCCCCAACTGAGACCTCATATTGTGAGGTGGCACATCTCCTTTCATCATCTGCACTCTTTTCTGATCCGTGATGTCGTGCGGAGCATCCTGAGGGGTTGAACCTGACACCCCCTGTCATGGAGCAAGGGCACCAGCTGGGAAGCCTACTGAGCAACAAGCTTCAGCAAAGGGCAACCTGGAGATTAAAAACTTGTTACAGTGATTTTCCAAATCTAAGCCAAGCAAATAATTGTTTACTTTTAAATATAACAAGATTCTGGGACAATCCTAGATATATATATATATATATGTATATATATATATATATCTTCTTCTTATTCCTTTTAAAACAAAAATTAAAAGTTACTTTGTTTTCCCTTAATAGTAATACAATAAACTATTAGACTGGTATATTGTCAATAAAGCTTATATTGCATTTGGGTATTCTGATCTTTGTAAGTTTCTTAAAACAGAGTACATGTATTGTTTTCCACTAAATTGTATTTGAGTATTACAAGGGAAACGGTAGGTGTTTTTTTTTCCTCAGTAATCTTTGGAGTACTTGTATTCTGTGTATGGTGTTCTCACATGGCCATCAGAATTGGCTCACTTTTATTAGGGAGTACCTGGTGTTGTTGCCATGGGAAAAACTCTGCATAATGATTAAGCTTACATTATTTTATTCCCACTATCTTGACATTAAAATATGTCTCCATTCTAAGAGGAAAGCCTGACCTCTGTGAACATCAGGAGAAATATGTTTGTACTTTGGCTCACCTGTTCCTGTAGCCCTAAATTCTGCATAAAAGTATAACTTCCCATGGGAAATGCCTTTGAAAACTTAGAATAGGACATATTGCCCCAATATTATGAAGTTGAACTTTTTTTCCCATATGCTTTTTCCTCTTGCTAATCATTTTCTTCCATTTTATATCTGGACCCCAAGAAGGTATCTCTTCTGTTGCCTCACCACCCTTAATCAATAAAGTAAAAGGGATCAATCACCTTAAGGTTAATGTGAACAAATTTCAGCTAATAGTTATACTTCCTTCGATATTTAGGCCATTTCCCTAATCATGGTAACAAAAACTCCAGGTACCCATTACAAAAAACATGAAACTTTAATAAACGGAGTGAAAGTAGAAAATGCTATGGCAAAGCCTCCAGAACACTTCTGCCAAAGGACAATTCTAACCGGGATTGCACTGGGAGAGGATTTAGTCCTTGCTTTATGTATTAAGTCAACATAAGCTCTGCCTCTACAAACGTTTCCCCGTTAAGAGTAAAAGCTTGAGGAGAAACCAAGATGGCGGCATAGGTAAACACCGGAAATTGCTGCCTCCGACAACAACTTCAAAAATACAACTAAAAGACAGAACGGTCATCATCCAGAACCACAGGAAGGCTGGCTGAGTGGAAATTCTACAACTAGAAGGAAAGAGAAGAGCGCACAGACTCAGAGGAGCTACGAAAGTAAAGTGCAGAGGTACGGAGGCTCCAGCGCGCGGGGAAAGGGGCTGGCACCTGAGGACGCGGCTGTCTTTTTGAATCGGGAGGGAGTCACAAGCTCCCGACGGCTCTGAACTCCAGTTCCGGGAAATCTCTGGGGGTCCCAGGGCTCATACGGGGAGAAACTGGATGGTCTGGCAGCAGGCAGAACTCGGAACTTGAGGGCGGCTTTCCCTCAGAGGTGCTTGCAGCAATTACCAGGACACTGAGACGCGTGGCCCCTTAG
>NW_005354334.1:488301-525690 GCF_000412655.1 Myotis brandtii
GGTTGCGGGCTCGATCCCCAGTGTGGGACGTGCAGGAGGCAGCCAATCAATGATTATCTCTCATCACTGATGTTTCTATCTCTCTCTCCCTTTTCCTTCTTCTCTGAAATCAATAAAAATATATTTAAAAAAAAATACAAGGACCCATTCATACTCACAAATTGGGTTTGCTAACTTGGCACTGATGTTGGGTCACACTGATTGTTATATGTAACTATGACATGAATAAAGAAACTCATTAATGCTGAAAAAAAAAAGAGTAAAAGCTTGGTTTCTGAGAGTTTGCAGAATGAGCTCTACTCACAATATCACTTTTGCTGTCAACAAATGTCACTAAGGTGAGAATGATCTATTTCTATTCTATTTCAGCCTCAGTCTCAGCAGAAAACCTAAGAGAAAATGCATGAGCAACCTGTATCAAAAGGCCTGTTTACTGAGTATTCTGTACCTGCTTTCTGAGCCTCTACATTAAGTCCTGTAGGGTTTTGTTCAAGCTTAAGGTTGAGCATCTATTTGTACTACTTTGAAATTGATAGTCATAGCTTTTCCAAAACAAACTGCCTATTAGGCCCAGGCCTTTCTACCCCCCTGTCTTGGGGGAAATAATCAGAACAACTTTCTTGTCTTTTTTTTTTTTTTGCACTTTATTATGTATATCGAGGTTGAAAAAAATATAGGATAATGATTTAGCTTTAAAATATGACAGCACTATTTCTTGCCCACAGAGCAAATAGCATAGATTTTCCCAGGGCACTGGTTGTGATACTAGGTGAAGTTGGTCTTAATGAATTGGTTTGAGGCTACATGACTCCTCTATTCTTTGTAGGAGTAATTCATTTTCTGTCTTTACATATATTCCTGCTGGCACTTTGGTGGGTTTCTTTCCTTTTAAGCAGAGTACGCAAAACCAAGTTCAGTACTAGCTTTATTCACCCAGAATAAGTAAAAATAGAAAAAAATTAAAAATCTATTAGAAGGCATACAGCAGCAACTCTGGCTTTACCTTGGTTACTATTTAGACATTGGGAACAACATTGACTATTTGTTATTATTGTCATTGGAGCTTTTTGAATTTTAATTTTAGTTTATTTTGGTGACATATCTAAGAGCAATATTCCTACTTTTTTGTATAATTATACCAAAACTTGCTAATCTATGTTATAGAACATGGATTTTCAGGGCGCTCAGGCTTTTGTTGGACAAAAGCCTGATATTAGGAAAATATCATCTGGTATTAGGAAAATAACATCTTTAATGCAGATGAACATATAACCAAAGCAAAAATATTTTCTGATGGTGGCTTATAGTTTCCAGTGTTATTAACATATTGACTAGCACAGCAGAATTTTTAATAAACATTGAAGTAAATGACTTTTTAGCAATATTAATCCCAACTGAGGCCAGAAGAGTTCCAAGGCACCTCTGAACTCATGAGGAAGGAAATCATTTTCTCTTGTTTGAAATAAAATTGGTAGCATTAAATGCAGAGTTTAAGAGCACAAATTTTGAAGTCAGCTGGATTTTGCCAGTTAATAACTGTTATTTAACCTCTGTGAGCCTCAATTTTCCTATCATTAAAGTAGGGATAATAATAGCTTGTTGGAGATGATTCATATGATATAACATGTGACTTGGAACACAGTAATGCTCAATAAACTATTGATACTACATTGTATTTTCTAAACATTTGCCAAGAGCATAGAAGACTTTCTCCAGGTTTACTGAAACTGGATAAAACCTAAAGCTCATCATTCAATAACACAATAACCAGGGGATGTTCAAAGCATTCCTTCAACTTCGCATTCTCTACGGATAGAAAAAGGAATCTCTACAGATAGAAAAGGGAGCCATCAGCCTGCTAACATTCCCTTTTATACATTTTCTGCACCCCGGACTGAACTCCACTTTGAACTGTGGTTACTGAACAGTGACCAACTTGAGACTATTCTGCCCAGTGACTTTCCTCCACGTTCAAGTTCTTCCAAGTTATGGGGTTGATGTCTAGCAGGAAGGTCCAGCGACCCATCACAAGTGAAGATTCACACAGTGAGAACAGCAGAGACTGTCACAACACCAACCTCCAGAAAAAGACCAAGGTCCACTGTGTCCCCTCTGGGTTCAGAGTCGCCAAAGAGGACTCAAAACACAAAGTGCTAATTGGGATGAGCTTTACTCACAGAAAAACAAAATACATACACATAGCGAGTCCAGCATCTGCAGTTTCACAGGTTTCCCCTGACCAGCAGATGCCTCCCGATGGCCAACACAGGGCAGTGAACTGTAGTTCTCCTCTTGTTGTACTGCAGGTGAAGTCCCTTTACCTTGGGGGTGGGGGTGGGGGATGGATCTAATGATGGGCTGGCCAGGTGCCACATGACACACACATAAGCAATACAAGGAACTTACCTGTGTTACCAGAACATGGGGAAGGTGCCTTCTAGTCAGAAACAAGAATCTGGGGCCTGATGGTAGCTCAGCACCTGTCTTCCATATAGGAGAACGTGTCAGGCTCCGGGCACCGAATGGGCAATCCCAGAGAGAGCTGGCAGGTTGGGCAATGGCTGCTTAC
Source organism: Myotis brandtii (assembly GCF_000412655.1). Taxonomy (NCBI): domain Eukaryota; kingdom Metazoa; phylum Chordata; class Mammalia; order Chiroptera; family Vespertilionidae; genus Myotis; species Myotis brandtii. Next base: position 490,871 of record NW_005354334.1, read on the forward strand.
CCAATAGTTTGTTTAAAACAAAATGGTGCTGGAAAGATGGAAGTTCTATGACTTAGAAGTGAAAGTCTTTGTATTAAATTGTCAAGCCTTTGAAATAATGTCTTATTTAGGATAAGCAACTTCTACCATCAAATTTTATTTTCTTTCTTTATGATCATATTTCACCCATCACTAATTCCCTATTTCTCTTGATTCTCATTAACTGCTTGTTAAATTTATGTTTGCTTATCACTCCTTTGCAGAAATTACTCTACAACATGTTTTAAGCAGTAACAAGTTCATATTTATTTACTCACTAAGCAATCATTACGAAAGTTTCTAGTATATGCAAAGAAATATGTTAAGGATGGGCAAGTATACAAGGATAAACAAGATAAAGTTGCTGTCCTTAAGGACTTCACATTTAATAGAGAAAATAGAAAAGTATACATACCCAAGAACAACATAAGGCAGATTCTGATAGTTCCATAAAGTTATCATGATTGGCTTATGGAAATTGATTTCACAGACTCTGATCTTGACTTGTTTTGATGTATTTCTCATCTTAGAGTAATATCGGTCTTTTAAAAAATTATATCATCGCTTGCCTTAAAATTCTTCAATAGATGCCTTCTGTTGTCAAGGAAAGCTTAAAACTTCATAACATGATATGATCTCAGTTTAACTCTCCAATCTTCTTTGTTGCCCTCATCTATCCCAACCCCCAACCCACTTTGGGTTTACTCAGCTTTACCCCAGAAACAATGTCCTATTTATCACCCTATTCTTAGTATTTAACAGTATATGGCTCATTGAATCCAATTGATAAATATTTTCATTAAGAGGAGAAATAATGTATCTTTTAATATTGAATTCAGAGTTCCAGCATAATATTCAGACCAAGATACCAAATAGGTAGCTGGAACTATTGGATTAATGCTTGAGATGGGAACTTGGGCTTGTTATAGAGCTACCTGCAGACACATGATCTTTTAAAGTATAGCAACAAACAAGAAATTGAAAATAGTGCTAGATGTTGAGTTAACCACAAGTTTCTTTGTTCTAGGATTTAAAAAATATCTAATATGCTATGGTAAATCTTCAAGAAGAGGTTATAGCCCTAGCTAGTTTGGCTCAGTGGATAGAGCATCGGCCTGTGGACCGAAGGGTCCTGGGTTCGATTCCGGTCAAGGGCACATGCCCAGGTTGCGGGCTCAATCCCCAGTACGTGATTTATAGTATTTGCCACATGTGTTTGACCAAAGAACACGTTTCTCACTGACCATGATTGGTTTAAAAATCTTTTGAAAGAGAGAAAGAAACCAAGAAATGATCAGAAAGGCAGAAAGAAAATTAAATGAAGCATCTTGAAAATAAGATCAGTTATCAGAATAAAGTGGTGCTCGATAAATTAAGCAATGTTGGGAGGTCAAGGAAGATATCCTTGGGATAATAAGTGTTTCTAAGAAAATAAAATATAACCAGTTTAGGAAGTGGGATAGAGTGGCAGTAAATGGGAAAAGGGTAGTAAGTGAGAACTGTAGACACAAAATGAGACAGTGTCATACAAGGCAAAACAGTTGTGGCACTTCAATCCAGCCATCCCGAAGTGTCCTAATGATATGAGTGATGTGAAACGACTTTTACTTGCCAGCTACATGAACCACACCAACCTGGGCCAAGAACTCTGCAGTCTTAATTCACTCAAGACGTACAGACATAGACCAAAATAGAATCTGGATGATGGTTGTGCCTGTTGGAATTATATAATTGATGGACCGTAAGCCCCAAATTGAGCTTATTTATTTATTTTTGACAGCCTAATTCATTAGGACAAGCACATTGACTGTTTAATATTCCAGAATCATTTGCTAAGGAACAAATAATAGCCCAGAGATATGAGCCCAGAGAGACTGCTGACGACCAATATATACCTGTGCTTATGCTGCACTCCCCATGCACTCACCCCACTTCCTTTCCATTTTGTGTCATTTCTCTGTTTTACTTCACTCTTTCCCTTTGGAATCGAGCTTTCAGTGAGTCTCATTTTCTGCTTATTTCCCACCCTCCTTTTTTCCTCCTTCTCGGTGACCAATAAATGCTATATAGCAGACAGACTCATTCATTTCTAGAACCTTATCTTGGGGAGCATATGTTTCTTTTCTTTGAGGTCAGATGAACTATTCCTTATATGAAACACAAAGAAGAAATATGCATTGGCAGCAAATTCTGCTAAGGTAAACCATCATTTCTGTCCACTCTGTTAAGCCAGTTTAACATGCTTAAACATGCCTTTTGTCATCGACAACAAAAGCAAAATGCAGCTGAACTCTGGTTAATAAATCATTTTCTGAGGCGGAAAGACTGCTTGGGAAATATGATGCCAGACTTTTAAGACTATTCTCCGAAGAGTTTCAGTCATGAGTTCGCTCAGTTTCCTCATGATTAAAACTGTTTTAACAAAAGACATTTAAAAGAACATGAGGAATAACTAAATTTGAAAACAACTTACTAAATACTTGAGGCAGACTTTATATTTGCAGGAAGGTTTACTGGATAAATTGTTATTCCACAGAGAGAGTGAGTAATGGGAAGATGTTATAGAGGTATTTCATGAAGATATGAATTCTAAGAAATGTTAGCTTGTTTATTTTTCCTAAAACAACCCTAAGCCTTCAACCTTTCCCTACTTGAGCTTCTAATTTTATTAACTTAAACAAAATACATTCATTCACTTTTAACAGAGCATACATACAGTAATAAAATTAATGTGGTTTCCTCTAAGATTACATTGTAAAATACTGACCATAAAAGGCAGATATCTTAGCAGAAAAAAAAAGATTCAACTTGAAATGATGATCAAAAAAGAGCAAATGTCTGGAAGACTATATGTTCACTTAAAATTATTTGACCACACACACACACACACACACACACACACACACAAAGATACTATAACTATGGTGGCAAAAACTTGCCAATGTCAAGATCTATAATTATCACTGCCAAATATTTGACATGATATGCATAAACAGGATTAACTACTCACTCACTTGTATTTAATTTTATTACTCTGTGGGAAAAAAATTGTGCAGAATTATACATCTATTCATGTTAGTTAGTACATGCATTCATGAGAGGTAGAGCATTTTTAGGTCAGCTGATACATTTAGAAATACATTTTCAGGTGATCCGGGATGAAGTTCTCTGGACCAATTTTATCTTCTCCTCCCACCCAGCTGGTGTATGACTTTTAGAACTTGGTCATGCTTCCAAACTGAGCAAACTCAGAGCAAAGGAGAATAAAAGCTTTTGAATACACAGGTGCTGCTGAATGCAGAACCCCTTGTTGCCATGCTTACTGATGAATACAGGGGAGTTACAAACAACCCTGGCCAAACAGCATAGGCATCTCCAATCTCTGAAAATGACGTTGTTTCCTAATCAGATGAGTAACATTGCAAAACACCATCATCCATATGGACACACAGAGGAAAACTGGATTGAATGGCTTTTAAGGAGACACAGCAAGCTCTGCTTTGAAAATAGCTGCCTAGAGCCAGTAGAAACAAGTAGCAAATCTCTGGCTAATGTATACCTTTCTGCTATCTCTCTAACAACATGCTATATTTATATAAATAATTTAGCCTCAAAATAATCAGGTCCTAATTTAGCTAAATGCACTTATAATAACCATGACACTCATGTGTCAGTTACTGTACTAAATGCTAAGTATTTATTATTTATCTCTTATAGGAGAACATTGAGCTGGTATCCCAAATTATTTAGCACATTTTTGGGGATTGTACTTTTATTAGCTTTATTTAATGAAAAGAACACTACTGTGAGACAACTTCTAAGTCTGAATCTAGTTCAACTCCATACAATTAATACTACCCCCACCATCTTTGTAAGCAAATATTTATTGAACACATACTATTCTAAAGGCATTGTTCTAAATCCCTTACTCATTTAATGTTCACAATAAAATCATGAGATATTATTATCTCTATTTTACTGATTAGAAAACTGGAGGGCAAAGAGTTTTGTTGTGTGTTTTTATGTATGTGTGTTTTTTTGTGGTTTTTGTTTGTTTGTTTGTTTGTTTGTTTGTTTTCCAGCTGTTATACAGACTTAAACTTTGGCATTTGATTGTCCTTAATCACTTTAATATATTGAGTCTGTTAGAACATTGGAATAGCTCACTTCTTAGATTATTTATTACAAAAATTGTTGCAAGTTTTTAATAAAATAATGTTAGTAAAAGTTCTGTATCCTGAAAAAAAAGTCTGCAAATGGTGATTTATTCATCCATTGATCCATCCATCCATCCATTCATCCATCCATCCATTTACTTATGACTTCTTTGTTCTACTAAAGAATGAAAACCTCTAAGTCAGTAAAATGCTATTTTATCAAATCTCTGTATTTTTTCAGATGCTAGATTAACTTCTCACTTCCCGTCTAGCAACTAAGGTGAATAATAGATTGCTACCTATTCATTTAAAAACTATACCTTGCCAATCCAAATGTAGTTTTACATTTTCCAGCTCTTTTTGGATCATTTTTAGGTATGCTTCAGATTTAAGTAATTGAAATATTAAATATATATCAATAAGATTCTCACTTTAAATTGTGTTTTTACATCACCTGCCTCAGTTTCTCTCAATTTCCTGATAAAGATTGAGAAAAAAACCTTTTTCATTAATGTAAATGTATCAGAAAAAAATAATAACAATTTAAGAAATAAACTGTATGTGATACCCTATATAATTTAGTGAGTCTACTCTAGGAATGCATAGGTGGTTTAATATCAGGAAGTATATCAGTACAGTTAATATTTTTTTAAAGTAACCATCAGTAGACTCCAAAAATCTACTAAAAAGAAGTATTGAAATATTGTTGCTTAATGATGTACAATGCAATACCATTTATAATGGTATTGGATAAATAAAGCAATAATGTAAGATAATAGTCTTACAGTAGAAGTATACCACTAATACACATCACATTTTAAAGAGTAATCATATGGGAACTCACAAAATAAAATTAAGTGAAAGTAACATAAGAAAGGATATATTACAGGATTTAATTTTCTAAAAAATAAAAAAAAATTATTTGTTGAATAAATATTTTTCAGGCTATTTTAAAAAGCTGCAAGTCAAAAAGAAAAACATTAACATGCTCATTGGAAAAATGGAGAAAAGACATAAAAGAAACAGTAAAATTAATTAATAAACATATTAAAATATACCTTTTAAAATCACATTTACAAAAGATATAACCTTTATATATAAAACTAAAAAAACTTTAACACCTTAATGTCAACAGTAGCATCTCCAAGTATTGCAGTTCTTATAATCTTTTTATTTTATTTGATTTATTTTCACTATTTTCTCATATGATTATAAGCATCTATTAATATTATAGTATTTTAAAAGAAACAGTTACTTTGACTAAAATAAAACAATTCAACCTAACTGAAACAATAAGGATATTTATTATACATAATAATAAGGTCAGAAATAGGTAAGGTTCCCAGGCTGGTAGATTTAGTAACTCAAGTACCCAGGTTTTACAAATTTCTGTTATCCTTTATCTGTCAGCTTTCCCTTGATTTGGGCCCTCTTGGTCCCCAGATTGTTGCCACAATAAGTGAATCGCTGTCCTTTGTTCACATCTTGTGAAAAACAGAGAAATTTCTTCCCCAATCATGGACTATAATTGGGTAAACTTAGTTCACATGCCCACTTCTGGATGAATAATATTTCACCAGGGCAATGCCATACATTTATTGGCTTAGATAAATCAAGTTCTGGTGGCTAAATCAGCTTACCCTAAGTCACATGGGGGAGAAGCAGACACAAGAACAAACTTGGAGTGCTACAACAGAAAAGGAAGAGGTGAGACATAGATACTAGAAAGGCAACTAAGACGGCCTGTATGAACCTTTATTGGCACTCATTAGAATGCTTTGGTATTTTTGTTTTTTTAAGAAACATAGAAGCAAACGAAACATGGTAAAATGTGTCTAATCAAGCACAGTAATAATGTCTTGTGCACATTTTTACTTTTCATAATTTATGTATTAAGAGACTACACATAAATTTTATTCCAGTCCAAATGATAAATATCAACTTTATGTCTGCCCTAGATTGACAGGCTCGTTCTGGGTAAGCAATAAAAATTTACATTTTAAAGTACACAGAGCTGCTGTGTATGCTACACATTTGATTCAGCCCAGACATCTATGAAGATCTAAAATAATAATAAAGTGGAATGTTAAAATGAGCATCCATTTGGTACAACAACATGGTGCAAATAACCTAATTAAATGCACCCAACCTACTTTCACGGCTGTATATGATAAAACGGATGCTTCTGCACAGACTATAAGCTTGTGTCCACTTGCCTCTAATGCACGAAGGACAGATTTCCTGACTTTACAAAGTTAATACAATGGACGAGCGGCAGTATTTACAGTGCATTCACAGGCAGCTGCACATCAAAACCTTAGGAATTAGGCATTCTGAGGACAACCAGAAATCCAGGCCAGGTTCTTCAGTAGTTTAGTGTGTTACAGAGTTAAGAATTTCCTTTATATTTAAAGACATCAATTCATAGTCATACAAATTGGGCTGAAAGATATGCATAGAAATAGTTCTTTTTTTACAAAATTTGTATAGTTGCTTGTGTGGGTGGCTTGATTAATTATTTGCACAGTGTCATAGCTCTAAATTCTTCCTGTCACTGAGAAATTTGTTGATATAAAGGGTTGCCACATTTTCCTCTGGTGTATTTGGATCAAATGAAGGAGCACTTTTGTCAAAGACAATTTCGAGATTCTAGCAAGATCAAGATCAACACATCTTGGATTTTCTTATACTTTATGCAAACAGAAAAAAATGAATATTAGTTTTTACCCTCTCCTCTGGAGTTTCTCCATGCAAACTCAGATTCCTAAGAGATCTCTCAAGGAAACTGATACAGAACATCCCTGGATTTGGATATGTTCTCAGAGCATCTTACCCTCTCTTGGTCTTTGAAGTCACATATATGACTTCAATCTTTTACTTCAAGCTTCAGCATTAAGCCGGGGGCGGGAGGGTCAGAAATGCATACATTTGCGAGGGCATCTAATTCAAAGGAATTGTACTTCTTCGGGGATCATTGAGGAGTGGTGCTTATTTGCACGATCCAATCAGATCACTGGGCAGTGAGCCAGTGTCCACAGTGCCTCTTCTTACAGTTACATGAAGGGATTCTCTCAACTTAGTGTTGGGGAATGGAAAAAAAAATACTTAAGAAGAATTGATTGCTTATTACGGGATGGACTGGTTTTCATCATATGTCACAATGGCATAAATATGTACTATAGATATCCACAGGCTCCACATGATTTTAATAAATCTAGACAAGGAGAAGAATAAATAGATCCTGTCAAGTTCTAGGAAATCATTGGTATATATTAATAAACATTTTCATAAATATTCTAGTGAAAGGGGTTAATATAGTATGCAACATATCTTTAGGCAAAATATTATTTTTAGTGAACTAAATATTTCTCTGAATTTTTCTGGAAGAGGCTTCCATTTTGCCTTTTTTCTTCTCCCTCATTGGACCCTAAAATCAAATGTGATAACACTAACATGCCGTCATCATCCTAGGGACAGAAAGACTCAATCTAACAAGGCTTCTTTTGTACAAGAAAGCAGTAAACTCCTATTTTGTTTATTTTACTGCCATTTAAAAAAATGCAACCACACCTAAACCAACAACGATAATAGAGACCGGGAGAGATAAGGGGAGGTAGGGGTTCCTGCCTGGGGCACAGATGAGAAGTCTTCTCTGTATTGCTGTCTTGGAGAGCAGATGAAACTGACCATATCTGCTCTCAGGAATTCACCATAGAGACGAGAAATATGCTGAGCAAAAATATTGCTTCTTGTCTTGATATCTCTAATATTATCTTGAAGGTGCAATAACTCAGATTGGCTTGGGTTCTTTTTGCATAATAAGCTAGAGCCTGATCTCACCTGTCAGGTTTATCATTATGTACTTTGTCCCACACGTTCAAAAAATGTCAACAAATACTTTCAAATTGGATTTTATGTAGTAAAATAGGAGCATATAAGGAAAATTGAACATGTTCAAAGAATTTGACAAATGGTAATGAGAAATGAAACTTTCAAAAAATATTAGTAAATGGAAAGCACATTTAAAAACAATGAAAATAATCTTTCAACCACTTATACAATATGATTTATTTTAGGGAAGGAATCTTAATAAGCAAACAACAAAATGAAGTAATTCTTAGGATTATTTTTTTTAATTTGCTTTTTGGAACAGATGTTTCTTAAATATTTAAGAGCCAGAATTACTAGATTATACTTTCAGTGTGTGAAATATTTTACATTATCTTCAGAGTAATTCCTTAACTGAAATAATATGCATAACTTTGGCAACTACCAAAGATATTTTTCTGCTTTCTGTTTTGCCTTCATTCCATAATGTGTGTGTGTGTATATATATACATATATATATACATATATATACATATATATATACATATATATAAAATACAAATACAAATATTGCAAATATGTATTTGCAAAATCTTCTGTAATAAAAAATAAAAAGTAAGCATATATTTATAAATTCAAAACAAGCATGGAAGATTTCACAATCCATGGATGTGAAAAGGTACAAAGTCCAAAGGCACTGATAAAACCAGAAGAGAAATTTAATAAATTGCCAATTCAGTTTGCCTTCCTTTAGGTTTATAAATTTATTTCTGAATATCTGCAAAGAGAAAGTGCAAAAGAGTTTTCAAGGATCATCTTACAATCCTTTTCCAAATGCCATTTCCTTCTGTCCTAGAGTAAAGCTTTAATTTAGAATTAGCACAGCCTCCTTGCTTAGATTTAGTTTGGATACCTTCCCTCTTTACGGAGCTGACCTTTTATACAAATAGTTAAGGGTCCTATATGAAAAGCAGTTGGCAGAGGGAATTCCTCCCCCTAGTGTGTTGAGTACAAGGGTCTATCAATGTCAAATGTAATTGCTTTCAGTGTTTTCCACAATTGATAGAGTTGAAGCCAACAAGTCCATAACATATCTCATCATTATAGCTTTCTCACTGTGGGGTTGATTGGTGCACCTGCCCGTGTCTGACCAAGGACCATTCAGATTTATTTTGTCTCTCTGCTGCTTTTATAGAGTACGGCTGCCTCCTACTCCAAACATGGGTTCACCTATCATTTATATGAAACCTGGATTCATTACAAAATTCATACACCAATATGACAAAAAATTTTATTGAATTTATTGGAGTGACATTGGTTAATAAAAACCATAGGTTTCAAGTATACAACTCAATAAACATCATCTGCATACTGCATTGAACACTCATTGCCCAAATTAAAGTATCTTTCCATCCCCATTTATCCCCCCTCTGCCATAGATATATATTTGGAAAAATGATATGGGGAGTGGGGAGGAGAGAGAGAGAGAGAGAGAGAGAGAGAGAGAGAGAGAGAGAACATATCTTAATCTCTATTCCAACATGACAAAACTTAAACATAATACAGACAAAAAATCCTAATCTTTTCTGTATAAAAACCATAGACAAACTATAACATAAACTAACCATACCTAATAAGCCAGAGATCAACTTAGATGAAACAATACACCATGGAGAGGTGGTTAAGGAGCACAGAATGACAGCTCTGATGACTGTAGAATCCAAGTGTCATCAAACTGCAGCCTTAGAAGTTCATGAAGATAAATTTATGTAATATCAAATAAAAATGAAAATCACTAATCTCATTCTGTGTTCTTGGTGCTAAGCTAGATCAGATCTGTGATCCCTTTGAAAGAGAACTATATTAAGAGGTATGCACTGATATGGTTAATAGGCATAGCTTCAGAGGTCATTTTTCTTAGCAGAGGAATGATTGCTTATTAGGACACTATCTTACAATGTTCGGGTAGGTCATAGTACAGTAAGTGTAAGCACACACATGTGTGCATGTGTCTGTGTGTGCATGTAGTTATAGAAAACTACAACATTAGTATTATCTCTTAAAACCTGGCAGCATGTAATTAATAATTTTCATAAACCTTATTTTAGAATCAAATATCTGAGGATATAGGTATTTTACTGTAAATGTGAATTCTAAAAATATAGCATCTTAATAAGTAACCTAAAATCATTTTTAGCATAAAACTTAAGATTGTAAAGAAAAACACAGGATGAACTAACATTTTACAATTTTTTTCTCCCTTTATTTGGCTTGTAATCTTGATTTTAACATCAACAATTAATCAATGTAACTTAACGTGGTCAATTGGCTTTTCATCCCAAAGGCCATTATATAGGATGGCAGTATGTTTCCTCTTGGAGACTGTGCCAGACTCGTTGTGGAGCAGATGGCAAGTCAACTGGATTCAGGTTGGTAGTCTAGATAATTCCATATTAAGTGACATCTTCCAGCAGGAAGTCAATTTCATTGGACACTGCTGTGCCACCTTAACACAAGGCTATCTGAAGCTTTCCATCAGACCTGTTGCCATTGACACATGAAAATAGGGAATCTTAGGCAGTCTTTGGGATATTTAAAAGTGCATTCCTGGAAACTTATTATAAAAACCCCCAACTCCCAGTTGAGTTTTTTCCCTTTAACTGTTCAAACAGAGGTGTGAGTATGGTTCTAGACCATCTTCTGAAAGAACTATTATTGGGTTTAATAGATTAGAATGCATCTGCTCCATATCATCAAATACACAATCCACAATTTTTTTTCTGGCTGAAAAAATAACAACAGTGATACTATATTCCCTTTATCCCCTGCATAAAGTTGCCTCGAATAATGGAAGATAAAAAATTTTACAGTAAAATAGTAAAAATATGAATAATATAAAATCTCTTCATCAGTATTATATGTTTACCAAATGTGAACATATCTGAGACCCAACTCAGTCTAAATACAGGTTAAATTTGGAACAAATTTGTACATTCTTAGCATGAGGTTGGAGCAGAAATAATTTTCTCTTCTACTTCCCTGGAGCTCTGACTTTTATTTGACTTTAGCTCAGCACTTCCATGTTTATACCAGAACATGAACCCTCACTGGTACTCAGTGCCTCTGAGTTGAAATAACGTCTCAGCCAACAAGCCGCTTCCAGAAGGGATCATGTAACTGGCATGGCCATGGCAGAAACAACACCCTCCCCTGCCAAGTCCCCGCTTCATCTGCCCTGGGTAGCTTTATTGTTGTTCATGTTTATGGACATGAATTTACTTGTCTAAAGATGATAATACCATAAAAGCATGTCTCTGCCTCAGAAACAAAAACTAAAGCTTTAGAATGTGGTGCCTTTGATGGGAAAAATTGTAGCTGGGCAATTTACATCCTAGAGTAACAGTACCCACATTTTTGCAGATTGTAATCAGTTTTTAAATGGTCTCTATTTTTATCACTTGAAAGAAATACACAAATTGCCTTTCAATAGCGTCTTAAAGTTACATTAGTGCCAACTCTCTTATTATTTTTTAATAGAATGAGTAAAACTTTCCCTGCTTTCTGTGCTTAATTTTTTATACCATGAAGAAATTATTGTGAATAGAAGCTTTTTTTTCCAGTCTAGTATGCCTGAGTTCACACCATAAATCATCAAGAGAAGGACTAAGAGAAAGAGAAGAACAAAGCACTTTTAGAGAGAGAACAAAGAACTTTGAGAGATAGAAGCATAAAGCATTTTTCACTGGCATCTTTGTCTTTGGGTTCAGCTTTATAATCCATCTTACATACATGTTCCATGAGTCTATGGTTTGTAACATTCCACTAAAATGTATCTGTCTTTAGGCATAGGTTATAAAAACCATGCCCTGCTGAAAGAAAGGTGGTCATTTTGATTTATGAGTTTCCTGACACACTTCCAACTTATCCTCTACCCCCAATCAAGGCTCAAACTAGATTTATTTCTCTACTTCTTTGCTTGGCCAAGAGGTTAAGGAAACCACTCAAGATAGACAGATGCAGACACTGTATTAGGCACTCTGTCTATGTGGTCTTATTTCATTCTCACAAAACTATTTGAAATAGACATTCTTAACTCAGTTTTATGGTTCAGAGAACAGAAGCCAAGAGAGTTTAGGTAACTCTGTAAGTTGAATTATTCCTCTATTTCTTAACCATTTAAAATGTGGAGAACTATGTTACCATTTTTATTAGATTCCTATCTTTTCCGAATGTGTTAGAGACATAGTGCTATGTCTCTAACCTCATTTTCCTCATAAGCTCTGTGATCTTCACTGTGTGTGTTGAGATTTTAGCTAAACTACTCCAATGATATTGCTGCCTTGGCATTTATTTTGTGTGGCCTGCAGGGGGCTATGACCTGACATGAGCCCCTCATATAAGTCAATGGCCTAGAAAACAGCCTTACAGAGTCACAAGTAAATGTAAGTTCCTGACATGACACCAACTTCCTTTGTGATAAAAACTCTCCTCCTCGTCTCCCAGGGCCTTCCCCTTGTATGCCTTTAGATAAGACTACCCATCAAAGCTTACTAAAATTCCACTCTTTTTGGTTTGAATTGACCAACCTGGCCTTAGCCCTGAAACCCCAAAGCACTCCACCTGTGGATCCTAATAAAGACATGTACCCTAGAGGTCCTGCTGTGCTCTCTGCTTGCACCCTGAATTGACTTACCCAAATGGCCCCTCAAGATGTTGTGTGAAAACTCTTCCAGTGCTGCTGTGGCTGACCAGTGGACCTTGAGCGACAGATGAATGATTACTCTGATACAGGTTCGCTGTGAAAGAGAGGGCTAAGGGACTGCCTGGTTAAAGGAACCAGACAGCCTTGATCGCCTACCTTGTTAGGCTTTTATTGTAACAGCAGTTTGAGATAAAGTTTATCTTTTAGATACCATCAGCAGGGTAAGTAATCTTGGGAGGACACATGTGATTGTACTGTCCTTTAAGCAAGGACACCCAAAGATTAAGCATAAGGATTCCAGTAAACACCTGGGAGTCTGCACATGCACAGACTTGTTTAGAAAGGTCAAGGAATAATTAGGGGCACCACCTTCGGCACTCCCCTAAGTTGAAATTCTGAGAAACAGGGCAGGCCGCCTTCAGCACACTTCCCTTATCTCGGAATGTCCTCCTTACAAACTTTCCAACCAAGTCTCGTGTGCTCCCCAACACAGTGCCCATTAGTAATAAACTCAATTTTAATTACTTTGTGGTCTTTTATTGAACCACTAGAGTCCTGGTGCACGAATTCGTGCAGCAGTGGTGCCCCTCCGCCTGGCCTGCGGAATCGGCCGAAACCGGCTCTCCAACATCCCCCGAGGGGTCCCAGATTGCAAGAGTGTTCAGGCCAGGCCAAGGGACCCCACCAGTGCACAATTGGGGCCAAAGATGGACACAGGAGGTTGGCCAACCAGGGAAGGACCATGGGAGGGCTCCAGGGCGTGTCTGGCATGTCTCGCTCAGTCCCAATCAGCTGGACCCCAGCAGCAAGCTAACCTACTGGTCAGAGCATCTGCCTCTGGTGGTCAGTGCACGTTACAGCAACTGGCCGACCGGCCAACTGTCTGCCCCCTGGTGGTCATTGCGCATCATAGCGAGTGGTTGAGTGGCCTTAGCATATCATTAGCATATTACCTTTTGATTGGTTGAATGGCCAACTGAATGACCAAACACTTAGCATATTAGGCTTTTATTATATAGGATGGCTCCTCGTTCAACACCACAAGGCTGTACTTAACAAATGTTATTTAACAAATTCACAATAGCATGAATTGTGTAGCTATTTTTAGGAACCCATGTATGTCTCATTATAGTAGCACTTACTGTACTTGAAATACCCAGGTTAGACTTTGATAAGCAAGCATTAAAAAATTATACCTGGAAAGAATATAATTCATTCAGTGGCAAACCAAAGTGGGGCAGCAGGAACAGTCCCACTAAGTACAGACAATGAAGGGATGCACATTGGTCTGCTTTTTCTTGTCACTGTGTCCAAGCACTCTAAACAATGTTGATGGTAAACTAATCCTTCATGGAAAAGATGTTCTTAAATGGTCTAAATTTTGAACAATTGTTGCAGTTACTGTTGAGTTGCGTAAATGCGTACAAAATAACGTACAAGTAAGTTTAACATTAGCACATTTTTGTTGCTTATCCTTTAATATTTTCTACCTTAAAGTTATTTCAGGCAAGTTCCAATTACACAAGTGGCCTTGAACAGGTGAGCTCCACTATATACAAATTCATTTTAAGTGTAATTTCATAGTAGTTCAGAATGTTTCAAGGTTATTTCTGGTGCCGTTCATTTCTCTCATGCCTATAGAAAAGCCCTGTGTTTAATAAATTAAATTAGAAAAAAACATATTTTTGTATTTAATTGTTTAGTTAGAAATAAATGAGTAGAGCACAATGACTATAGAGACAAAAACAACAACTTGAGTTCCTTCATTTCTGTCCATTCATGTGAGCATTTGGAGTTTTTATTTGTGTTTAAATGTGAAACGGTGAAACAAAGGGGAAGCTATCAGATATAATATTTAGATTTAACCCCTGAATCTGTGAATATGTTACCTTCCTCAGCTGAAAGAACCTTTCAGGTGTGATTAAGTTAAAGATCCTGCGATGGGGAGATTATCATGGATTATTAGCTTAGGGTCATGTAATCACAAGGGTCCTCATAAGTGCAAAGGGAAGGAAGAGGGAAATGGGACTCGGGAAGCAGAGGTTAGAGTGAGGTGATTGGGGCTTTGGAGAGGAAGGAGGACAGCCTCTAGGAACAGGAGAAGGCAGGGCATTCTGCTCCCGAGTCTCCTGAAGGAACATGGCCTTGCCAACGGCTTGATTTCAGTCCCATGTGACCCAGTTCATACCTCTAACGCCCAAAACTGTAAGATGATAAATGCTGTATTAAGTCACTAAGTCTGTGGTAAATTGTTACAGCAGCTACAGGAAACTAATACGATTGATTAAGTGCAATTTTAGTTCACAGGAAATATTTGAATAAAATTTATCTTTAAAATGGAAATTAATTCTATTTTAAAAGCATTAATTGTCTTACTAATAAGTAACAAGTCAAAAAAAACAATGATTATTATTAAATATTACATAATTTTACTCAAAATAATTTTGTCACAGAGAAGAGAGGAATATTAACAACAACAAAAATGTCAAGTATGCTAGATACCACAGAGCTGGTGCTCAAGTTCAAGATTCTGTTGGTTCTTCCCCATTCTATCACATTTACATGCTATCAGCTTTGATTTATTAATTTTCAATTTCTACTGCCTCTATATAATCTTCTCCACTTATAACCATAACTGACTGGTTAAACACAGTTTTTAAAAAATTTGTATCAATATACTTACACTACAGAAGGGAAAGGGAAAAAGATAAATCATTTCCATAACATGAACAATCATTATTATTTATTTGAGGGCAGAGATCATGCCTTATTCATTCTTCTTCCCAGCATCTAACACAGTTTCTGGCATATAATAGAATAATCAATAAAGTTTGATTAATAAATGAATAATAAAAAGAGGTCTGTATTTTGAATGTCCCTATTCCACAGATATCTCCTATATAACTATTGGGTGTCTTTTATTATTCTGCTTCAAAGCTATATGTTTAACAAAATTTTCCTAGATACACTTCCACCCAAAACTAAGTTTTTACTTCCCTAAATCCTCATAGGCTATTTGCACCACCCACCATAAAGCTCTTTTGATGGCCTGCCACACTTTAAATTTAATGATATATGATTTTATTTTCTCCACTAGATTATAAACTCTTTGTGGTTGAGGATATGCAGTTTATTCATACCTGTGGTTACCATAGAACCTACAGAATAATTTTCATATGTCACCTGATAAACAAATCATTGCTCAATTTAAGTTGAAAGTGTCATCTTATCATTACCTATTTCATTTCCATCAATTCATATTTTCAAAGGCATAAGAATGTCAAATATTTTTACATATTCTTTAAAACCCATACATGTAAGAGCATGCCTTTACCTTATTACCTTTACTTATTTTATACTGTAATGCATCAAATGAAGAAATTTCCTCCAGGGAACTGATTCTCTGAGATTTCAATAGATGTTACATGCACTTGTTCATGGCCCTGGGGATAAATGCGTTATTTTTTCTTTCCTTATCAAAACTGAACAGTTTAAATGGGTCTCTTTGATGTAATGGGTTTTCAATACAATTTCAAAACATTTTCCTTCCTGCCTTTTTCCCTTCTCAATCCCGCCCTCCCCCTGCCCGCATTATATTACTGCATGTCACATCCTTATTTTCTCCATCTAAGTGGACTATTGAGATTTATGGTAATGACTTTAATAAACAATTTGATGTGAAGCTGCCTTTATCATTTAAGCATGTATCTCCCACAGTCTTTCCTGGAAACTGAAATAACCTGGGCGTCACCCTTTATTTCTCCGTACACCAAGGAGCAGACAGAATTTCAAGCTGTCTGCATTTCCCCTGCTTTAAGACACCCCACGCTCAAAGCCAGTGGCGCTGGTACCTGCTTCTGACGCTAACATGGTTACTCCAGAGGGCCCCAGGGAACAGCAGTGTTTCCAGAGTCTGAGGTGTAAACATCAACAGAACAACTGTCAAAAGAATAGCATCCAGTTGGGCCCTCTAGCATCCGATCATAAGTAATGCGCCCTTGGTATCTCAGATAAACCAGTCCAAGATGTGTTGCAACACAAAGTGCTGAGTTTTTAGCGTACAGCAAAGGAGCTTTTAAAGCAAACCTGGGAAGAAAATTCGAGAAGAGTGAATTTGTCTGGAGGACACTGAGAAGATAAGTCTTCTCTCAGATGAGGCTACTTTTTGAAGAAAAAGAAACAGTTTTAATGAAATGCAGAAAACATGTCATCAGCAGATAGAAAACTGACACATCTATCTTGTCACAAAGTTTGTTTTAAATACACACAGTGGCTAAGGGTATAGTGTCATAGACTAAGGATTCCAATATTCTAGATGACATCTGTAGCTCTTTTTTTTTCTAACAAACATATGAAATATAAGACATTTTGAGACTTGAATTGTTTATAAAGGAAACATCTCCATCTCTCTCGGCAGTAACTTAGAGATAATGAAAGAGTGCATGCTTTTAAAATGTAGACTATGGTTTGCTGAAGCTAGCTCATGCTGGCTTGTGAGGATTAAGGATATTCTGCAAATATTTAGAAATTCTGTTAAACTGTTGGTATCTTAAAATTGTCCACAATGGAGCTATTTACACCACAGAAATGATTTATGCATGATTATTTAGTACACGTTAATTTATGGAACACTATTTAGTCTAATGTGAGTTATTTGATACTAGAGCCCTGTGCATGAAATTCGTGCACGGGAGTGGTGGGGGGGGGAGGTGTCCCTCAGCTCAGCCTGCACCCTCTCCAATCTGGGATCCCTTGAGGGATGTCCGATTGCCCATTTAAATCCGGGACTGCTGGCTCCCAACCGCTCACCTGCCTGCCTGCCTGATTGCCCCTAACTGCTTCTACCTGCCAGCCTGATCACTCCCTAACCACTCCCCTGCCAGCCTGATTGATGCCTAATTGCTCCCCAGCCAGCCTGGCCACCCCCAACTGCCCTCCCCTGCTGGCCATCTTGTGTTCATATGGGGGTGGCCATCTTTAACCACATGGGGGTGGCCATCTTGTGTGTTGGAGTGATGGTCAATTTGCATATTACCTCTTTATGAGATAGGATACTTGAGATAAAAAAAGTTTCTACTTAGCTCATTTAGATTAGCTCATTTCTAGTTAGCTCTTATTACAGAGGTCTTGCTACACAGGTTAATATTTGTTTCACGTTACTTTCGTGTTGTTTCATGTATCTATTTTTTATTTCCTCAACTAGCTTCTAAAACCCTCAGAGTCAAGAATTATATTTTCTATTTTTTATTCCTGTCTAAAGGGCCTGTGTGCACTACTATTTGTAAGATTACAATGAATGCTTAATTGATGTCAGATAATTGGATACATCTTTTTTAAAAGTTACTAATATTTTTAAGAAGCCAAGAAATATAATATTCTTTTGTGCATCTTGAGTCAAAAACTTATTTCCCAAAGCAATAATGTTAAGAAAAATATGCTTTATTATTGTATTAGTGATAACACACAAACTTACCCTTTGGTACATATCCTTACTTATGAGGCTGTTCCCTTGAAAAAGGCTATTTTGTCTTTTTGACAATTTTGTATGCTGATCACCAATGATGGTGCTTTGCTACATTTGTTTATTAATGAATGTTTATTAAGTAACATATTAGATCTCTCTTAATAACCACGGCAAGAACAAGAGACCAAAGGTCCCTAAGTGTACATGGGCCAGTTTCTATTCTCAATTATAGTTTCTAGTTGCTTACTAATAGATAAAAAAGTGTTAACAAAGTTTGTGACATAGTTTTGTATTCAGCAAGCTCTCTTTTTAGCTTTAATAATGTGTTGATTCTGTTATTAAATAACAGAATAATCTAAATAATAATATTACCTGAAAAAAAGAAATATTTTTCAGTCCATACATATTTTAGCCAGTATTTCCAAACCTGTATTGTACAGCTACAGTGCTATAATGTATGATACCATTTTTTATCTTTTAAAAAATGTATTTAGCATGATGTTTGCTTAAAATGCTTTAGTAAATACTTTTTATCAAGTGAAATGTTCCTTTAGTTCATAATTTTCTAATAATTTTTATTATAAAATCCATTTTGAACTTTATCACATACTGAGATCATCATTATTTCAACAATTTAGACCATTTATGTGTTAAATTGCATTAATACATTTTCAGATGGTGAACCATCTAGGCATCCCAGCAATAAATTCTAATTGGTCATGATATACTGATTTTTAATGTCATGTTATAGTGATTTTTCTAACAATTCATTTAGGAATTGTCTGTGTTTAAGTCGGGTGGTCCTATATAATTTTGTTTCTTATATAGATTGCTCAGACGTCATTAGCTTTCTACACAATACCAAACCCTACATCTCCTTTGCTAATAAAACTCCAATTTATTCAATGCTGCAATCTTTCTAGCAGTTCAAGGATCTTGATTAGTCTAAGCCAGCAGTTTTCAAACCTTTTATCTCGGGCTTTTACGCATTTTTATAAAGTACTGAGGACCCCGAAGAGCTCTTATTTATGTAGGTTAGGCCTATTGAGAAATGTTTAGAACACAAAAAGGTATGAGCATACATTCTACAGTCACCAGGTCATTAACATTATAATTATCACGTATCATTTAGTCTGGAAACTATACCAATGGGAAAAGAAAGATTGATACTTACCGATTTACTGATTATTAAATAGTGTTGACCTTTCCGATCCCTGAAGTGGGTGGAATTCCCAGATCACATTTTGAACACCAATGATCAAAGTAAATCAAAATAGTCATGTTCCTTGTTTTCTGAATCTCCTTATCGCTAGGTGTGCCTTTGGGATTTGATTTTGGCCAGGACTTAAACAGAAGTCAACTAAGGAGGTTTCTGAGGGAACTATTATTTTTAGTGACTTCTGGGTGAACTTTCTTTTTATTGTCTTGAAGGTGGTGATGGGATAGGAAGCTGCCACAGCCCACTGTTAACCATGCAATCTCCAGGCTGAGGAGGAAAACCAAGCTGCTAAAATGACAAAAGTGGGAAGATAAAAACAGCCTGTTTCAGTTCAGTGGTAAGTGGATGAATAATTAAAAGAAAAAATACCTCTGGATGTTTTGTTATGAGGGAAAATAAATCCCTATTTATTTAAACTGTTGTAAGTTAGGTCTGCTGTTACTTGAAGCTTGAACACACTCTCATTTGATCTATTGTCTTTAACCAGTTTGGAAATCAAAGTTTTACTAAGATTATAAAATAAATTTAGAGTTCTCCCACTTTTGTGCAATAACCTGTGGATGCTAGAGATGAGTTTTTGCTGGAAAGTTTGGTTGATATTACACATAAAGCTTTCTGAATCTGAAGTCTTTGCATAGATGTTTCTTATAAGGTTTGCCCCCTTAAATTATATTCTTACCATTTAACTCCTTTAGTGGTTTTGATATATTCAAGGGTTCATTTGTTCTCATACAAGTTTTGACATATATTTAGGAACAAAGTTATTCATTTTATATAGTTTTCAAATACATTGCTGTTCTCAATATTTTTTGTCATGTTTCTTTGAATCTCATTGTCTGGCATGTTTCTTATACCCTCATTATGTTAATTCTCTAAAAAGTTCTGTATTTTGTTTATTCACATTTTTCTTTTTTCTTCATCTGACTTGCCATAGGGTTGCCTAACCTATTACACTTTTAAACATGAGTTTTCAATTTTTTGTATATGTTCCACATTTTTCTCTATTTTTAGCTTATTTAGTTGTTATTTTCTTATTTCTGGTATTAAACATTTGGCTCTTTTCTACAAATTTCCATCTACATACTGTTTTATCTGTGTTTCATAACATTTGACAAGTGCTTTCAATATTATTCATTTTAAATTTATCATTTTCTTTAATCCTGAAGTTAATGCTTTTCTTGTTTCCAGATATGTAATCTTTCTTAGTTCTCACTTCCTTATTTCCAGTCTTATTAAATTATGAATATAAGTATCATGTAATAATTTTGTCATTATTTGAGACTTTATTTATAGTCTTAAACGTGGTCACCTTTTTGACTAGGCCATGTATGTTTGAAATAAATCCATATTTATTTGAAATAAATATTTTATTAGTTGATTTATACGTGCAACCCTATATTTTCTTTTGGATGATATTTTCCTGGTATATTTTTCCCATATATGTATTTACAAAGATATTCTGAATGCGCAGTTTTATTAAATAGAAAATGGCCAAATGTGAAAATTAATGTTTGATCAGGATTGAGGCAAAAGTCAAATATGCCCATCAATAATAAATGAAATAATCTAATATTTCATTCCTAAAATGATCATTTTATTGCAACTTATTTATCGGTCAAATTTGAAATGTTTGCATGTTTAATGTAGAAACAATTTCGCAGCCTAGTCATACAATCATAATAGCCTGCTCCTACAATCATAATACTACACACTTAAGATACTGAAATAGATGTCCACTCTCCCCTGAGGCTGTGGAGAAGCAAAAGGATCCAACGGTAGATTTTTTCAGTTGTTGATGTTAAAGTTAACAACAAATTGTTTTACCAAAGTAAAAACTCATCACATTTTCAAATACAGGTTTAGACAAAGTGGTGCTGTAATATAATTTATGCAATTCCACCAACATAGGCTTGGTGTATTTTTTTGAATAAAATTTCTATGTATTTACAATCTATATTTAATTTTTTTTGTAACCTTTATATTGTATATGGCAGCAACCTAAGTGCCCATCAGTAGACTACTGGATAAAGAAGATGTGGTACATATATACAAGGGAATATTACTCAGCCATAAAAAACTAAAATCTTAACATTTGCATCAACATGCATGGACCTAGAGGGTATTATGCCAAGTGAAATAAGACAGACAGAGAATGACAAATATCATATTTATACCATTGTAAATAACCCAGTTATAAATAACTGAAAAGGAGCAAAGTGAAGACAAATATTACTCAGTAAAGTCTGGGAGACATAGGGAAGGTACTTGTCTGTCAGTCACACCTGGGAGTGTTCATTGGCCAGAGAAGGGGTGGCCACTTTAAATGCATGAAGATTGGAGATACATAAGCTCCTAAACAAAGTACTTCTCTCTCTCTCTCTGCATATAGCAGAGTATGCTGGACTCCTGGCTCTCTTGTTGCATGGGGCACGCTCCTCTGCATTTGCCCACATGACAGAGCCATGTGGACCAAACACAATGGACTGATGGACTGAATCTAGCCTGATGCTATATAGGACCCAGCTCCACCATGAAATGGAAACAATGAACTGGCTTTGCTTCTAGCTCTGCTAAATCCTGAGCTACACCTCTTCCAGGACTGATTTAAGGAAAATGGGATTTTTCAAACCGAGGGATGTAACTCCACACAAATAAAGCTTTCAACCCCATCTCCTCCTCCCATGGGGGACTCCAGAAATCCTTATTCAAGCAACACCGCAAGAACCCCACTCCCACTAACAATGGAGAAAGGCCAGCCATTCACTTCTCCTATAACAATATGATTTAACTTATATGTGGAATCTAAAGAACAATATAAATGAACAAACAAAACAGAAACAGACTCATAGATACAGAGAACAAACAGGCGGTTGCCAGATGGGAAGGGAATAGGGGGACTGGATGAAAAAGGTGGAAGGATTAAGAAATACAAATGGATGGTTACAGAATAGTTAAAGGGATATAAAGTACAACAGAGGGAATATAGTCAATAATATTTCAATGGCTATGTGTGGTGCCTGGTGGATACCAGACTTATCAAGGGGATCACTTCTAAAGTTATATAAATGTTTAACACTATGCGGTACACCTGAAACTAATATAAAGTAATATTGAATGTCAACTGTAATTGAGAAAATATGATTAAATAAATAAATAAAAATAAAATCTATATTTAATACTAGAGGCCCGGTGCATGAAATTTGTCCCTCAGTCCAGCCTGTACCTTCTCCAATCTGGGACTCCTTGGGGAATGTCCGACTGCCGGTTTAGGCCTGATCCCGCAGTCGGACATCCCTCTCACAGTCCGGGACTGCTGGTTCCTAACTGCTCACCTGACTGCCTGCCTGATTTCTCCTAACCACTTCTGCCTGCCAGCCTGATCACCCCCTAACCGCTCCCCTGCCAGCCTGATTGACACCTAACTGCTCCCCTGCTGGCCCGTTTGCCCCCAACTGCCCTCTCCTGCCAGCCATCTTGTGACAACGTGGGGCAGCCATCTTGTGATGACATGGGGGTAGCCATCTTGTGACATGAAGGCGTGAGGGTCAATTTGCATATTACCTCTTTATTATATAGGATTTCTGTATATAAAATGTAGGTAGATAAAGATAGATGATAGATTATAGGTAGATAGTTGATGATAGATAATAGATAGATAGATAGATAGATAGATAGATAGATAGATGATAGATAGATATTAAAATTGAATCAGAATCTTTTCTGATATACAGTGAAAAGACACCTGTGCAGCTGGAAGAAAGAACTGAACTACCAAGGCTAAGAAATGTCAGCAGGTACCAAAAACCAAACTACTTTTCATATAAGCAACAATTCATTGTTAATAAGTTCTGTCAAGCTAGACTACATTTCCCTCAAGCAATCTTTTACATATGCAAAACCTGATATTTCATCTTGTTTGAAAATCTTATATAAATATAAATCAAGCAGCTCAAAAAATCACTTTTATGACATAATAGAATTTTTACCCCAAGTTATATCCAGAGTATCAAAGTAAAAAATTAGATTTCATAATAAATCTAGATGACACACCTTTCAGTATTTCTGAAGTTGTTTTCCTGGATCTACAGGGAAGTAGCTTACACTATCACATGATCATCATTCCCACGTAAGTTCTGGGATGGCAGAACAATGTTAAGATGAGCAGTCAGTTATTTGCCCTTTCAAAGTCTGACACAGAACCCTATCTATAATAATAAAAGCATAATATGCTAATTAGACTGGACAGCCGAAAGACCTTTCGGACGTCATTCCGGACGTCCTTCCAAATGAAGCCACAGCAGCAGGGCCGAGACAGAGATGGTTAGGGGCCATCAGGCAGGCAGGTGAGCGGTTAGGAGCCAGCGGTCCCAGATTGCAAAAGGGATATCTGACTGCCGGTTTAGGCCTGATCCAACTCCGTGCACAATTTTCATGCACCAGGCCTCTAGTGTCAAATAACTGATTTTGAGAAAACTATGAAAGCTAAAGCTGAACTTAAGTTAATCTTTTATTTCTAACCTTTCTTCATCCTACTATTTTAAATCTGTTTCTCCTGATAAGTACATTGCTGGATCATGCCTAACATCTGATATGCCTAACATCTGCTTCTTGATTGTTGATTCTAAGCTGAACTTGTTTATTGTAATTATTGTTTGATTGAGATTTAGGTTTTTTTTAATCTTTATTGTTGAAAGTATCCAAATATTCCCTTTATCCCCTATTGACCTCTTCTAGTCAGCCCCTGCCCCCAACCCCAGGCCTTCACCACCCTATTGTCTATGTCCATGGGTTATGCATATATGCATACAAGTTTTTTCATTAATCTCTTCCCACTCACCCACTCTCCCCTGTCTCCCCTCTGAGGTTCCACATCTGTTCCACGCTTCTATGTCTCTGGAATTTAGTTTTAATATAATATTTATTGCTTTCTATTAACCTTTTGTTTTTGTTTCTATTTTTTGTCTTTTCTCTCTCCCTTTAGAGATAACATATTTTTACTGACAGTTTGAATTATCCATTTGCTCTATATTCTTGTGATGGTTATATAATATTCATATTTGTATTTGTGCTCTCCTTAGTTTTTTGAGCTATCTATCTCTTCACACAAAACATGTATCTTTGCATACTTTCACCTTCTTTTTCTACCCATCACACTCACCAAGCCAACATATAACTTTGAATTTCTACCCTCCTCTTCAAGGACTCTCATACCTGGATGTTGACCCTTTCAAGTTTATTCTCCTTCCCTTTCATTTTTAAAATTTATTCCTAATGTTCCTACTGCTTCTGTGGGAAGTCTTCAACCTAATCTCCTAAGTCACTAACTTTTTTGTTGGTTTTATTTGTTCTTAGTGTTTCCTAAAAAATTATTTTGTGTTGTAATGCACATGCCATACAACTGACCCTTCTAATTATATAATTCAACTAGAGGCCCGATGCACAAAATTTGTGCAAGGGGCTCGGCCCTCGCAGCCCCAGCTGCCTCACAGCCCCACGGCCCCACCCCCTGACCACTGATCATTCCAGAAAGTCATTCCAGAAGGTCATTACAGAAGGTTGTTCTGCCATCCAGTCTAATTAGCATATTAACTCTTTATTATATAGCATAGTGTTTAGTATGGTTGCAGTTGGGCAACCATTGCCACAATCAATTTTAAGACATTTTCAGGTGGAGGAAGGTATATGGGGGATAAAGGGTGATGGATGGAGACTTTACTTGGGGTGGTGAACACATAATACAATATGCAGATGATATGTTGTAGATTGTGCACCTGAAACCAGTGTCACCCCAATAAATTCAATGAAAAGGAAAAAAAGATATTTTCATCACCCCAAAACAAAGTATGTGCCCATTGCAGCCACTCTCAATTTTCTTCCAACTTTCTCAGCCCTAGGCAACCACTAATGTACTTTCTGCCTCTATAAGGCCTGCCTATTCTGGCATTTCATATAATACTAGAGGCCCGGTACATGAAATTCGTGCACTGGGCGGCGGTGTCCCTCAGCCCAGCCTGCACCCTCTCCAATCTGGGACCCCCCAGGGGATTCTGACTGCCAGCACAATCGGGGGTTGCTGGCTCCCAACTGCTCACCTGCTTGCCTGCCTAATTGCCCCTAACCACTTCTGTCTGCCAGCCTGATCACCCCCTAACCACTCCCCTGCCAGCCTGATCAACGCCTAACTGTCCTCTGCCAGCCCGATTGCCCCCAACTTCCCTCCCCTGCTGGCCCAATAGCCCCAATTGTCCTCCCCTGCCTGGCTGGTTGCTCCCAACTGCCCTCCCCTGCAGGTCTAGTCCCCCCCAACTGCCCTCCCCTGCCAACCTGGTTGCCCCTAACTGTCCTCCCCTACAGGCCTGGTCACCCCTAACTGCCCTCCCCTGATGGCCATATTGTGGAGGCCATCTTGTGACCACATGGGGGCGGCCATCTTATGCAAGGGCGTGATGGTCAATTTTCATATTACCTCTTTATTATATAGTATGTGATCTTTTGTGATTGGCTTCTTTTACTTGATATAATGTTTTCAAAGTTCATTCATGTTGTAATATGTATCAGTACTTTATTTATTTTCATTGCTGCATATTATCCTATTGTGTGGATATACCACATTTTATTTATCCATTCATCAGTTGGTATTTGTGTTGTTTCCACTTTTTGGCTATTATGAATACTAATGCTATGAATATCCATGTACATGTGTTCTTATTGTTCTTGGATATACACCTAGTAGTAGAATTGATGGGTTATATGCAAACTCTATGTTTAAATAGTCTGTCAGACTGTTTTCCATAGTGACTGCATTATTTACGTTCCCACCAGCTAAATATGATTCCAGTTTCTCCACATCCTCACCAACACTTGTTATTATCTGTATTTTTGCTTATAGCCATCCTAGTGGTTGTGAAGTGGTATCTTGTGATTTTGACTTACATTTTCCTGTTAAACATTCTTCATTTGGATATCTTCTTTTTTTATATTTATTACTGAAATTATTACAGATATCCTACCTTTTCCCCCCATTGCTCCTCTCCATCCAGTTCCTTCACAGCCCTATTATCTGTGTTCATGGGCAATACATATATGCATATAAATTTTTTGGTAAATCTCTTCCCACGCCCCTCCCTTCCTCCATGCTTGCCTCTGAGATTTGTCAGTGTGTTCCATGTTTCCATGCCTTTTGTTCTACTTTATTTGTCAGTTTATTTTATTCATTAGATTCCACATTTAAGTGAGATCATGTGATATTTTTCTTTCTCTGACTGGCTTATTTCACTTAGCATAATGTTTATTTAGATCCTTTGTACATTTTTTAATGGTTATTTTTTTTTTACAGTTTTTTATATACTGTACCACATTTAATAATCAGATTTAATATTATTTAATAATCAGATAGACATTTTGTAACTATTTCCACTTATCCTATGAGTTTTCTCTTCACGTTTTTGATGTACTTTAACATGATAAAAATAAATAAATGTTTATTATATAAATGTATTAATTTGTGAATCTATCTAATTATTTCTTTGTATCAATGAATGCAGTCTTCATTTATAAGCTACTATTTTCTTGTGGGCTTACATCCCTCTGGGCATATCAGCTGCATTGACTGGTTATTAGTCATATAGGGGAGGAGCCAAACATGGCACAGAGTGAGGATGTGGAAAGAGAGTCTCTGCTATTACAATCTGCTCACCCACCTCACTCCACAAGCCCCTCCCGGGCTCAACCCTCACAGCTTACCCTATCTCAAGCAAAAATTCCCATTCTGTGACCAACATGATGTTTTTCATTTAGATTCTAACTTGGTTAAGTTTAAAATCAGTGTCACAGCTTTTCTTTGAATGGGTATTTTCCTTGTATAACTTTTTTGATCCCTGGCATTGTTCTTTGCTCTGAGCTGCTTCTGTCAGTTAAAAATCACTTAGACAAAAAGTGGGGAGAAAAAAATTCTCAGGAGCTTGCCCACTTATTTGCTCTAGATACTATATGATTTCCACTTCGGCTGGGCCCCAACACTGTACAGATGTTACCCTGTCACACCTCTGGCTGGTTCTGCTGTGGTAGCCTTGTTTTCCTGTGCTGCAAGAGTGCAGATGCAGGCAGTTACCCTACCATGGCTAAGTAGGGAAGAGAGAATGGCATAACTATAAAGCTTTCACCCATTTTGAGGTATCTATTCTTTTCTCACCTCAAGTCCCAATGTCCCCATTGCAGATGTGATCCTCAATGTCTTCTCTCTCCCCTGGATTTGTTATCATTTGTTTTAGGTTATTGAACCCATTAGAATAATTATCTATTTTTTATTTTTTTTATTTAAAGGGTAAGCCAGCAGCCATGCTAGATCATCTCATAAGGAATCAGAAGCATTTTTTTCCTTTAAATTATTTGTAACTGGAAATTTCCTAATATTTAAATGTTTCTTACTCTGTATCACTGAGTGCCCTTGCCACTTTTTCTAAAGGCTTAATAGCATTTAACTACAATCTAGAAATAACCTTTAAAATACTGTTTATAAAGAGGTCACCAGGGATTCACTGCAAACTTGCAACTTAACATACTTATATTAATAATGTAGAAAAGAGAGTAAGCATGGAAAGAAAGTATTGGGGGAAAAGTGAAGAGAAGAAGAAGAATCTTATCAAACACATATTGTGGATAAAAATCTAACTGATGATAATATTTGAGAGACAACGAAAAGATTAGGGGAAGTAAGGACAATAGAGCAAAAGAGATTTGTAGATACATTGTTATCTCAATGTCCTTCAAACTTTACATGGTGCTACCTTGTTAATGCAGGGTTCTAGTTCTGTTACTACATTTGGACCAAGCTAGAAAATTGTCCTATATAATAAAAAGCTAATATGCAAATCGACTGAATGGCAGAATGACCGGTCGCTATGACACATACTGACCACCAGGGGGCAGACACTCAATACAGAAGCTGCCTCTTGGAGGTCAGTGCACTCCCACAGGGAGAGCGCCACTCAGCCAGAAGCTGGTTCACAGCTGGTGAGCACAGAGGCAGGAGCCTCTCCTGTCTCCACAGCAGCATTAAAGATTTTCAATTGCTGGCTTAGGCCCGCTCCCCTCAGAGAGTGGGCCTAAGACATCAGTCGGACATCCCCCAAGGGCTCCAGGACTATGAGAAGGTGAAGGCCGGGCTGAGGGACCCTCCTGAGTGCAAGAATTTCATGCATCGGGCCTCTAGTATATATATATAAAAGTCTAATATGCAAAGTGTCCCCTCAGGAGTTCGACTGACCGGGAGTTTGATCACTCACTATGAGGTGCACTAATCACCAGGGGGTGGCGTGAAACAAAGGAAGGTCCCAGCAGTGGCCAGGGAAGGGAGTCTCTGGTCGGCAGTTGGCAGTCGCTAGGGACCCTACTCGTGCACAAATTTTGTGCACTGGGCCTCTAGTTGAGATATAAAGACAGTCCTGTAGCGTTATTTATGTTCTGTGTTCAAGAAGGGAGGAGAGGGACCTACCAGTTAGAAATTCAGATTGTCTCGAACTACAATAGGTGAGAGATGAGTTTCAGAATTGTAATCACATGCTGATAAAATTAACTTCTAAATATCCTGGAGTTTACAAACATAGAGTTGAATCTCTCCCTTGGTACAGAGTGTACTTGGCTATTTCTATACCTGCCTAACATGACAGAATCATTTTCATTCATTGCAAATATCTTCATGTGGAAGGCATTCATGTTCGGAATCCCATGTATGTTATTTCTGTGATCATTTTCATCTGCCCTATGTGATCTAAAAATCTAAGGTAAATTATAATCTGAACAGATTGAAAATGGAAACCATTAGGATGTTCCACTCTAAACCACTCTGTGTCTCTTATTCAAATGATACATACTTCTTAATCTAGTTAACATAGGACCAAATCTTTACATTTTCCAAAACTGTGTAATTATAATAACATACAAAATTTAGGTAATCTACCTAAATTTATTTCCTTCTGTCTAGTTCTGGATCTAAAGAACTTAACAGATTTTTCATGAACTCAACAGATTTTTGTTGAGCCAGAAATTCTTCCAATTTCTAAGATTTGGCATTGTACAGCACAGTTAGAAGGTTCCTTTCTCGTAGAACTTACATTTGAATTGGTGACAGATAATTAGCAAGTCAGTACACAAATGAAATAATTTTATATCATGATTATAACTATAAAAAGAAGAAACAACAAAATGATATATTGGTTTGGGTGGGGACTGGGGTGGGAGGCATTAGGAAAAGGTTCTCTAAAAATGGGTATTATAGTTAAAATTTAAGTGATAAGAATTCAGCCATGTGAAGATCTGAGGAAAAAAATATTTCAGGCAGTAAGAAAGGCAAGAACAAAAAAAGAAAGAAATTTTTAAAAAGCAAACAGTTAAACAAAGACTTGAAACTTGATTGAATTAAGTAATTATCTCTTAGTTACGGAATATGTGTCTGCCTGGCTGGAACCATCTGTGTTTACGCCTATTGCCCAGCATAATTACCCATTGCTCACCCATTCACTCTTAAAATGTTCTGGTTTCAATAAGAAATGATATGGTCAATCTGCTTATAAATCTGAGATAATTGAAGCTACTTATAGGCCAATGTTGGAAAATTTGAATATTGATTTTGCTACAGTTATTAAACTCAGAAAACTGCTTGCACTCATTACAATCTATTATTATCTTAGTATAAGTCTTTGAATTCAGAACAATCCATTTTATTTGTCATCTTTTCTTATGATTCTTATATTCTCCTCTGTTAATTATCTATCTCTGTGCTCTAAAGCTGCACACACACAAAAAACAAAACTAAGTACAAAAAAAAAATTAAATGCCTTCTATTCTTAGGTTTCTTTCACTATCATTACTTTGTTCTTAGTCTTTGGAATGTACTTGGGAAGTAGGACTATGCAAATAAGAGTGATTGATTAGACTTTTACCGTGCTCCTTCGTGTGTGCTCATCCGTGGGTTTATTTCCCAGTTTTCTGCAGTCTGCACACAGACAGTCTTGCATGATCTGAAGCCAGTTTGAAGGCTGATATCACAGATGCCCCAGGACTGGACATGGAGACCAACAGTTAATGAGTAGAATGTTTGTCTAGCATGGTGCCAAGGGAGCATTTTTTTTTTTAATTTTTAAGCTCTCTTAAACCATGATTTTTAGGAGAAAAGATTGTGATATATACTTGTTTTTAAAGCATTGTTTAATATATGTGTAAAATATGTTATTTCTATGTGTATGCAGTTTCTATCAGACCGCAGGTATAATAAAAGGTAAAAAACATTCATTAGTTACTTTTATGTTTGAAATACTCAACAATCCTTAGAAACTAAAAAACACAAGTAGGGGGTGTGGGCAAAAGTAAGTATTTCTTGTGACACTTTAAGTTTTGATTTATATCACCAGTCAAAACATTTTCCACACTTAAATTTTTTATCTTCTTGTTTTCCCCAGGAAATTCAAGAAATTCAAAGGCACTCAAATGTGTACTTGTCTTAAAGAACCCCAGGGGCTAAAGATGGCAAAGTCACACAATTTTATATCCTTTTCACATTCCATTTGTGTTTGTGCTGGATATTTAGAAGCTAACTTATAAATAAGGATCTGTAATTAATCTAACGATATAATGGGTCTGTAAAGGGCTAATATGATTTAATCTGCATTGATTGTAGTACAGTCATCAAAATAACAATTCCTTGAATTCTGTGTACCACTTTTTAAGAGAAACATGAACATAGAGAAAAAATTACTTGCACGGAGATTTAAAAATACAGTATTTAAAATATTGAACATATAGAGTATGCTGGAAATATAGTGAGTTAAAATTCATCTTTCAAATTGTTCAGCATCTACTATATACACCAGATATTTTGGTTATCACACTTAGTAAATTCAATACTATTCACACAGAGCTTACATATTAAGAAATTAAGTGTCTTTCATAGGAATTGAAACCGTTTTAAACTACATAAAAGGCTACATATGGAAGAGCAATTAGATTTGTTATGCATTGTCTTGGAAAGGAGAATAAAGCTTAAGGGAACTAAGCCAGGATTGATAGGAGGGGATGGAGAGTACAAGCCTGCATTTCACCTTCAACATCAAGGATTTCATCAACTTTGTGGAAAAGAGCTGTGTGTGTGTGTGTGTGTGTGTGTGTGTGTGTGTGTGTGTGTTTCACTTATTCAACATACATTTTGGGGGCAATTATACATTAGTTTCTTTGTTATATACCAGGAAAAAAATTAATACTCTTACATTTGAGAATTATCTAATACTTACTTCTAAAATTAAGTTCTTAGTTCCCAGTAATAAACATCTTAGCCATAATTATTAGGCTGTGGGTGGTAACAGAAGTACACCTTTTAAGACCAGTTTTAGATAAGCTTTCTGCTATAATTTCACTTTCTTGAAAGCAAAAGGCACTGAAGTAATGCACATCACTTGCAATTGCTGTGCTGTCCACATTAGAAGAGTCCATTTTCAAAGTGTCAAAGGTACACCAGGAAAAACATGTCAAAGGAAACCAGGGGGCACCTTGTGAGGCCCCAGATGTGGCAACTTCCAATGGCCTTTGTTACTCGACCAGAAGGATTTGGTGAATTGGAGGTTTTAATATGAGTCCATGCTTACCTGTTTAGCTTAATTAAATTCTAAATTAATACAATTAATACATGTTTGGAAAAGTACAATCAATAAGCTATCCATGCTTACACAGAGTACTGGTACATTTCTAATTATGCCCAAACCTAGCACATTACTTGACACTAGCAAGAATAAAAAGAAAATAAATAAGTAGAAAAAATAGTCTACTACCTGAACATTTCACTAAAAATTAGAGATGTGGCTGTCGGGCTTAAGAAGATTTTTTTTTTTCAGAGTCAAAACCCTAATTGGCCCTGGCCAGGTAGCTCAGTTGGTTAGAACATGTTTTCATTAGCCAAGCTTTCAGATTCAATCCCAGGTCGGGGCACGAACAAGTTGATTCGTACAGGAGTCAACCAATGAATAAGTGAAACAACAAATCGATGTCTCTTTCTCTCTCTTCTGTCTCTCTCTCTCTCTCTCTCTCTCTCTCTCTCTCCCTTCCTCTCTCTCTGTAAAAATCAATAAATGTTAAAGAAAGCGCTACTTGGACACTGAGGTATCTAGCTCCAAGTCAAGACTGGGAGGTGGAGTGGACTCAGCCCCCACCATCTGCACAGGCCAAGCATGCTCAGACATTTATACAGAGCTGGCATCCCAGTCACCCCCAACTGCCTTCCCCTGCTGGCCCGGTACCCCCTAACTGCCCTCCCCTGCTGGCCTGATCGCCCACAACTGTCCTCCCCTGCCAGCCATCTTGTGGCTGTGGGCACCGCCATCTTTGAGGGCATGACAGTCAATTAGCATATTCTCTCCTTATTGGCTGTAGGCACCACCATCGTTGTGACAGTGTGAGGGTCAATTAGCATATTCCCTCTTTATTAGATAGGATGGGCATTGAATTTTGTCTAATTATTTTAAACATTAATTAAAATGACCATATAATTTTTCTTCTTTAGCCTATTAATATGGTGGATTATGTTAATTGATTTTTGAATATTGAACCATTTTTACATGCCTAGAATTAACCTCACTTTGTCATGATATACAATTATTTTTATGCATTGCTAGATTATATTTGCAAATATTTTAAAGAATTAACATTGATTTCTACAAAGGGATATTGGCCTGTAGTTTTCTTTTTTCTTTCTTTCTTTTTTTTGAATATTTTTATTGATTTCAGAGAAGGGAGAGGGAGAGAGAGACAGAAACATCAATATGAGAGAAAATCATTGATTGACTGCCTCCTGTATGCCTCACACTGGGATTGAGCCCACAATTCTGGACTGTGCCCTGGCCGGGAATTGAACTGTGACCTCCTGGTTCATAGGCCGATGCTCAACCACTAGGCCATACTTGCCAGGCTCTTTCTTTTTTTAAATACTCTCATTATCTAGCTTTTAGTACCAGGGTAATACTACCTTCATAGAATGAATTTCTTTTCTATCTTCTGTAAAAATCATAAAGAATTGTTATAACCTCTTTAATCTTTGGTAGAATTCTTCAGTGAAACCATCTGAGCATAAAGATTACTATTTTAAAAATGTTTAATAATGTATTATATTTTTAAAATTTGATATAGGTCTTACTGCTTTAGCTGTGTCACACAAATTTTAATATGATTATTTTTATTTAGGTTTTTGTATGTTTTTAGTTTTCTTCTTAGACTCATGGATTATTTACAAATATGTTTAGTTTCCAAGTGTTTGGAAGTTTTTCTGTTACCTGTCTGTTACTAATGTCTGGTTTGAAGTTTTGATTCCATTGTGATCAGAGAACACATTCTATCTGGTTCCATTCATTTAACTCTGATGAAGTTCGTTTCTGAGTTGCCAATGTATTCTGCTTCATGTCTGGGAGACAAGAGACAAAAACAAACAAATAAAAAAACAAGGGCAATCACCACTGTACTCTTCCTCAGATCTGGGGTCCTTCACCAACCCACCTGTTCTAGATGAGGCTTTGTTTTATTAATGGCATTTGTGTGACTATTTTGTTGTGGTAGTGGTGGTGATGGTGGTGGTTGGCATAAGGAGGAAGCAAAATGCAGAGTGGGACAGAAGTAGGTTTACAGTTGTTCGTATGGAAAATAAAACAATTTAAAAATAATAATTCAAGAATAAAATCTGTTTTGTGTACTCACAACTGTAGATATGTGTGTGTTTGTGTTGACTCACACCAATAAATTATTATACAAATTCCATATGTATTAGTAAACAACTAGTAGGAAAAAAATCAAATAATAGCACACTATAAGAAAATACAAGTTAACAGAAAGTTACAGGATAGATTAAGAACTTTTAGAAGTGTACGTAATTGAAAAAAATCATAAACAGAAATACAAATAAGTATTTTTACTAACATTAAAAATATATTTGCTCTCTACAAAGAAGCATACCACATTCAAGCAAATACTCATATATAAATAGTGTTTATAAATAGTTATGAGGAGGTTAGTAAGACTTAAAGAATTCACAGAAGAGGAAGCATGCATAGCTAATTATTAAGTAATCAAACTATAAATTTTTTAAAATAGAAATTCAACAATGATTTTCCAGATAATTTGTATTTGAATATTTGTTGTGCCACATATACAATATACTCTATATTTGATTGGGACTTAAATTAAGCACATTTAACAGAAATAAATTGTATAACAATGATACAGTGACTTTCTTTAAGACAAGAAAAAGCTATCTGGATTCTCATTACTGGGTACCTCAAGGCCAACATGGCAGTAAACAAGCTTATATATTTTCTTATTCATCTATGTGACTATTTGAGGTGGATAGGTAATATGGTTGTACCCTTCATAGTGTCAACGTAAAAAAAAAAAAAAAAAAAA
>NW_005354334.1:526028-546161 GCF_000412655.1 Myotis brandtii
ATGTTATCATAGATGCAAAAAGACAGATAGGCTCAGTTACGGTAAAGGTTGACCTTATCAGTGAAGATATCGGCTTAAGACGTAACTGCCCACCATAACTGCTTTTAGTTAAGGTTTAATTTCAGACCATCCTTTGTGGTCACTTTAGGTCTCCGAGTCTGCAAAACTGCCATGCAGGCCTCCCCTGAGCCTGTCAGGTTAGCATGTGGCCCCTTTCGTCCACACTAGTCATTGTGGAATGAGCTAAAAGGTAGTGAAGGTCTACATCCCCTTTCTGAATAATCCTTTGGCCTCCTCAAGGGTCCACGCACTTTCTCTGGAATGCCAGATAGCCAATATCCTAGGGTTTGTAGGCCACAGAATCTGTTGCAACAATTCCAACACTGCTTTTGTGTAGGAGAAAAAACTTCTCAGTCCTATTAGGTTCAGTGCTTGATGACCTGCAAATTTAACAAAACACAGATTAGCAAGAGAAGAGACAAAATTTATCATGTATATTCACAGGACCACCTACAGGAAATGTGGCCAAAAAGGCATGTAGAATATAGAGCTTATATACCATCTTAATAGGGGAGGAGGTGGAGGAGACAGAGCACTTATGGGAAACGATATACTTTTAGGAAGGATAAACGGGCCTTTAGGAGAATAGATGAGAGATGTGATAGCTTTGTAACAATTTATGTTTAGGCACTTTCTTATCCCAGTGCCAGCTGCACGTCTCTGTTGATAGAGTCGATCTTCCTTGGTTGTGAAACTCCAGGGAGAACAGTTATTGTAGCTGAAATCTTTGGGGAGGCTGTGCTTTTAGGCAGATAAAGGACGTTCAGATAAAGTCTTTATTACATCGCTTGACTCTCAAATGTCTTCAGCATTAAATAATCCTTATGCCACAGTGGTGTACCCTGGAGCCCTACAGTTTACCATAAAAGCAGTCCTAGACAATATGTAAATGATGTTCCAATAAATCTTTACATATGGGAACAGGCATCAGCTAAGAGACAATGGTTTGCAGACCCCTACTCTAGACTTTCTGTATAATTTCAGGACCCATTCATTAAATATAGAAATTACCTTGTTTTAAAAAGGAGGTAACTAACGTAATTTCATGTACTTAGTTTGTCAAGAGCCACCAATGCTATATTTTTACAATATTTATAAAGTCCTTTACAAAAGAGTTGAAAATGATAGCATAGAATGTTTAAAAAATTAAATAACTGTCTACTTAAAAGAATAAGACATTGCAACCTGGCTGGGTAGCTCAGTTGGAGTGTCATCCCAATATGCCAATGTTATGGGTTTAATCCCCAGTCAGGACACATATAAGAATCAACCAATGAATGCCTAAATAAGTGGAACAATAAATCAGTCTCTCTCTCTCTCTCTCTCTATTTATTTCTCTCTCTCTCTATCTCTCTATCTCTATCTTTCTATCTCTCTATTTCTCTCGCTTTCAAAAGTCAGTTTCTGGCTCTGCCATTTACTAGTTGTAGGTCCAGGGAAAACACTTCCAAGCCTCAGTTTCTTCATTTACAGAAGGGATGGAATAATATCTATTTCTCATTGTGAAAATTAAATGGCAAATACATGAAAGGAGCTAGCATACTCCCTGGCATGCAATAACCACTAACTAATGGTTGTTATTGTTTTTAGTTTATTATTATTAAACTAGAGGTCCAGTGCACAGATTCGTGCACCAGTGGGGACTCGGCCTGGCCTGTGCCCTCTAGCAATCCGGGACCCCTCAGGGGATGTCAGACTGCCGTTTTTGGCCAATCCTTGCAGGCCAGGCCAAGGGACCCCACTGGTGCAAGAATCAGTGCACAGGGCATCTAGTATACATATAAGATCTTTGGTTAATCTCTTCCCACCCTACCCCCTCCCCACTTCCCTCTGAGATTCATCACTCTGTTCCATGTTTCCATGCCTGTGCATTGAGCGTCTGCTCCCTGGTGGTCAGTCGCTTAGGCTTTTATATATAGAGATAGTTTTATTAAACAAACAAGGGAGAAATGAGCATTTGGGTTTGCTAATATCACTGTAATAGATTTGATATCTGCCTTTGAAGTAGTTCACTTTTAATGATGGTAATGAAACAGGAATTTTAGGGAAATATAGGGAACTTTTAGAATTGGGGTCATTGGAAAAAACATAGGGCTACAGAAGGGGAGAAGGTACATTTCCATGACACAGAGAAGCCAGGTGCAGTTACATCTCCATAAGACAAGGGAGCAGCAACAGTTGCATTTACATAATAAGACAAGGGAACTGGAAGTAGCCAAGAAAGGTCTATATTTACAAAATAAAGAAGGAAGAAAGCCCAGAAGGAATAGGAGGACAATGAGGGAGGAGGGCCTCAGGAGTCA
Source organism: Myotis brandtii (assembly GCF_000412655.1). Lineage (NCBI taxonomy): Eukaryota > Metazoa > Chordata > Mammalia > Chiroptera > Vespertilionidae > Myotis > Myotis brandtii. Next base: position 528,392 of record NW_005354334.1, read on the forward strand.
CTATAGTAACCAAATTGAAAGGGAGTATTAACCAATTAGAGGGGATATCAGGATACAGAAACTACAGCCTTTATAAACCATGGAAACAGAAAGTCGGTGGGACTCTTCTCTCTCCCCACGTGGGAGTCTGTACTTGTTCTTCAATAAATCTCCACCTTTGCTATACTACCCTCTGTCTGTGGATTCATTCTTCGACTCCGGTGGACAAAGAATCCGGGTTCCAGTCCAAAAATTCCGCATCAAAAATTACTACTTAAGAATGCTCTAAACTTTATAACAAGGAACATATCTTTATTATTTTGTTCAGAATTCTGAGCAGAAACACTTCTCCTCAACCCACTTAGATTCAGCACTTAGAATGAAAGTACTGAAGCAGTACTGAAGAAATGGGCACAGTCATGCCTGCTTTATCATAAAATAGGCACAAGTGACAGTTTGGAAAACTTATCATTTGAAAGATGCAGAAGAGTCTAAATCAGTATCACCATAAGGTCAGGAGCTGGAATCTCGTGTCCTTTTTTCTGAACTTCCTAGTCTTATGTAATGTGACTAACAACTGACTGGGAATAGTGCATTAAATCGATTACAATATGATGAAGTAAGTCGCTTATCAAGCATGGGAGAAGCTGATGACATCACAGTCTCAAAACTGCACTAAACATCAAAAATGCTTTTTTCACCCTTACCTCTCACCAGGGAGCATTGGCAACAGTAATGACATCTGGGTTCCTTTCCAACCAGTGGATTTTGGACAGGGATGAGAGTTTTTTATACTTTGAATGGTCCACAGCCCCCGATTAGGATCAAAATTAGCCACTATCAAGGTTGGATGATTCTTTTCACAGAAGATTTCTTCTGAGCATATTTGCATTGCAAATGTAAAAAACCCCTGAAAGAAAATGAAGGCAAAATAAGTAAATAAATATATGGTGGGCATTTTCTTAAAAGCAGCAGCAATTCATTATCAAGCAATTAGTCTTGCAATAAACTCCCATTTCTCAGTTTAGAATATTTCGGTCAATATTGGAAATATAATTATGATAAAGGTTGAAGACACAGCGCAGCACTCAAATGTTAACCATTTACAAACAATTTGTCTTTAATGCCAGACAGGAGAGCATCTAATTACACTCAGCATTTCAAGAAAGGCTGACTATTTGCCAAACAGCACTCCGTTTGATTGCCTTTAAAGTGCAGCCCTGGGTTGTTAAAGGGAAAATAGGATTTTTGGCTCCAGGTAATTAACTTTCCTGCTGTTCCTTTCTGAGGCCCTAATGAAGGCTTTTTGAAGTCTTCATTACCAATGGGTATTTGTCAAGGCCAAGAAAATAATGCAGAGCTCCAAGTCCTTCAAATAACAGTTCCTTTTTTCATTCCTCTGTAAAATCTTTGAAATGACTAATGATGTCCTGAGAGGTGCGAAGGGCAAGGCTCACTAACTGAAATGGGACTAATCATTTAGAGGGGCTGGGAAAGGACAGCCCAGGAAAGGAAAGTAACACTGAACCCAGGGGGGAGAGAGAGGTGGTATTTGAAATCTAGATTCTTTGCAACAAAGGCTCATTCCTCAAAGCTCCGTGAAAAAGTGTAAAGGAAAAAAATGTGAAAGCATGAAAAGTAAAAGTAAGTGAAAAAAAATTAAAGCACATTTTAACATAGATGCATGATCATAGGAATTCATTGTTGACTGAATGGGCCCACATTTAGTAGCATGTGCCTTGAAATTGGAATAAGGAAGAAATCTGTCACGGAGTTGGTCTCCTCTATTTGCCTCAGAGATCACTAGATATATTTCTAGCACTTCTTTTTCCCTTTTCTCCTAAGGGTCTAGCATTTATAGAATCTATTGGAAGAATTCTCAGAAGTGCTGCATTTCATGGACTCTTGATAAGCTGCCTGAATCATGTGCCATTGTGTGGTGAGTTTCCTCCAGCCCCTTCCTTTATTAAGTAAGGTGCAAGAAGAGACTTTGAATGATTGATTTGCCTTTGTTAAGACTTCTCTGCCCTGTTTCTATAGTATCCTATTTGAGACAAGTTTTCTTAGAGCTGGTAATGAGCAATCTAACTTTGAAACATTTGGGGGGGGCGGGGAGTACCTCATATTCTTATATCTTTTTCTGGAAGAGAACCAGCATTAATGGGACCTTCACTGTGTGCCACGTTACTATTTCCTCACTTTCACTTCCCACCTTTGGTGAGGATGAAAGGATAATTTGAATTAATCAATCATCCCTTGGTTTCAATTCCTAGTAGCCTAGATTTGGTTCACTTAAACCAGTGGTCGGCAAACTGCGGCTCGCGAGCCACATGCGGCTCTTTGGCCCCTTGAGTGTGGCCACGAAGTTTCAATCGCACTGTGTGCGCCCGCACGTGGTATTTTGTGGAAGAGCCACACTGAAGGGGCCACAGTTTGCCGATCACTGACTTAAACCATTACATTAAACCACTCTTCTAACAGATGCAAATATTCTTCTAGCAAACTCACTAGGTGAAATCTAAACCTTAGAATATTGGGAACATCTGCTTTCTCCAATACCTCACTCTATAGTTTATTCTATTTGTAGTATATACACTATGCCTCTTAAAACATGCTTCTCTACTCAACACCCATTCTACAGTCTCTGCCACTTATAATTGTTAAAAACCAAGGTAACAAGCCCCAAATTGAGTTACTTATACTAAGCCAGGACTTGATTATAGTTTCTTTCCTTCTAGAAATGGACTCTTAAACCAGTCAATCAGGAGTAACCTGATCAGCACTAATTAGGTAATCCTCCTGATAGATCCCTGCCATTCCCTAGAACAGTGGTTCTCAACCTTGGCTGCACATTAGAATCACCTGGGAATCTTTTTAAAATCCTGATTTCTGGGCCCCATCCTCCGGAAATTCTGTTACTTTGTTATGGGGTGGGGCCACAACATTAGTAACAAAGAAACAGAATTTCCGGAGGATGAGGCCCAGAAACCAGGATTTTAAAAAGATTCCCAGGTGATTCTAATGTGCAGCCAAGGTTGAGAACCACTGCCCTAGAGGAAAGTAACCTTGCAATAACCAACCCACTTTTTTGCTAGTATAACTTCATGTTCCTGCTCTTTTCTGCCTATAACAGTCTTCCATTTTGTACAGCTCATTGAAGCTCCTTTATATTGGTAAGATTGAATGCTACCCAATTTAAATCAATTTTTGATCAATTAAATTCTTAAAATGTTTAATATCCCTCAGTTTATCCTTTAACATGACAAATCTTTGATTTTGCATTCTCCTCTGGCCATCACCTGATCTCTGTTTCCCCTAAAAGCCTGTAAATGGGAGTCTTAAACACTCACTATCTTACCTACCATTTAATTGGCCCATTGGAATCTGATTTCTGTGCCTCCTTGTCACATTGATTAAAGCTAACATCATCTGTGCACTCCCAGTTGCTAAACCCAATGGAGAGTTTTAGTCTTTACCACAATTGGCCTCTCTGCAACTGTGTAAATATACCTTCTCCCTTGGGTTCCAACATCCACGCTCTTCTTTTTTGTCCTGCCTTGATGTCATTTCCATCTTAGTCTCCTGTTTCATTTATATTTTTTAAATTGATTTCAGAGAGGAAGGGGTAGGACATCAATGATGAGAGGGAACCATTGACTGGCTGCCTCCTGCACACCCCCTACTGGGGATCGAGCCCTCGAGCCTGCAACCTGGGCATGAGCCCTGATTGGAATCCAACTGTGACCTCCTAGTTCATAGGTCAATGCTCAACCACTGAGCCACACTGGCCGGGCTCAGTCTCCTCTTCTAGGAGGACCTTCTTTCCTCATTAATAATTTGATTATAATATTCCCTACAGCCAATCCTTGACTCTCTTATCTCCTTATTTTGACTTCTTTCTGGAATCTGCTATGGTCCATAATGTCTATTGTGAAAGCCAGGCCTCATTTGGGGGCTCCAGACACAGGTTTTAAATATGAATTATAGACCCAGGAAATATCTTCTTAGATTTTCTGTCCTTCCTCCCCTGTCCCCCCCAAAATATATTTCTTTATTATCCATAAACCTGATTTATGGCGCCATCATCCACCCAAGAGCTAGAATGGTAGCATTTGGAAGCTTAGAGATGGTGATGATTGGGCTGGTTTGTAATTTCCTCTGGTTTATTCTTGAAGCCACAAAGGAAGTGCATAGGATATAAGTGGTAGACATGGCTCCCTCTTCTTATGAGAAGGGGTGCTCAAATTTGGTCTTCTTGACTACCCACAGGGAAGGAGATGTCTTCCAAAAACAGAGAAACAGAGAACTCTGGACTCACTGGCTCTTTATCTGTTGCTACATCAGTACTCTACAACACAGTATCATTTAAGGCTATTGAACCACCTAACCTAGGTCTTCAGGCCTTAACTTTCTCGCTATGCCTGAATGTAAGCAATCTTCTTTGATCTATGCCTCTGCTACCAGCCCCAAGGAGTTTTGTGTTCATGGTCTCTTCGGAGCAATTTGTGGACAAGCCCAGTCATGGCCCACCACAACCCAATTACCCAAGTTAGAGAATTTGAACTTATCCTTGCTTTTTTCTTTCTCACCGTCAATATTTAACTAATGGTGAATTAAGTCTTGCCACTTCTATTCATTAAATATATGTTATCTACTTATTCCAATTTCCAGTGTCATTGCCACCATCAACTCTCAGAGATGATACTGCAAAATCTCCAACCTGGTCTCTAACTCTAAGCCCTGCTCTTTCTTCAGTTTGTTGTCCATTCTACTATCAGCATTAGCACCCTAAAATATGAATATGATAATGCCTCACTCCTAAAAAGGCAATGATTCCTCACCACTTTCAGGATAAACTCCAACCTCCACAACACAGCAACAGATTTGACATAAGTTGGGTCCCATCGGACTCTGAAATCTCCTTTACCACTTGCCTTTTCTTTTCCTCCTCCTGCAAAGCACCACAATTCTTTGAGCCCCCACTTCTTCTAATAGGTAGGCAATGCCATCCTTTTTGCTCTCACCTTCACCACTCCCCTCTTCACCGCCTTTACTCATCTGGCAAAATTCAGTTCCGGTTGACCGCACACTGCATTGGCCAATCTTGGATTCCGTTTTCAGGACACATCTGGACTCCAACCTCTTCTCACATTAGTTCAAGTCACCATGACCTTTCAAACAGATTAGTGCAATCTCCTTCTAACTAGTGTGTTGACTTCTACCCTTGCTCATCCCATGGGGTATCTCCCACAGAGAAGCCAGAAGGACACTTGAAATCTTGTGTCATGTCATATCATATTACTCCTCTACTTACAACCCACCAATAGGCTCATTCAGAGGAAAAGAAAATTTTCACAGTGGCCTTCATAACTGACATGATCCAGTCTCCAATTATCTCTCTGATTCCATGTCACATGTGTCTCCCCATTCTTATATTATGAAGACAATATTGGCTTCATGTTATTCCAATAATATACTTCTTCCACCTTATGATGTGCTTCTTCTGCCCAGTCACTCTATTTGCAGATTGTATAGATATATGTATACATATATACATACATATATAAATACAGTGGGGACTTGACTTACGAGTGTCCCAACTAATGAGTTTTTTGAGATACCAGCTGTCTCTCGGCCGATTTTTTGCATTGAGTTGACAGAGTAATTTGAGTTAACGAGCTCCTTAACGAGCTCGGTCTCGGAACGAATTAAACTCGTAAGTCAAGGCCCCACTGTATGTATATATCTGATGCAAAATATATACCATTTAGATCCACCATTCCACCATTCCCTCATTCCAGTCAAAAGCTACATTATGAAAGACTCCTCATCTGACAACCCCAACTAAAAGAGCAACCCCCCTCCAATATTCTCCATTTTCTTTCCTAATTATTGTTTTTTCCATAGCACCATCCATGTGTCCTATTTTGTGTTTTTCCTGCTCCAAGTCAATAGAATATAATGTCCAGAAGGGACCTTCATTGTATTGTTCATTGTTGTATTTGTGAAACAAGGGATATTAAATACATGAATGAATAGATAAATAAAAAATTAAAGATTCCAAATAAACATGTATTGACATTTATTTACGATTCTAAAGACAGTTTGCTCCCAAATTTGAGACATTTGATAACAAAGGGCATTACATTATACAAGTTACTAATACCTAGTAACTTGTAAATACATGTGCATCATTTGTTTTTTTACTTCAGAGAGCTTATATTTTAGGTAGATGCCATGTTGGGAGACAAGTAACACCATAGAGTATCTTACAGAGCAGAGGCAATCCTTAAATATCACATTTCTTTTTATTCTCTTGCATAGCCCAGTTCCACTTTAGAGATAACCCTGAGTAACAAAAATATATGACAGTTTAAATATACTAGGTGCATTAGTTTCCTCGCACTGCCCTAACAAAGCACCAGAAACTCAGTGGCTTAAACATTTATTTTCTCCCAATTCTGGGGGCTACTAGTTCAAAATCAAGAATTTAACAGGGCCATACCCCCTCACAAGCCCCCAGAGGAGGATCTTTCTTCGTCTCTTACAGCTTCTGATAGCCTCAAGGGTTCCTCCCTTATAGCAGCATAACTCCAATCTTTGCCTCTGCCTTCATGGCCATTTTTCCTCTGTGTCTGTCTCTCCTCGTCTTACAAGGACACCAGTCATATTGGATTAACAGCCTACCCTCCTCCAGCATGATCTCACTTTAACTAGTTACACCTGCAACAAACCTATTTCAGAACAAGGTCCCATTCTGAGGGACTGGGAGTCAGAACAACAGCATGTTATTGGGGGAACACAATTCCACCCATAGCACTAGAGACGGAAAACCTTATATATTTCCTGCCATGGAGGTTGCTCATTTATTAATTTCACAGACATTTACTAAAAAGTTCTTTTTTGATAGCCACAATGCTAGATTCTGAGCACTAAAAATAAACTAGACCTAGTTTTTATCAGCAAGGAGATAGAGATCTAAGCCTGTTTAAATGTGATATGAGTGGTATGACCTGCATGCCATGCGTGCGTAGCTTAGTGTGATTAATTCAGCTGTGAGACCAGGCTAGACATTACAAAGGTAATGTTTAACTTAGTACTAATGGAATATAAGATCTAAGCGCTCAGAAAGATCAGAGGTGGCATTCCAGTTATCAGTCCATTCAATGCACATATATTGAGCACCTGCTGTGTGCTAAACATACAAGTTCAATGCTGGCATACAGATATAATTTGAGTTGGTTTGGGGTAGATAAAGACATTAAATGCTCCTGTCTTGATGGAATATTAATTGAGTGGGGAAGACAGAAAAGTAAACAGATAATCATAATAGAACGTGACAGCTACTGTGATGGAGCTACAAAAGAGCAGAGGAAGAGAAATAATTAGGCTTAAATGACTTGGCAATATCATGAAGAGTTTTACATAGGGTAATGAATGATTAGAGATTTTGCTAAAATGAAAAAAAAAGATTTCTATAGAGCATCCTATTGAAGAATGAAGAATACTTCAGATAGTACAGTGTCAATCTTTTTAAATTTTAAGTCCAGATTTTCATATATCTATACCCATATGCCCTTTGGTAGGAGTTGTTTAGATGTTGTGGGTTTATTTTTTTTTATCACTACCATAAATTAGCCACCCAAGGTCTAAAACAAATAGATGATAAGAAATATATTAAAAGTTTATATCTTCCTCCTAGGTATCAACCTATAAAATAAGTAGAAAGGGAAAGAAAGTATCAAACTCAGAATTTTTTGATGATATAAACTTGAATTTAAAGTTTCTTTTCTGCATTATGAAGCATTCAAACTTCTTTTGAATCACTGGATTCTGTATTAAGAAAGGATTTGGAGCTATCTCTTTTTCCCTCTCTCTTCCTCTCTCTTTAAAAAATCAATAAAACATATCCTTGGGTGAGGATTAAAAGAAAAAAAAAAAAAGAAAGGATTTGGGGGAAATCCTCATTTACTTGAGTCAATGGTTTTTACTAAACAAAATATTTTCTCATGATTCCTTTTGTTTTAAGAATGCCTCAGAAACAGCAGTCTTATATAAATGGCATATGTGAAAATTATAAAGTATAAATTTGTATATACATCTGAGTATACTTGTTATAACTTCATCTTTATAAGTGCATACACATAAAATTCGATAATACATTGATCTCTGGAAACCACCATAAAAGGAATGGTACAGAGATCTTCTGCTAAAATTGTTAAGCATAAGCATAAAACCCTGTCTTTGAGAAAAAATCTCTTCCTCTACCCCTTTAGGTTGAGTTCTTGGGGGCCTGCAAATTAAACTGACAAAGGACATATTAGCATGAAAAAAGACATGTTTTAATCACCTGTGTACATAAGGGAATTCACCAAGAATTGTGACCCAAAATGATGGTTAGAGCCCTGGCTAGTGTGTTCAGTGGTCAGATCATCAGCCTGTGACCAGAGGGTCGCGGGTTTTATTCCTGGTCTAGGGCATGTACCTGGGATGAAGGTTCCATCAATGCCCCCGACCTTGGTGTGTGTGGGAGGCAACCAATTGATGTGTCTCTCTTACATGGGTGTTTCTCTCTCTCCTTCCTCTCTCTCTCTCTCCCCACCTCCCCCCTCCCTTCCATTCTCTCTAGAAATCAATGGAAAACGTATCCTCATCCCTCCGGTGAGGATTAAAAAATAATAATAACAACGTGGAGGTTAGAATTTAGAGCACATTGGTGAAGGGGATGGGGAGAAGAATATTTAATAGGAAAACAAATTCCTCTTAGAAAAGGGGTGGGGGAAGGTAGAGAAAAGCACTTATGGGAAAACAGATGACTTTTGGTGAGATAAATGGACCCTCAGGAGGATAAATGCTATATATGATAGTTTCGTGACGACGTCTTTTAGGTGTGCTGCTGACTTCTCATTGTTTGTCTCTGGTGATAAGAATCAATCTTCTCTGGTTGCTCTTGGGAGGGGATTTATGATAGTTCTTTTGGTAGCTCTGCTTTTAGGCAGATGAGGGATTCCAGGAACTCAAAAGCCTTCCGCTCAAAATAATTTTTATGCAGAAGTGGCATATTTTGGATTCCTTCAATCTGAGAATAGAAAGGTGGATACAGAGTCTCCAGGGAAGAGGAGAGACAATAGGATCCTCATTCTGGGCTGAGCACCCTAAGGCGAATAATAATAATCTAATCTTTCCGTGTTCTCACTTTGTAACTGGGTGGCTCCACAACCAGGGGAGTGTTTAAGGCTAGATAGGTTTCACTTTGGAGTTTTAACTCAGCTTTTGTCCTTGCCCCTCACCGCCTTTATTTCTCTTTGCTTTTCATAAGGAAAAACAGTAGTTTGTTAGCCAACATCCTCTTTGCCTCAGTTGTTTCCTAACTAATTTTACAGTTTAAAAATGTCTGCTTCTGATTTTTAAGGAATTTTAATTTAGACTTTGAAGTCCAAGCATAATGCAGCCCTGTGTGTGATTAGTCACTAAGGAGACGGGGAGCATCCAGATACTACAGTGAGTCTGGGAATATTAGGTCAGGCAGAGGGATGGGACACAAGACACTCACCTGGACAGAGCTGCCTGTACTTCTGGGCACTGGTGGAGGGGTCACCTCAGACACAGTGACTCTAGAACCAGTGTGGGGCAGTGGGGAGGGCAGATGCCTGCACGATCCAATTATTCCGTTCTCTCCTCACAGGCTGATTATGATACCACTGCTATCAAACATCCTTTTAATTATCTGTACTATGCATGTGATGCACATTGTAATCAAAAGGTGTTTTTTTCTACAAAAATATTAAAAATGCATTTCTCTTTCTCAAAAATCATCTTGCTCTATTTCTATTATAAATCCTGTGGCTGTAGCTTCTGTTCACTCCTATACTTTTCTCTTTTTTACTCACTTTTATATACAGATGAGAGGTTTTAAAGGCATTCTTATTTGCTGAGTATAAAAACTGAAATGTGACTGAAATCCTTAGAAGAGCAAACTATGTCTATCATGCACCATTACCTCCTGCATTGTTTGTGATTACTGGGCTTGAACTTAACAAAAGGCTTCCTCAGAAACCAAGGGCAAGACCCCACCTTTTCGGAAGAATCTATTAAACAAAACAAAACCCATGAGATTTGAAAAAAGAAAGAAATATCTGACCCATTTTTTAGCATACTAAAATAAAGCACTAGCACCATCTATCAGGAGATTTCAAACAATGGCACAAGCACAAAGACTAGTCCTAATGGGAGGGTTAGAGTTGGAACGTGGTATGCCTCACAGCCTAATTAATTGTAGCCTAGTTTAAACTCAAAATATATTGCCTGTATGAAAATATACCAAATATAGGTGCATATGTGCATGTGTGTGCATGTGTGTGTGTGTGTACATACACACAATGCCAAGTGAGGCAAACTCAAGCACACACACATATACAACACAGCTATGCTAAGGTGAGTCTAAAAACACACATTAAAAGAACTTTTCACACAGCTAAATATGGGCTCTCAGGTTTCTAATGGCAACAAAGGACATATGAGCAGTTAAAAGATTCATGGAGGTCAAGGTTTTATAAACCTATTTCAATGAAAATATTATGCCTACTTTGAACAAATAAATAAATAACTTCATAAGGCCCATGACTAACCAGTGCTGCGCTCTGATTGTGTTATCCAGTACATCGGCATATTTCTATGTATGTGCTCCTATTGAAATAGAAAAGCATGAGTAAAAGTGACAGGAATTACATGGATAAAAATCTGATGATTGCAGTCTTCATGTGAATCCTTTGCAGAAAATAAGGGTTTGCCAAAAGTGAGTATATGACGGATAAATCTGAATCAAAAATAAGAAAAAAAAAATTTTATCGTTTTATAAGTAAAACTTTTTGGTCTTACTTATCTTCTCAGTGGACTTCTCTAAAGGTCCAATTTACATTTATTCAATCAAAAAGGCACGGCTGAGTAACTTTATAAAAACGTTCCTTGACCCAGTCCCTATGCTAGCTATCCTGGCCCATGTCAGTGTTTTGAAGGTATGATTTTAGGTGACAAGAAATACGTGAAAATGGAAACCCCAAGGCAAAAATTCTATCCTCTCTATGAATGAACTTCTTCTTGTTATAATTGTCCGTGGCACTCAGAGAAGAGGTGTAGATTAGAACTACAATGCAAAGAGTTATACTGTTAGTATAAGTACCCTTCACGGCTGCAGCCTCTATTGCTGCAGCTGGTGAGTCAGCACTATTCGTCTTAGAGAAAGATCAAACACAGTCTTCTTTTCTTGCTTTGGTGCTATATTAAAATGAGGCATTTTCTTCAGCAATTTCCCATCTAGTCATGACAGACGGGACTCATGATGGGTGATGGACAGGTGGATGATTGAGTTGTTTTTGAGATAAGAATTGCTTAGTGGAAGAGTTATGGAGCAAAGCAGCCAATAAAACCATCTACAAAGAATAATGGCCAGTGATGACAGAGCTCTGAGCACAGCAGGAAATGTTTTTCGCTCCCTTTCCTGTCAGAGAGGTGCACTTTCCTCTGCATTAGCAAGGGTTGGGTCAACACCTGCAATGTAATGCATTTTAAATCTCAAATGTGAGAGCCCCTGCTCAAGAGAAAAATCTTCTTTCAGATTCCACCCTCAGCTTTGTGGAACCCTTGTGATTGTGTGACTACCTAAGGAAACACACAGTGCTGGGCATCACGGGAAGAAAGGGAGCTCAAGTCTGACCATTTGCTTACCTATAGAGACACCATGATCCAATCAAAATGAAAGAACCATCCTTCTCCCTCAAGAGCAGATACAGAAAAAGTGCTGAGTGTGCACATTTTATTCCTAACTCCTAAATTCAGTTTTGTTTCCACCATCATATTTCCAAGTGATTATTGAAGTGAAGTGGAGAGAATTAAGGGGAGTAGCTGAGAATTCCTGGCTTGAACTTAAGGTAGACAGGATAACCCTAATTTCCATATTACTCATGTAGGTTAGTACTCTTGGGCAGAACTAGAAAACTTAAAGAGCAGAGAAGTCTAATTTTATAAGAGACTGAACATTTCCTGGGAAATAACTCAGGCCTATAGACACTACCCAACACTATTCTTTGGAGGACAAGAACAACGAAGGTCAATCATTAAGATTGCCCCAGTGGAAAGGTAGCTAAGTGGAGTACCCCATAAATAAAAACCAAAAATGCTGCTTTACTAAGAACTTGATAAGACACAGACCGACAAGAGTGGGACATAGGAGTACCCTGGACTGGTTTTATTTGTTAATTCTTCAAAGCGGTTTAAAACATTTTTGTGTTCTGTGTATATTTAATGGGGGCAAGGAGAAATCAAGTTTCTGTTCATATTGCTTAAAAAACACGTTCACTTATTATTTCATTTCCATTGTCTGAATCACACATGGTGTTCGAAAAATAGTTGCAAACCATCTCACTTTTGTTTGGTCCTTGTTCTGCACCACTCTTGTGATTTTCCAAAACTTCTAGGAGGGCACATTAAGCCATTTACAGCTTAGATAATAAGAGAAGAAAATTAGTCTCAGTAAACAGCACCATGCCAGGCATTCTTATTTTCAGTTAACTGTGCTCACTGTCTTTCCGCTAACCAAGGGATGTAACCTTGCAAAAAGAATTGACAAAAAATAGATGTGTTAGCAGGGAATTGCTGCTATTGCTGGACTGTGGTGCCCTTTGATAGACTGTAGTTTTATCTGTTTCTAGTTCATGGCCTAGTCCATTTCATAGATGTAAACATCACAGTATCCCAGTAAAGTTTTATTTCTATACACACTGGCTGACCCATTCTTTCCTCAGACTCTTCACCAGGACAAAAGCAGCACTGCTTAGAACCTTCTATCTTAGAGCAAAGGTGAGAGACCAATTAGTCCCCAACTTTGCTGGAAAGCACTATACAGTGTCAGGGGCTATGCTATTCCATTTTCCTCAGGTTTCTTCTGCCAGTCATTCTGTCCTTCCTTTAGTCCCACATCCCTACAGGAAAAGGATTCATTGATTTAACTGGTGAGATGCAGAGGATGTGGCACCATGGGTCCATGTTCCTCAATTGGTCAGCGCCCATAGGGGCTCACTCTCTCTTTCTCTGCTTTGAGGCCTCAGTGCATACAAGACTAATGTCCCCTCGCAGCTTATCTGCGCAAACAACCTGCACACCCTGTATTCCTAAGAGAAGTTTTCCAAGATCAGAACTCGGGCAACCGCTATTAGAAGCCCCTGGTTAAAACCCAAGTTGTCTTTTCTGATCTAACGATAAAGCTGATATTTTAGTCTATGCTTATCAAGCTGTGTCTACTTTTCAACTGACTCTGAACTTGGGGAGCAGGGGGAGTGTGTACTATATTGGCCTTATTTACAGCCTCCACTCACAGTTTAAAGCTCCAGGGCACTGCTCCCAGAGAAGATAATGAACTTGGCAGGTTCCCAGGACCCCACACAGGGAAACCAGGGCAAGAGAAGCAGAAATTGTGGTTGGCATTTGGCAACTGATGAAAAATGTTCATGACAAAGTGAGAGACACTCCTTGGAAGATCACAAAAAAGTCCAACGGAAAAATTCAGGAAGAGGCATGGTGAACTGGTGACCTGTGGGATCACGCACTTCAAGTCATTTTATATGGGCTCTCAGACTAGTGAAACCTTGGAAATTTAAGTTATCCACACATATATTTTATGGTTATAGCCAACTTACTGTCTAAAGCAGTTTTGTGGAAGGGGGTATGCATTTAAGAATAAGACTATATCTGTGAGGTAGACAGGATAACCCTAATTTCCCTATTACTCATGCAGGAAACTGGGGATTAAAGGCCAAGAACTACCCTATATTATATAGCTGGTGAGAAGTGGGGAAGAAATAAAATATATATATGTTCTCTAATTTCTAGACTGATTTACTAATATATCACTTAGAATTCCTCAAGCCTATGAATTCTCCTTCACAGAAATACGCAGAATTTTTCAAAAATAAAAATTTATTTAAATGTAACTGGATTAAAAAATAGAGAAACAGCCTGGATGGCATGGCTCAGTGGTAGAGCATTGACCTATGAACCAGGAGGTCACAGTTCAATTCCTGGTCAGGGAACATGCCAGGGTTGCAGGCTGGATCCCCAGTAGGGGGTGTGTAGAAGGCAGCCAATCAATGATTCTCTCTCATCATTGATGTTTCTGTCTCTCACTCCCTCTCCCTTCCTCCCTGAAATCAACAAAATAATAAAGAAATATAAGTAAAAAATAGATAAACAGCCCAAGTTGTCTTGGCTCAGTGGATTGAGCATCGGTCCGCAGACTGCAGGGTCCTGGGTTTGATTCTGGGCAAGGGCACATACATTGGTTGCAGGCTTGATCCAAGGCCATGGGAGGTAACCAATCAATGTATCTCTCTCACATGATGTTTCTCTCTGTGTGTCTCTCCCTCTCCTTTCCACTCTCTCTAAAAATCAATGGAAAAAATATCCTCAGGTGAGAATTAACAACAGCGACGACAACAACAAAATAGAGAAACACTTTAGGGCTCAGTAATGGGTCGATTCTCAGATGACACCCCCCTGCCCCATGATCCCTGCATCCTGGTACTCACACTGTTGTGTAGTCATCTCCCTCTGAGTGTGAATGGGATCTGTGACTAGTTTCTAGCCAATAGAATATGGCAGAGGGGATGGGTGTCACTTCCAGGATTGTAGTTCCCGTCTACTAGCAGAATCTTGTTATTGGCTCTGTCTCCTGTTGGCTTTGATGAAACAAAAAGCCTACATGGCAAGGAATTGAGGGGGACCATCAGCTAACAGCCAGTAAGGAAGTGGATCTTGCCAACATCCTTCCTCACTCAAGCCCATCCCTGGTGGACACCTTGTTTGTAGCCTTGTGAGAACCTAAAGCAGAGGTCCAGCTAAGCCATCCCCTGATGACCACAGAAACAGTGAGGTAATAAATATGTGTTATTTTAAGCTGCTAAGTTTGTGATCATTTACTATGCAGCAGTAGATCACTAAAATAGTAATTGATACATTTTCTTTTCAATAAGACAACAGGAATTATCTTGTAGATAAAAGCTACAAACAGTCCTAACAGTTACCTTTCCGGTCATCATCCTATTTTACATGCTACCCTAACTTGTTGTACCGGGTAATATAATAAGCAGGTATGCCTTATGCAGCAGAAACAAGTTGTCTTGTGTTATCTCTCACCTCCCTGGCAGAATTTAGTGCTCAGTTGTCTACCACCAGGCACTGCTAGGCCAAAATCATTTATTACAGAGAGTTTAAGACTATTTCTGTGCTCACAAGTCCTTGTGAGATAAACATTAATGAAAATTATAACTCAGTCTCAAGGTACCTTATGGAATATTTATCTGAAATTGCTTTATCAAGGCCTGGAAACAGATGATCAAAATTCTCCTTTGATGGCATACACAGTCCTGGACTATTGTGACAGAGAAGGAAGTGAGGGAAAGGGGGGAAAAAAGAAGATATCAACCTCTTTACATTGTTCCCTGGCAGCTTTTCGTTTGGATGTCTTTTTTATTAAATGCCTTGTATTCCTCTTTTTCCCCATGAAAGTGTTGGAAATGAGGAAGAAATTGGTTTAATGACTTTCTGAGAAATCAGCTAAATTATCATGTTGTTTGATCACATCCAGTTGCAAAAATGTCAAATGCATTTCCATTTAGAGTGCTTGCTTAAACAGCCGTGCAAATGGGGAACACCCGGAAATCAGCATATATCATGAGAGCGTTTTGAATTTTTTCAGTACGCACTTGCATTAATCCAGTCTGTTACTCTTGAAAATAATGCATTTTTCCAGCACATCATTTCTTAAATGAGAGTGATCCATCACCACGGGAGACTCACCGCTGAGGCGCATTAATAACAGCAGACAGCTTCAGGTGTGTTTTCTTTGGGAAGGTTTGCTTCTCAGGAGTGCAGCGTTTTGTTACTTATGCCAAAAATCCAACCCAGATGTGTCTACAACTTCTATTTTCCTAGTTAGGATATTTCCCTCGATAATTGTCTACCACGATTCTCATTCTACTCTTCATTAAGGAGCTGTTCATCTCAAAACATTCTATGTGACATAGTGAGATGGGATTTTTCTTCCCTTTTCTGAAAACTGAGGTATTAAAAAGAGCTATAGCAACTCTACTAGACATTTTATTCTCTGACTAGTTCAGGGCTATAATATGATTAAAACACACATACATACATACACATTCAAACACCCATTTGAATAGTAATCAGTGAAGCGCAGAAATATGGAATTTAGACAAATTTCACCTTTTTATCACACATTTTTCAAATCTTAAATATTTCTGGATCATTTACTTTCTGCAAATGAGTAATAATAGGTGACATGAGAGACTAAATATTTAAATTTTAGTATTTAATTAGATTAAGAAATATCTAAGCGTTGTTTTATTGAATAAAATTATATGGCATTTTTCCCCTTAAATAAAATTCTCCTTTTTCCATTCCAAAATATGTATAAGCACATCCCATATTTAGGCAGCACCACTGATTTTGTGCAGTTTAATCTCTAAATCCTGCTGCTACATTTTAGAATATGAACTTTACATAGAGTGAGGTGAACTTTCTGGCATAGCTACATTTTAGCTTTAACAAAAGATTTAGTCTTCTCACATTCATTTTGACAATTTCACACTTGAACTATATATAATGATTGAAATGAGTGTCTATGCTTTTAGTGTTGCATCAAATATTTAATCACCTTAATAATACCAAAAATTAAAATTCTTAATATGTAAATGACAAAATAATCAGTGCTCAACTACATGATAATGAGATTAGAGAAATATAAAAATGTAACAATGGCTATATAGAAACTCCTGAGAGCAAATCACCTTTTTTGATGTTATTCTCAATAATAGGTTAAGGCCGTGGTTGGCAAACTGTGGCTCTCGAGCCACATGCGGCTCTTTGGCCCCTTGAGTACCCTAGTCTACACTAATAAAAGACAAACATGCAAATTGACCGTACTTGTGCTATGCCTTAAGCCACACCCACCAACCAATCAGAGTGACTATATGCAAATTAACCCAGCCAAGATGGTGGTTAATTTGCATATACCGGCTGGGAGTGAAGACTGAAGACAATGTGGAAGTGAAGCGCTACAGAAGGGAGCAAAGTAGAGGCTGCGGAGACAGGAATGGAGCCAATTTGGCGGAGGCAGGAGGCGGGAGGGAAGCCCAGCCTGGTGGCGGAATGGGAGGGAAACTAGCCGGGCAGCGGGGAGTGGGAGGGGAAACAAACCAGCCACGTGGCGGGGAGTGGGAGTGAAGCCCGCCTCCTTCTCTGCTTTGCTCCAGCCGCAGGAAGCCCTATTCTTGCAGGAATCTTCCTGCAACGGGCCTCTAGTTAAGTTAATAACAATGTACCTACTTATATAGTTTAAGTTTAAAAAATTTGGCTCTCAAAAGAAATTTCAATCATTGTACTGTTGATATTTGGCTCTGTTGACTAATGAGTTTGCCGACCACTGTCAGGTTCTCAACCTTGGCTGCACATTAGAATCACCTGGGAATCTTTTTAAAATCCTGATTTCTGGGCCTCATCCTCCGGAAATTCTGTTTCTTTGTTACTAATGTTGTGGCCCCACCCCACAACAAAGAAACAATTTCTGGAGGATGAGGCCCAAGAATCAGGATTTTAAAAAGATTCCCAGGTAATTGTAATGTGCAGCCAAGAACTGAAAGTGGGTGCAATCATCATGCTATTGAGAAATCTCAATAGTAAATGGGGTCTTTGTAATGGTACCAGATTTATTATCAAAAGATTA
>NW_005354334.1:546176-555974 GCF_000412655.1 Myotis brandtii
TTCCTTCTCAGACCATTCTCAATGCAGCAATGAGAATACACTTAAAAAGAAAACCTGCTCTGACCACTCATTTAATTAAGTCTGCCAAATGGTTTCCTATTGTTCTCAGGATAAAGGTGAAAATCCTGACTAAGGCCTGAATTGTTTTCAATTTTCAATTGAGGGGTTATTTAAAGCAAATAGGTGAACCTGGTGAAAGGGAGAAAGAGAGTGAAGAGGGAGTGTGGGAAAGAGAGGCTTTGTAATGACTTCCATGTGAGGACAGCCTGGGACCCCTTTCTCCTACCTCATCTCCTTCCATCCTTTCTTTCAATTTATTGTTGGAACACATCATAATTCCCCAACTTGTACACTATTTCAAGCCTCTGGGGTCTTACTTGGACTGCTCTGTGTCCAAGTAGAGTTCTTTATCCCTCCTTTTGGTACAGATTCAAACCCCTCTGCCTTTCCAGTTTCCTTCTAGGGAGAAAAAAGAAGAGAGGAGAAGAGCCATGAGTGGTTTAGCTGAGTGGATAGAGCATCCGCCTGTGGACTGAAGCATCTCAGGTTCAATTCCAGAGAGAGAGAGAGAGAGAGAGAGAGAGAGAGAGAGAGAGAGATGAGGGAGGGAGAGGATGAGGATGTTTTTAGCAAAGGCCAGCTTAGGAGTACCCTAATTAAGTTAATAACAATATACCTACCTATATAGTTTAAGTTTAAAAAATTTGGCTCTCAAAAGAAATTTCAATCGTTGTACTGTTGATATTTGGCTCTGTTGACTAATGAGTTTGCCGACCACTGGGTTAAGGGAATTAAATCAAATGAAAACAATTGATAAAATATGTACTGATTAATCATATCAATATACTTACATGATAGATTGATGGGGCCATGCATTATTTGAATTATGATTTATAAAAAAATTCTCAGCAGAAATGGTGCTGAGTATCTAATTACATGAAGTTGCCAAGAGAATAGGGGTTTAAAGAGCAGAGAATTACCATAAGACCCAGATTTAAGATCCGGAGGAGTCACGTGTCTTTATATAAAGAGAAGCTGGCCTAAGTACAGAATCTATAACTTCAAATCAAGGAATGCAACACACAGGAAAATACTAAAAAATAATGAATTGGAATTTTCAAAGGCAAACACTGAGTATGAAAAAAGGAACATGGTGTGAAACAAAGGAGGAGACTAGGAATTAATAAATTTTCATGTTCAGTTTTTCCTTACAATTTTCTGAAGTTGGCTGTGAACTTCATCATTTCAAATTAATAGTACTAATTTTTTAAATCTTTGTTGTTGAAAGTTTTACATATGTCCCCTTCTTTTTCCCATTGACCTCTTCTAGTCCTAATTTTTAATCACCAACTTGGAGTGATTGTCACTGCATCCAAAGATCTAGAACAACCTGGATAAGCCACAAAATCAGTTTTTAAAAAAATCAGAGCCCTGGCCAGTTTTTCTCAGTGGATAGAGCATCAAACCATGGACTGAAGGATCCTGGGTTTGATTTCAGTCAGGGGCATGTATTTTGGTTACAGGCTCCATCCCTGGCTGTGTCGGGGCATGTGCGGGAGGCAATGAATCAATATGTGTCTCTCATATCAATATTTGTCTCTCCCCATCCCTTCCACTCTCTGTAAAAAAAAAATTTAAAAAAAACATCAATATTTGTCTCTCCCCATCCCTTCCATTCTCTGCAAAAAAAAAAAATCAATAGAAAAATATTCTCAGGTGAGGATTAACAAACAAACAAACAAAATTAGAGAATTGAATATGCAAAGAAAACAAAATAAACTTAAATCCTGAAAGTACTGAGCATCTGGGCAGCTGCTAACAGAAGAATGAGTAGAAATGTGCCAGAGATAAAGGCAGGGCATGTAGAAACCTAACTCACCTTCAGCACCATAGACAGTATAACTGATGAGAGTCACACAGCACCTCAGCCACGAAGTGAGCCGGCACCACTTACCAATCTTTCCCCAGCATTCACCATGGTGGGCTACACTGAAGCCTGGAGACAGCAGGAACGTTGGGAGAGATACCCCATGAGGTACAGGGTCCTTTTCCAAGGGCTAAGCGGCTATCTGTAAAAGCTGGTCTCTGGCTCTATTTTTGTTCATCAGTTTATGTTGTTCATTATATTCCATAGATGAGTGAGATCATGTGATATTTATCTTTCTCTCACTGGCTTATTTCACTTAGCATAATGCTCTCCAGATCCATCCATGCTGTTGCAAATGGTAAGAATTCCTCCTTTTTTACCACATTGTAGTATTCCATTGTGTAGGTGTACCACAGATTTTGAAATCCACTCTTCTGCTGATGAGCACTTAGGCTGTTTCTAAATCATCTTAGCTATGAATTGAATACCTTAATCAATAAAAAATAAATTAAATTAAATTAAAAAAAAAACTGGTCTGGGGAAAGAGTGATAAGAGGACTTCATAGTTACTCTGGGCTTTTGCAGACTGCACTGCGACAGCATGCCAAACACTGGGGACAGGACAGAAGACAGAGAAAACATTCCTCTGAGAAATTCTGGCCCTTCACCGAGTGCTCTGCAGCAGGCCTCCAAAGCCTCAGGCTGGGCTGCAGGGCAGCAGGAGATTTCCCAAGGAGCAAAGAGAACTCCCAATGACCTGGAGAGCTGGAAGCTGGATGTAACTGAAGGAGTGATTACCAGACTCTGCCAGTGCTCAGATCCCCATCCTTGCTAAAGGGAAGCATTTCGAGTCAGTTCTTTAATGTGTTTTAACTCAGTGATTAAATAATTTAACTAAAGATGCAAGAAAACTCAGACCCAAGTCAAAAATGGATTTGGCTGATTTAGCCCTCATCACTAATGACATTCGAAGTCTGTCATAAGAAAACAATAATAATAATACGAAAAAATAAATAAGCAATATGACCTTTGGTGAAGAAAGGAAATAATGGAAACAGAGCTAGAATTGGCCATGATGTTAGAGTTTTCGGAGACTTTTAAATAACCAGGAGAAATGTGTCTAGTGGAAAAGATGGACAAGATAAATACGCAGGTGAGGAATTTTAACACAGTGGCAGGCACTATGCAAATGAAGAAAATGAAAAATACAATATCAGAAATAAATTTTTCTATGGGAATAACAGCAGGCTAAACAAGACAGAAGTAAGAATTAGTGAATGTGAAGACCTATCAATAGAAATTATCCAAAGCATAACCCAAAGAGGAAAAAAAGGTACAGAACACCGGAGGTCTGCGGAACATTATTAAATGATGTAATTTATGTGTATGTATCATGAACATATCACATATACATAGGTATCCTATGTAATAAAAGCCTAATATGCAAATCAACCCAATGGTGGAATGACAGGTCGCTATGATACACACTGCCCCCCTCCCCCCCAGAGGGAGGTGACCTGAAGCAGCAATCAGGGTTGGGGCCAGCCAGAAGGCGGTGCCAGGCTGACAGCCAAGGCGGGTGCCAGGGGGGGCTCCCCGATCGCCCCACCCACCAGTAGCCCCACAGATGCACAGATGGCCCTGATGGCCGGCCAGGCCTAGGAACCCTACCCTATATACTGGGAAGAGTCTCTTAGATTTAAAAATTAAAACCTGGCAAGGCTACTCTAACACTGAAAAAAACAGGATGATGCAGCGATGACATGCATGGACTCTGGCTTGCACATTTTGTGGTCTGCCCTGATTCTGACACTTATAACTGTGTGACAAAGCCAATTACTTAACTTCTCTCTGCTTCAGTTTTTCCACCCATAAGATGGGGAAAATGGTACTACTGCCTCAGAAGGATCATGTTATGTACTACTTTTTATAATCAGGGCAAAAAAATGTAGCTGCCCATACAACAGCAAGATGCCTTTCACCTGTATGAAAAGTATGGTCACTGGTGCATGCAGCATCCTGGATTGTGAAAGAGATGTCCAACTTACAGTTTAGGCCCAACATCCCCCGAGGGGTCCCAGATTGCGAGAGGACACAGGCTGGGCTGAGGGTCCCCAACCCCCACCCCTGTGCACGAATTTTGTGCACCAGGCCTCTAGTATGTTTATAAACATAAAATTTTACATCACAGTGTATATTTTTCCTTATGAACCCTTACCAATAATCTTAGCAAAAAGCCCTACCAAATCGTGTTGTTTTTCTTCTCCTATTAGTGATATTGTACATCATTTTGTAAAGTTTATTAACTAGTGTTTCTTTCCCAAGAATATTTGTTTACCTCTGCCTGGGTGACAATTGTGTCACATTTGTGGTTGAAGTTGGGTAACTATACTTCAAAGCTACTCAGTGCTCTCAAAAGGAAAACACGTGTTTCCTATCATTTATCTATAGTTACAATAAAAGTGCCTGAGAGTAGGTCTCTGTGGGAAGAACACCTGCCTGGAATGCAAGGAAACCAGATGCATAAGCCCCCACGTGTGATGTGCCTGCCTCCATTTGTAATGCAAAGTTGGTTAATAAGAGCCAGCTGTCTCTTACAGAGCCAGAGCGTCCCTGCTCAGAACATGTTTACTAAAAGGCCCTCTCACAATGACAACCAACTGGGCAAGTATCCTCAAGCTGTTTATAGATGAGAAAAAGGAGGGAAAATGGGGTTAAAGATAGATTTTATAGAACACCTGCTGAACAACTTCAGGAAGCTTTCCAATAAATTTAAGGTAGTACTCAATAAAGAAATAACTTAATTCCACTAAGAAATTGCTTTCAATGTGAAGGCTAAGCAGTTTTTGTGACCCTTAATATCCTCCATATTCCCTTTATTTGGACCATTTCACCGAAGCAATTTCTAATTTGATGATGATGCAGATCTCTTTACTTACTCAAAATATGTCTCAGTTATCCATTTTTCAGTTTCATGCAAGAGTTTAAAGATCATTATTTTAGAATCTAAAACTGGATGCCTTGAAATGACTTTTTTCAAAATAAAAGGTTACTCATAGTCCTGCGTGCGTGCATGTGTGTGTGTGCGCGCACACGCGTGCGCACATGTGTTAGTTAAAGCATTTTAGACAAAGACTAGCATATCTTTTATCAGGATAGATTTAGGATGCCAGTGAGGAAAATTGTGAATAGAAGATAAATTAAGCAAATTGCTTAATGTATGGACTGTAATTTGGAATACCCTGAAAAACAGGAGCTAGGTGGAGAAAATCCTTCAGAAGGAATTCAGGTGTTAAACCATTTCAACACAAGCAGTATTTTACTTATTTGGAAGTCACAACTTTTGAATAGTCTAAACTGGTAATTTCCAACCTATAAAAACTGCAGAATCCTCTGGATATACTGAGTTATTGAACAAAGTTGAAGAAAATTCAAATGCAACCCAAAATGTAGCATAACAGTTGTTGCCTTACATTTAAAGACTTCTTGAAAATCAATAATGAAAAATTGATGGTCCAAAGGAAAAAAAACAGTCAGCAAAAAAATACAAGTAAGAAATAAGTTATTTTATAAAATACCAGTAGCTAGGACATGGAATTTTGAAATGTTCCTATTCAGTAAGAACTGTTGAATGATAGATATAATGTTGAAAGCACCAGTTCATGAGTGAGAAAGGTTTAGGTTCTAGCTTTGTGACCTATGGCAAGATATGTAAAGTATACTGAGTCTCAGTGTCTTTGTTTGTAAAAGAAAAAATATACCATTTGTTCTTACCTAAAAGCATCCTATGAGAATTAAAAAAGAGAATGTATTGGTGATTAATAATGAAATAGCTTTATTTATTATTTAGTCAAATAATTAAATGATGCTATTCAATGTTTGTGTGACTTTGAGAAATAAACCATTCACATTATATGTAGATGTCCAAACTGAATCATCTTGCCACACTGGAAGGAGAGATGGTAATATGAATCAACAAGACAATAATTTGATATGGAATCCATAATAAAATATATAAAAATAATGGAAGTATATGTACAGATTTTTTGGTAAAAATTTCCTCATATAGTTGACCCTTGCACAACCCTAGTTTGAACTGGGAAGGTCCACTTATATGTGGATTTTTTAAAAAAAATACCTGTACTGTTTTCAGTCCACAGTTGGGAGTCAGTGAATGTGAAGGCTGACTGCATTGATTGACACCATCCTATATAACAAAAGCCTAGGTGGCATCATGCCCATGTACAATGTCATCACAAGATGGCCACCACAGATGGCCGTGTGCACAGTGGAGACGGGGCCCAGTGGGCACTCTGTGTGGTGAGGCCTGGGGGTCCTGCAGCTCTGTATGGCACAAAGGAGGGTGGTCCTGGCAGAGGAGGTGGGTCACAGCAGGGAAGGGCAGTTGTGGGTAATCAGGCCAGCAGGGGAGAAGTTAGACATCAATCAGGCCTGCAGGGGAGTGATTAGGGGATGATCAGGCTGGCAGGCAGAAGTGGTTAGGGGCAATCAGGCAGGTAGGCAGGTGAGAAGTTAGGAGCCAGCAGTTCCGGATTGTGAGAAGGATGTCTGACTGCGGGATCGGGCCTAAACCGGCAGTCAAACATCCCCCAAGGGGTCCCAGATTAGAGAGGGTGCATGCGAGGCTGAGGGACACCCCCACCATGCACGAATTTTGTGCACTGGACCTCTAGTCCTATATAATAAAGAGCTAATATGCAAATGGTCATCACGTTCTCACATCATCACGCCCTCACGCCGTCGTGCCTAACGTCTCAGACACTCAACACTGGGAAGAGAGGAATGGGGACCAGCCAGGCACAAATGAGCTTGTGAAACAGGAATGGGGAACAGCCAGGCACAAATGAGCTCCCAAGAGAGGAATGGGGCCAGCCAGGCTGCAGCCTGGGAGAGGAACAAGCCACCCGCCCCGTGGTCCTGGGCGCCAGCGGCTGCACCTGTGCCTGCAACCCGGGAGAGGGACAAGCCGCACACCCCGCAGTCCCAGGCACCAGCGGCTGAGGCTGCAGCCCAGGAGAGGTACAAGCTGCCCACCCCACGGTCCCGGGCACCAGCGGCTGCTCCTGCAACCCAGGAGAGGGACAAGCCGCCTGCTCTGCAGTCAAGGAGAGGGACAAGCAGGCGCCAGTGCCTGCAGTTGTGGCCCAGGAGAGGGACAAGCTGCCTGCCCCATGGTCCCGGGCACCTGCGGCTGCAGCCCAGGTGAAGCTGCCTGCCCACAGTCCCCTGCAGCTGTGGCCGGCCCGGGCAAAGCCGGCCCCAGTCCTGGGTGCCTGCGGCCAGCCAGAGGGAGGGAAACCTGGGTCCCAGGTGTGGGGTGAGGCAGAGGTGGCTAGGGATGATCAGGCCAGCAGGGGAGCAATTCGGGGTGATCAGGCTGGTAGGGGAGCAGTTAGGGATGATCAGGCAGGTAGGCAGACAAGCGGTTAGGAGCCAGTGGTCCCAGATTTCGAGAGCAGTCGGACATCCCCTGAGGGGTCCCAGATTGGAGAGGGTGCAGGCCAGGCTGAGGGACCACACCCCTCGTGCACAAATTTCATGCTCCGGGCCTCTAGTTTTATATAAGGTTTTGAGCATGTGTGGATTTGGGTATCTGTGTGGGGTCCTGGGATCTAATTCCCTGCAGATATTGAGGGACAACTAAATTTGAGGGGAGTCAAAAGTTATATTCAGATTGTTGACTGTGTGATGTGGCACCACTAACCCCAGCACTGTTCAAGAGTCAACTGTAGTAGCAAAAAAAATCTATGAGTATAAAATTTAGGGATTTAAGTCATTGTACATGTATATAATGAACTTATAAATTCCTATAAGAATTATAAAGAAAGATAAACAGATGTTATGTGTACACATAACTATAATTTCTTTTGTAACAAGTTATTCTTAGAAAGTTGTGCTTTAAAAACAAATATGGAAAGTTCATAGCTGGTAACAAATGGAAATCGAGTTTGCAAATTGTTTTGAAACTTTACAGAAATCTCGACAAATCAACATCTGCTCCTAGAAATTTCTCAGACATGCTAATAAATAAAGATGAAGTTATACATACAATCCATGAGGCTAAATGAGACTTCAGGGTGAATATCTTTATTTTTTGTCTTCTCAGAAAAATTATGTCAAATCCTTCACCAAATATTTGGCTATCATATTCATGCAAACCTCCAAAAGGTGAGATTTTTTTTAAGCCGTGATAGATTTATTTATTTACTGAAGTAATATTTATTGAGTTTTATGGCAAGCCACTTAATATCTCTTCATAAAGTCAAGACCCATTAAGCTCACCATTTAGCTGCCAATTTCTATTTTTTTATTACTGAATTTCATTTTCACTTCTAAGAGATTAT
The DNA here is from genome assembly GCF_000412655.1 of Myotis brandtii. Classification (NCBI taxonomy): domain Eukaryota; kingdom Metazoa; phylum Chordata; class Mammalia; order Chiroptera; family Vespertilionidae; genus Myotis; species Myotis brandtii. Next base: position 554,409 of record NW_005354334.1, read on the forward strand.
TTTAAAATATTTCACACCTCTATGTGTCTCTTCAGCACCCTTTTAAAATTTTCCTATAGTTCTTTTCATATGAACAAATTCTAAGCATCTAGAATTTAACCAGTGAATAGGCTTAGTAGATAAACTCCTATAGTAGAAGAAGCACAAAAAACAGGAACCCAAGGTTTGTATTTTATACACAGTTTTGTCATACCAATGGTTTATCTGAATCCTAGTCATTGGTGAAGGAAACCACTGACATAGGATGCGTGGAAAGTTCAGATCTGGGACATGAGGTTGGACTTCTGTTAAATGAGGTACCCATGAGTAGTGAAAAGTTGCAAAAGTACAATTGGATTCTTGAGCAACACCAGGGTTAGGGATGCCAACCCCAGCCCACCTTTACCCCCACCCTGTGCATTTAAAAATCCTGGTATAACTTTTGACTTCCCCAAACTTTACCACTGTTAGCCTATTATTGACCAGAAGCCTTCCTGGTAACATGAACAGTTGATTAACACATATTTTAATGTTATATGTATCATACACTAGTCTAACAAGAAAGTAAGCTAGAGAAAAGAAAATGTTATTAAGAAAATCATAAGGAAGATAAAATACATTTACGGTATTTATTGAAAAGAACTCACATATAAGTGGGCCTGTGCAGTTCAAACCCCTGTTGTTCCAGGGTGAGCTGTCATTCCAATAGGGATTGTCAAAGACAGCCATTGACGGCTTTGCCTGCTTACTTGCGTCCCATGAAGCAGCGTGGCTTAAAAAACAGGTCTGTTCTCAGACCGAGGCATGTGGCAAATCCCAAATCCACACCAACAAAAGCTGTACATGTTTGTTTTTGACATGGAAGGGTCTATGGTGATAGGGTATCCTCTTGAAAAACCCCAATTCTCAAACCCTGATTCTCACTCACCCCCTACTCCACACCCCACATCACAGTAAAAGGACCTTGACTGCCACAAACAGGCCAAGCTTGGCAGCCCATCCAGAAGTGACCACGTGAAGTTACAATGACTCCAGAATGTTGCAGAAGACCGGAGAAAAACCAAGCCACACTTAGAGAAAGGGAGTTACATTTTATTATTAAATTCTGTGCAGACCCAGAGAAAAACATGCCTTTCAAATTCTGGGCCCCCCCAACATGGAGGAAACTCTCTTTATTTATACTTTTTCCAGTCCTTTGTCTCCCAAATTTGGAATGAGACTTCCGGGCCGTCTGAGAAAGAAGGCCTGCATGCTGGGAAGGGGCCATGAGACCATACCTCAAGGCCTGGCCTGGTGTCAGCACTGACAGCTCTGTCTGGGGCATAGTTTACGGCCTCTCTGGAATGGGAGTAGTCTTATTTTCCTTATTATTTAAGACAGAATCCAGAATAGCAGGGTTAAAATTTCAAACAGCAGTTTTTCTATAAGATGGATGCTTCAAGAACAAAGGGGTTTGTGCTTTAAAATATATATATATATATACAGTGGGGCCTTGACTTACGAGTGTCCCGACTAACGAGTTTTTTGAGATACCAGCTGTCTCTCGGCCGATTTTTTGCATTGAGTTGACAGAGTAATTTGAGTTAA
>NW_005354334.1:556020-565683 GCF_000412655.1 Myotis brandtii
TTTTTTGAGAGCGAGAGAGAGCGAGCCAGAGGAAGGGAAAGAGAGAACGAGAGAATGAGAGAGAGAGAAAGAGAGAGAGACATCAATCAGTTGCCTCCAGGATGCACCCTTACCAGGAATCAAACCCCCAGCCTGGGTATGTGCCCTGACAAGGAATAGAACCAGCAGCCTTTCAGTACACAGGACAATGCCCAACCATGAGCCACATTGGCCAGGGCAGGGGCTTTTGCTTTTAGTGGCAAAATTAAATACATATTCGCCACCTCTGTGCACACATTTTCAAATAACAATGGGAGAAATTTGTGATAATGACTAGGTTTATTATCATGTGACTATTTCTGCCTCCTTGCCTGCCTTTCTCTCCTCTCTTCCCCACAGGAAATATATAACTTCTTGGATATTTTGAAAATAAAGAAACAGGAACCTGGGAGAAGGTGGAGGAAAGAGTGGAGGTCTTGATTTCAGAGGCCAAATCAATCAATGTAATAAAGAGCTGGAGGTAGAGAGAAGTTGAGAAAAAGAAAACTTGGATGGAAAGAATGATAAGTGTGAGGTGTGAAAGATTCCAAATCAGTTCTGATGAATGAATGGGTTATCTGAGATGTGTGGCCATGGGCCCTTCAGGAGACATGAGTAAAGATTAAAGTCTTTCCTTACATCAGCTGTTGTCCAGTGCTTCTTTAAATGTGCCTGTGCAGACCCAGGATCCCAGTTCCCCAGGGTTTATGGGCTGTAAACTAATACTCAATTTAACTATATTTCTCCCTTTTTAGATTTTAAACTTCTTAAGGGCAGTTCTGTTTTATTTATCTTTGATGTCTGTCAATCATTGAGTGTGTGATTACTTCAGCATTTACCTAGGATTCTACATCGTTTTTTCCAAATACTAAACTTTAATATTTTAATTACCACTTTCTCTTGAAAGCATTGGTATATTTGTGCTACCTTACACACACATATATATGCATATATATCAATGTATAGATATATAAAGATATAGACAAAGGCATAGATATAGTCAACCTATAAATTTAAAGATACAATCAGAATATTAGCCCTTATTCTTAAGAAATACTACAAAGATAATGATTTTATGCCTGGGAAAATTTGTTTTCTATCTCTGAAGTTATACTATTTGGCAACCTCTCTATAAACAAAGGTATAATATACAGGTCCTGATATTAAGAATCACAAGATTTTAAAATACCTTTTAATCTTTATTTTGTTCTAGGTCTAGAATACCACTTACGAAAATAATTTTTAACTCAGAAAATTAATTTATGTGCAAAGAAAAGTTAAAACAGGGAGTCATTTGGGGGTCTGGAATGGATTAATTCAATTTACATTATTTCTAATGGGAAAACGTGATTCAGTTTTCAAACAAATCGCTTCTCTAATAGCCTTCCGGAATGAATTAAAGTCAAGAGCCAAGGTTCCACTGTATGCGAAGAGTGAATAGAGGGACTAAAGAAGGAACCATGCTTATTGAAGAACATCTGAAGAATATAGCCGAATTATTTCTACCATACACAGATTATCAGGTGGTGAAAATAAAGCAGTATTGGCCAATTTTTGTTGTTTCATTTTCTCTACGAACCAACGTTATGGCTCATATCTTCAAGACTGAATTGCTTTACATTGGCAATCTTGCCACAACCAAGTTGCTTTGACAGCTCATGCTCCCAGGTGATGCGTGAATTAGAAAGGGTCCTCAACAATATCTGAACACGGGGGTGCATTTTTCAATGTCCTTGAATTTACATAATGGAGAGTGAAATTGCTGAAGAAGGTAAACACAATCGTTGGAACCATTTACACCTGCAGTTACTTTGAGCTGAAAAGGCTTTTGGAAAAAATATCGTATATTCATGTTGAAAGATTTAACTTTTTCAGTAATTGGCTAAAGATGGAAGCAAATAATTAGAGAATTATATAATAGAAGTGACACTTGGTTTTATATTTCAACAAGATCACTTGCTAGGAATTTTTACTATGTTTTATAAAAGTCATCTGTTAGATGCAGTAAGGGCAAGCAAACATAAATATGACTCTATTTCTAGCTCTGAGGCCCAAGTGAAAATGATTCAGAAGTGCCATATTCAGAATATAATTCACACATAATTATGTTCCATATTTGTAAGGAATCTAGTACATAAATCCTTGAATGGAGCCGTTTAACCAACTTTAAAAGAATGAACAGCTGAATGGAATTGTACTGATATAATGTAGAAGCATAAAAATTGAAAGAGTATAGTCACCTTGTAAATTTTCTCCATTTCATATTTATGCTCTCTTCTATATTTATTATACCATATATCAAATAATTCTGCTTCCTTGGAAACCCATTTTTATAAGACTAGCCCCAGCGATACAGCCATGGTAAATCTGAAGTAGGAACTTAAGGACACATGACCTATACACTCCAGATGGCCTTGTATGATTTCCGCAATTATTTTGAAACACAAAGCTCTATGGACATCAGTCAAATGGTGACATTAAATGTTCACTAACCTAAGATTTTCTTGGGTGAAGAAGGCATCTGGATAAATGTGCACACTTGGAAAGCAATGGAGTCTTAGCTTCCACTACGCAGCCTATGAAATAGGTACGAGTCATGAATAATCTGGTGAGCTCCCACACAAAAGCAAAGTATGTTGTACCTTGAATCAATCCTTCATCTTAAGTATCAGATTAAAGTGGTTAATATAACCATTGGTCTTAGAAACAGCCTGATAACTATTGGCAAGCCTGGATTGTTTAAATTGCGGCTGAATTGCCTCCTTCAGTTCAGGATCAGCAAACGGCTTACTACATTTTGTAAGGTGGTATCTACAGCAATTGTTCACTGTGAGGTATATAAGCATTTAGTATTACCTTGCTTAAAAGACACTTATTTCATTAGGTCCTGATATATAATTTTAAAGATAGTCTTCTGCCTGTTGCTAATAACTACTTAAAGTGTACTTTGAGTATCCATTACAGAATATTCATATTAATCCCTCTATCACATATTTTTGGCCTTCATTAATCTCATTCAAGCGTATTCTTTTATTAGAGAAATAAAAATTACTATTAGCTTATTTCACAGAGGAAGTATTTCCTTCTTTATCTATAAAAATAATTCAGATGTGTAAATTTTACAAGTTATAGAGCAGTTGAATCTACAAAGCAGCCACTTGCCAGGAATTCTTAAAGTCAAAGTATGTCTTTACATGAGATCAGTATTACTCGGAGGGAATATAAAGCAAAATTTTATTAAAGTTAATTCAATATATTAAAGAGTAGATTTTAAAAGTTAAATGGATTTTTAAAAAAGCAACAACTAGAAAATCAAAGAAATTTTGTTTGTTCATGGCTGTTTCAGACTTACCCCAGAGTCCCAGGGTTACATATCTATACCCCCATGATGTTAAGACATAGGTAGAAATGTGAGACATAATGAATACATTATTTACATATTTTTAAATTATTCTAACAGCTGTGTATGGTGGGTGTGGCAGAAGAGGTAGCTGAGGCTAAAAATAATTCCAAGATTGGCCAAAATGATTAATTATTAAGTTTGAGACCCAGTCTCAGGTGGTTGAACTACAAATCTAAATCCCTTTACTGAATTTCATGTTCATCTTAATAATACTGGTGAGGACAAAGAATTACAAAGAAAAAAGCAGCAAAAACAGAGAAGAATAAACCTAAACAATCAAATCAGGAATGAACTTTATTCTGCAATTCTAACATCTACTTTTTCTGTTTTATAAAGTTATATTCAATAAATTTCTCAGTACAGCACTTTTAATTTGGCTGAATTGCCAAAATGATTTTATATGAATCACCTACAAGGTGATTATCTATCTACCTACCTATCTAGTTATTTTTCTCTACAATGAGTACAAGATAATAAAAAGTTAAAGGATATATTCCCCAACCACAATAATGACTACAATAAAGTGGTTCTCTGCAAGACAGCCATGCCCTGGCGTGATCAGTATTAGATGCTGCAATGTGAACTGAATGCAGTATATTAGCCGAAGGATCTCAGCAGCATATGCAGCTGTTAATTGACAAAAATAAATTCAACTGGTACATGAACTCATACTATGAACCATGTTTTATAGTCCAGCAATTTATGCAAAATGGAATGGGGCCCACATGGCATAACAAAACAATGGCTGTTAGAAAAACTGTTCCCTCCACTGCCACTTGATTCATATATTTAAGCACTCCCATGGTTTCATACTTCATGAAGACAAAGCCTTAAGGGGGAATCAAGGAAAAAACAAACAAAAAAATGTTGACAAGTTTAATTATTTTGTATTTCTACTAAATATATACATAAGTAAATAGGTCCATCGAGTTCAATTCAATTCTAGAGAAGGAATTATTGAAAATGTGAGGTTTATGTTTGGTATATCTTATAATAGATAGAAATTTGTGAAATACAGATTTCTAAAAACTGATATTATGAATTAATAGAGAATGAATTAAACTGAAATGTGTAACTAGTAGAGTCTCTTTACATAGCATATGTTGCACCTGTTTGACAGGTTATTTTAGAGTACAGATAGCTTGTGAAACAGATGTTATTTTTTGTTGAGATACCAACTTTGACTCTTGTCTGAGGATCAGGGATATTTTTAAATAAAAATAAACATACATAAAATAAACAGTTTGTATTGTCTCACTTTTCTAAATATTTTACACATATTCTGTCACTTATTTGTTACAGATAAACTATTAGATAAGTAATTGCATCTGCATTTTCTACAAGAGTAAGTCAATATTACAGTAGTTAAGTAACTAGCCCCAAATTGCACACTAGAACTGGTATTTGATTCCAGAATGAGGTAATATTCCGAAGTCAGTGCTTTTCACCAATGTAGACCATTGTTGCTTCTAAATGAATATAGCTATTTAAAAAATTCAACCAGTGTGGCTCAGCTAGTTTAGTGTCCTTCCCTGCACCGAAAGGTTGCAGGTTCAATTCCTAGTCAGGGCACACGCCCAGGTTGCAGGTTTGGTTCCTGGTCAGGGTGCATGCAGGAGGCAGCCAATTGATGTTTCTCTCTCACATCGATGTTTTTCTGTCTCTTTCTCTCCCTATCCTCTCCTCTCTCTCTAAAAAAAAAAAAAGTCAATAAGTTTGGTTACCTTTTAATTTGCTAAGCATAGAAAAACAACACAAAGCCATGTTTTTTAAAATCCAGCCTAAGTTTGGTTATCTTTTAATTTGCTAAGCATAGAAAAACAACACAAAGCCATGTAATCTTTTTTGTTTGTTTTTATTTATTTATTTAAATATATTTTTATTAGTTTCAGAGAGGAAGGGAGAGGGAGAGAGAGATACAAACATTAATGATGAGAATCACTGATTGGCTGCCTCCTGCAACACCCTCAACCCCTACTAGGGATAGAGCCTGCAACCTGGGCATGTGCCCTGACCCGGAATGAACCGTGACCTAGTTCATAGGTTGGCGCTCAACCTCTGAGCTACACCAGGGAGCAAAATGATGTAATCTTTAACTGGTGTGACAGACAGACCCTAAGGTGACCCCAATGACCCTTGCCTTCTGGCATTCATGTCCTGGCATAATACCCTCCTCTTGAGTGTGGATGGGACCTATGACTTGAATCTAATTAATAGAATATGAAAAAGTGATGGGAAGCTACTCATGTGATTATATCACTTTGTATGTCTTCCAAGCCAACTTGCTTTGCAGCTTCTCCTTTCTGACTTGATGAATGAAGCAGCTGTGCTGAGAAAGATCAGGTAACAAAGAGTCACTGGTGGTCATAGAAACTGAAAGCAGAAAGCCAGCAAAAAGTCAGGGCCTTCAGTCATGCAGCCAGGAGGAAATGAATCCTGCAACAACCTGGATGAGTTGAAAGGCAGATGCCATTCCAGCTGAGCCAGATGAAAATGACATTCAGCAAACACCTCGACTGCAGCCCTGGTTCATCGTGAGCAGAGAACCCAATCCAGTGCCAGGACTCCTGACTCACAGGGACTCTGAGGTAATAAACTACCAGGAACCACTGAGTTGGTGGTGATTTGTTAGGGAGAAATATAAAACCAATGCTCTGAATGAGATGCAGGATTGGCAGGAATGTTTCAAAAAGGAGAAATCACATCTCTATTTCAATTCACTTGCATTTGAACCATACCTGTGTGCATTCTCCATCCTTAAGCTACCTTACTCTATACTCCTGGAGTTACCTCGATGATCTTGACCTTGAGGCTTGAGGAGCAAATCCCACAGCAAACAGTGCTCTGAGTGCCATCCTGGAAAGCAGGCAGAAGCTTTGCTTTTTCTCAAGTTAAAGTATTTTTATTCCACAAGTGAGAATCATCTCCTGAGCCATTATTATTCAACATCAAGTATGCAATATTTGAATTGAGATTTTGCTAACACACCAGGAAAAAAAGTAACAATATTCTTTTATTTTTCTTGTCCCTTGATTTTCTTGGGTGACCTTTATAAAAAGTCAAGACATACCCAGGGAAAAATAACTGAATTTGAGAAAATTTGGAGTTATTGTATTTAATTTCAAAGACCATTAAATGTCATGAAACTATCTGAAAGAAAGTGAAAATGTTTGGAAATAATATTCTTTTGGTTACTGTTAAATTCTGATGGTTTTTGGAAGAAATTTAGATTTATTTACAAGCCTTTCAGTGTTTCCTGACCATTAAAACTATATAGTTGTCATTACCATAAAAATTATCACAAATTTAGCAGTTTAAACAACACAAATGTATTACTTCACAGTTCTACAGGTCAGAAGTCCAATAGGCTTGGCTGGTTTCTTTACTCTGGGTTCCACAAGGCAAAGCCAAGGTGGCATCAGGGGGTTTTCTCCGGAGGTTCTAGGGAGGAATCCATTTGGAATCTCTCCATTGGCAGAATTCACTTCCATGGGGTTGTGCTAGCGAGGGTCCTCTTTCCTCGCTGGCTGTTGGCTGAGGGTTGTTCTCAGCTTCTAGAGGAGACTCATTCCTTGGCTCATCACCCCCCACCCCATCTTCAAAGCCTGCAAGAGAGGCACAAGTCCATCTCACCTTTCAAATTTTCTGCCTCATCTATTCGCTGCCTTTCTCTTCTACTATGTCTCTCTGACTTCAGCCAGAGAAATTGTTTTTTTAAGGGCTTGTGATTGGACTGAGCACACCTGGATAATCCAGGCTAATTTCAAATATTGTAAATAAGTCATGTCTGTAAAGTCCCTTTTGCTATGTACCCATAACATATTCACAGATTCTGGGGGTCAGGGAGTGGGGATCTTTAGAGGGGGCTGGGGGGTGGCATTATTCTGTCTACCACACTATTCTTCAGGTGCATTCAATGATAACTTAATAATAAATAGCTGTATAGCCACAAACATCTTTAAATTGGGGAAAATAATGTCTCAGAAGAGTTTTTGGTTGTGTAATGTTTGTGATCTTCATTTAGATCAATCCGATCAGCTGGAGTAGGGCGCACAATCTTGATCACACATAACGAAGTTCAAAGCAGAAAAGCCTATGAGTTCTTATATCACTTTCTTTTGTTCCCTGTATAGTGGCCCATTTGAAGAATTCTCTGTAGTTACCAAACCTCATAAAATTTTTCATTTATGTTTTTAGTATCTAGTTGTCTAATGATGTTCTATTTTTTCACATTTTACTCAGAGTTTACTTCACTAACTCTTTTTTTAAAAATTGTGATAAAATTTACATAACCTAAAGTTTAAAACTAACCATTTTAAAATGTATAATTCAGTAGTACAAGTATATATACAATGCTGTATAATCATCACTTCTACTTCCAGAAAATGTTCATCATCTCAGAGAGATTCTGCACCCATTAAGCAATAACTTCCCATTGCCCCTCCTCCCAGCTCCTGATAACCTCTATTCTAACTTTCTGTTCCTAAGGATTTGCCTGTCCTAGAAGCCTCATGTAAGTGGAATAAAGAGATAGTTTTCCTTTTGCTTACGGGTTATCTCAGTTAGCATAATGTTTTCAAGGTCCTTCCATGTTGTGACATTTATTAGAGCTTTATTTCTTTTCTTTCTGAATAGCATTTCATTGTTATTTTATTGTTATGTATGCACTACGTTTGGTTTATCTAATCATTTGTCAATAAACACTTGGGTTGTTTCCAGCTTTTGGCTTTTGTTAATAATGCTGCTATGAATATAGTTATACAAATATCTCTTTGAAATCTTGATTTCATTTTTTTGGTATATTTTGAGGATTTTTAAGACCTTTAATATTAAAGGATTTTTAAGACCTTTAATATTAAAGGATTTCTAAGACCTTTAATATCATAGCTTGTGGCCCAACATTTGGATTTTTGTAGTTTGAGATCTGAAGCTGCTTACAAGGCATAACTTTGCCCTTTGGGGCTCCAAAACCACCTGCAGAGCAAGCAGCCCCCGTGCTGACTGTACTATTTGATAAATCATATTCCTTGCATTGTGATAAATAATAATTGTGTTGGGAACACACACACACACACACACACACACACACACACACATTCACATACACACACACAGTCTTTTGTTGTACAGGCCTGGGCTGAAACTAGGGTGGGGATAAATGCTGAATCACATATTATCCATTTTTATCTCACAACCCCACGTGCTTAGCCACTGAGTCAGCCAACCCTTGAAAGTCCAGTTGTCCCCACCAATCACAAAATGAATGATGTCAGTTTTGGTCATGTTTCCCCTAGAAAACCATGTCTCTGATAAACAGGTGTTTAAAATTTTGCCTTTAAAAACCTTGCCCCATCCCCTCCATTTTGGGAGGTATTCTTGGTTCATCCTGAGGGCCACATTTCCTGGTTTACATGTCATTATCTGTATAAACTCTCTTTTAATTTCTCAGAAGTTTCCTCTGAAGTTTTGTTTACAATACCCAGAGTGGAATTGCTGGATCATGTGATAGTTCTATTTTTAATTGTTTGAGGATCCACCATACTGTTTTCCATAGCAGATGGACCGTTCTACATTCCCACCAAGAGTGCATAAAACTTCACTTTCTCCACATCCTCACCAATGCTTGTCATTTTCTGGAGTTTTTTTTGCTGTTGTTGTTATTTGGTGTTTAATTTTTTATCTATTAAAGATTAAATTAGAGTTGATATTCAATATTATTTTGTATTAATTTTAGTTGTACAGCACAGTGGTTAGACAATCATGTACTTTCCCCCTGATATTTGCAGTACCCAAAGGGCACCATACATAGTTATGACAATATTGAAGACTATATGTCCTATGCTGTACTTTACATCCCCACGACTATTTTGTATCTTCCAATCTGTACTTCTCAATCTCTTTACCTTTTTCACCCATTTCCCAAACTCCCTCCCTTCTGGCAACCATCAGTCTGTTTTCTATATTTATGAGTCTATTTCTGTTTTGTTTCTTTATTTATATTGTTCTTTAGATTCCACATATCAATGAAATCCAGCATGAGGTTTGTACTGTATTGATCTCTCTCAGAGGTAGTACCTATATATATAAAAGCCTAAGCAACTGTTATGACTGGTTGAGTGGTCACTATGACGTGCACTGACCACCAGAGGTCAGACACTCAATGCAGGAGCTGCTCTCTCACAGCCAACCTCCCCTGGCCGGCCAACCTCCTTCAGTCCCTCCCCCTGGCCAGCCAGCCCCCG
>NW_005354334.1:565698-580138 GCF_000412655.1 Myotis brandtii
GCTGAGGGACCCCACCCATGCATGAATTCATGCACTGGGCCTCTAGTCTATAATAATAAAAGTATAATATGCTAATTAAACCAGACGACCTTCCAGATGAAGGCCAGGCTGCGAGGGAAGCCTTGGTCCTGGGTGCCAGAAGGAAGCCAGTGGAAGGAAGGCCTACTCTTCCATGAATTTCATGCATCAGGCCTCTAGTTGTATAATAAAGGATTTGTTTGGCCTTTGTCCCCAGTTCTTAGGAAATAACCTCCTAACCCTTGGAATTTTCCAAGTGTTAGGAATATCTTTGTTATTCAGGGTGTTCCTGTGGACCACATTTGATAGTTTATGGTAACAATGACTCAAAATAGGACCTGACCATGCCAGAAAGACCGATCATGTGATTAGAGTGCTAGTCCCACCTCAGAGAAGATAGGGAGGATGGACATTGAGTTCAACCACATAACCAATGTTTTAACCATTCACATCCACATAATGAAGACACAGTAAAGACTTTGGACACCACAGCTTGCTGGACTCTCCTGGGTAGCAATATCCTGAGTGCTGTCACACTTTGATTCTGAGAGGGTAACACATCCCTTAAAACTTTGCATTTGGAAGTTTCTCAGAATTTGTGCTATGAGTCTCTCTTTTGGCTGGATCATCTTGTGGAGGACTGTACACTTAATCTTCAATTTTGCCAGCTTCCAGTACCTATTCAGATAAGTACTGTAAGACTAAGAGAATATCCAGCTACCTTTGTGCCAGGATGCCTTAGTGCCACCCTCCCTCCTGCCCCAAACAACTGAAATTTCACCATTAGAAAGATACAATTAAGAACCATAGGTCCCCAGAGATGCCCTTTAAAATTCAAATGTGTATGTGATTGATACATATCAAAGGGCTTTTAGTCTTTCATATATCTAAAGCCACTTATCTATTAGTCAGTAAAAGCAGCCTGTAATCACAGTGTGAGGAATAAGAGTTTCAAGAAAGAATAGTAACCAGAGATAGTTTTCAAGGTTGGGCTTTTATGCAAAGCCCCAGAGAGCATCAGGTACTCTGGAGATGTAAATGGAAAATGAGGCTGTAAAGAAAAGGGTCAAGATACTGTAAGAGCAGGGTGGAATTGTCCCCGAAGCAAACCACCAACTTCATTATTTTGCCTGAGGCTAACCATACATTTTGAAATAAAAATCGCTAGTCTCAAAATCCCCAGAAGATGCAATGCATATTTGTTTTCCTTTGTAAAAAAGCCTTCCTAAGCTCATCCTCCTTAAGATAGATAATAAGAAAATAGCAGGCAGTCCCAAGCCATTAACCAACAATGAAACCCAATGACCTTTATTTGTTGTGGGTACTTGCTGAATTATAGACAAGTGATCTAAATAACTGTGAGGCAAACTCCTGTGATCCCCTAAAGGGATTTATGAGTTGTGAAATCCATGAGTTAAATATTCATTGAGCAGTACCTATAGTTCACCCTTCTACTAAATTTTATAGGGTATTCAAGAGAAAAATCAAAACCAGATTATCTTCAGAAATATTATAATTGTGTTGGGAAGACATTTTGCAATTTAGTAATAAAGACAAAGGAACTGAAAAAATTAATTCTGCAAAAGATGATGAAGATGAAGAAATACAGAAATATCTGAGAGTCACTAGTTCTTTCTGGGTGGGTGTTTCAGGAAAGATTTTGTTGGTGGCAACAAGAACGGCACCAGGTGTTAGACCAGTGAGGTCAGACCAGACTTAGGTTCAGCAACCTAGGTACTTGATTGAGTTCTGGCTAGGAAAGAATTCAGAGCCAAGATTCAAACTGTAAGAGAAAGTTTATTTAGAAAGTCACAGAGGTAGAAGTGAGCCTTAGAAGAAATGGGTTCAGGAAACAACTTACAGAGGCAAAAGAAGGGCCCCTGGAGCTTAGGAGAGAGGAAGGTAATGGTATCTCGCATTGGGAGAGGAAGAAGGCATGGGCAAGCTCCAGGGAGGGAGAGCACACTGACTCTTCCCTCCAAAGGGCTTTTAAGGGTGTGGGTTTTAGGGGAGGCCCCAGGGGAGGGTCCCAATTTAATATTCATCACCTCTCCAGGTGTGTCCTTTCAGGGTTGTGGTCTCCACTGATTGGTTGGTGCCAGGGCAGGGGTCATTAGTCAGTGCAGCTGGTCCTGAGGTCAGCTGAGGCTTTGCTTGTCTGGTTCACCTGCTTTTCTGGGCCTGGAGCTGAAACAACACTGTGATGTATTTGATGAAGATCAGAACCTCATTGTCCTGGGAGCTTGATGCTTAAGGGCTATTCTCTGGCCCCTTTGTTTGTTCCCCCCTCTAAGGACGGTCTAACCTGCATGATTAGCAACATGCCAAGGGAGGAAAGGTCAGGGGAGGGTCCAAGCCTCATGACCTGTGATATGAAAGGTCAAAGGGTCTATGCTACATGACCAGCCATATTCTTGGGGAGGAAAGATTACCCGGAGGGTGAGGTCCTTGTTTTCCCAGTTTTGCCCATTGCCAGGCGCCTGGAGCTTTCCGCCCTGGTGGCCTTCTGTACCTGGCCCATCATCCTTGCTCTGCTTATGTCTGTCTACCTACCACAGTTTTGCATAAGGTTATTTTTGAGAAGGAATTTACAAATAAATAGAAATTGTACAGGCAGATCATGACAGGATGTGCATTTTGGATGGACAGAACAAAATATAGTATGTTTGAAGGACAGAAGGTAGTGGACGCATAGATTAAAAGCACAGACGACTAGCAGGACAGTATGTAGCCATAAACCAACAGCTAAACCCAATGACCTTTCTGGAGGTATGGAAGGTTTAACGAAGGCCCTGTACCCTCCTACAGAGCTTGGGCTCTATAAGGCAATGAAAGCCAAATAAAGGGTTATTTGGAGTAGTGATAATGATGATTGTTAAAAATAAAACACTTCTCTGCCTTTATCATGGAAGACAGTGAGATGGGAATGGAAGAGAAGCAGGGAGATGAATAAGCAGGGGGTTATTGCAATAATATTGCTAAATAATAATGAGCACTTAATAATTAATATGATGGGAGCAGGTTGAGAGCAACAGTAGAAAAATTGAAGGTATGCGAGTATTCTTTCTCAGGAATTAGGTAGATGGTGAAGTTACCAACCATAAGATGGAATACAAAATGATGATCAATTTATTGTTACTATACAGAGAGGGTTAAGAGTGGCCTTTAATCAGTTTAGTTTTAGCCTGTGGTATTTCAAGTATCTGTGGAAAATTCAAGTGTACATGTTCATAGGATAGAAATATTAGCATGGAACTCAGGAGAAAAATCACATCATGATTTACATCAGAGTCATCATCATGTGGATTCTAGTTAAAACCATGGCAGTGGATGAAATCACTCAAAGAAAGTAGATGCAATAAACTGAAGACAAGAAAAGAAATGTGGAACACTAATCCCAAATGAGATGGAAAAGACAGAGAATCCAATAAAGAAGACTTATGTAGAATAATCTTAAAAGTAGGGGAAAAATAAGAAGAGAGTAGGAAAAGCTTTTTTTCTTTTTTGTGACTCCTCACCTAAAGATGTTTTGTCCATTGATTTTTAGAGAGAGTGGAAAGGAGGGAAGGAAGGAGGGGGAGAGAAAGAGAGAAACATTAGTGTGTCTCTCTCACATCCATTGGTTGCCTCCTGCATGTGCCCTGACCAGAGCAGGGATCCAACCTGCAATCCAGGTATCTGTCTTTGACTCGAAATCGAACTAGAGATCCTTTGGTTCGTGCTCTAACGACTGAGCACACTGGACAGGATGGAAAAGCTTTTCACAGTGTAGTGTGAACCAACAATTTCAATCACCCCATGAAGGTCACATAAGAAAAATACTGAAAATGCCAACTGGATTTGAGAATTAGATGGTTATGGACAACCTTCTATAGTACAGGGTCAGCACATGCTGAGAATTATGAAAGCTTCACCTCCGTGACCTAAAGAAAGAGGAAGTGGAGGAAACAGTGAGCTGGGCTGGAAAGACCAGGAGAAGCAGGAGAGCTTGCTGGAAGGGTACCCAGTGAGAGGTCTGAACATGTGTATGGTATATGCTAAGGAGAAGGACCCGCTGGTAAATCTGAAGGACAGATTAATGGAAATAAAGGACAATTAATGGAAGAGATAGGAAATGGAGTCAAGGGTTCAAGTGGAGGATTAACCCTTAGAATTAATGTAAACACATGATGGGCTGAATATGAGAAAAAAAGACGACTCGGTTGAGGTACCTGAGAGAACTTCTTGCAGATGTCAAGGCTGTACAGGATCTTGGAGGCAGACCAAGCTGAATGGGAGAGAAGATGCAAGCATTCCAGCATGCCCAGCATCACACAAACCACTCATCAAGTTTCTTTTTTAAATGTATCTTTATTATTGAAAGTATTTCAGATGGCCCCTTTGCTGTTTGTTTTTCCACTCATCACTTTAAGAGAAGCTTCATGGTGTGAAGATCTAGAGGTGAGACAGAAACTGAGAAATAGTTAAATTTTTTTTCCAGAATTCCTCCTCTAAATTAAACTATAAAAGTTTGATAGCCTATGAACTGCGTTAGGGCATCTCGCCATGTTTTTCTTGTTTTATTAGTGTATAAAAAGCAGCATCAAAAAAGAGAGCACGTGCCACAAAATATACCACTTACGCTCACCACAGAGAAGGAGGGTACATTGGGATTTCCCATTTCCTTTTATTTTCACTTGCACACTACATTTGCTGATATTTATTATTATAAAAGTGTACAGGTATCACTTGGCCCATGTTGCTCAGTGGTTACAGCATTGGCCCACCCACCAAAGGGTCTCAGGTTTGATTCTCGGTCAAGGTCACATGTCTGGGTTGCAGGTTCATTCCTGGCCTCAGTTGGGGTGTAGGCAAGAGGCGACTAATTGATGTGTCTCTCACAGGTTGATGTTTCTCTCTCCCTCCCCTTCTCCCTCTCTCCCACTTTATCTAAAAGCAATGGAAAAATATCCTCAAGTGAGGATTTTTAAAAAGTGTACAAGTATGAAATAAAAGCTAATTTTAATAAAGATAATATAAAGAAGCAAAATAAAATCATCCATACTATTTTCATCATGCCTATTATTAAATATTAGGTTCATGTTCATTTTAACAAATCCAAATAATATTTATGTGCATAAATCATTGTGTACATTGCAGATTATTACTTTATAATAAATATCTAGGCATTATTACAAAAGAAATGAGTGGAACTGAGATACCGTATTTTGACAACCAACTTCTTTATCAAACTCACAAAATATTTGTTTTATATAATTTAATGAATGCCCAAGAATGAAACCCATACCCTCACATACACAAGAGAAGGCTAGTTTTCTCCTCTTGGGGTCTCTTTGATATTGTAAGGTTAGAATGAGTTTGTGGTAAATCATTTTGTAGAAAGCACTTGGCTTGTTCAGCTGAACTTAAGGAAAAGAAAAAATGGTTATATCAGACACTCAGAACAGTGGTGCACTGTAATGCATGTAACTAAAATAACATATGATTTATAATGGCATTCAGAACAAGAGGCGCATTCTATCAAGGGGCATCCATGGAAGAATGCTTGCCAGGAATCTGAGTCTGCTTCCACCCCCCAAGCCCACAGCTGAAACTAATAGAGAGCTTCCTTTTATTGAAGAGCTTAATGTAAGACTCATGACAAAAGGTAGTATGCCCTCCCAGATAGATGCATAGATAGATAGATAATTTTTTATATCAACCTGAATAGACTAGGGTGCCCAGTTTTTTGGCAATGTTAGTCTACATATTGCTGTTTAGGTAATTTTAGATGTGATTAACATTTACTGGTAAATCAGTAGACTTTGAGAAAAACAGATCACTGTGCATAGTGTGGGTGGGCCTCATATAGTCAGTTGAAGGCTTTAAGAGAAAAGACTGAGGTCCCTGACAGTACAAGCATTCTGCCTGCAGAATTGAGACTGCAACATCAACTCTTGCTCCAGCCTGCTGGCCTGCCTTACAGATTTCAGACTTGCCAGCCCCACAGTCACATGAGCCAATTCCTTAAAATCTCTTTCTCTCTCTCTCTCTCTCTCGCCCTCTCCCTCTCTCCATTCTTTCTGGAGAACCCTGACTAATATTAGTAGATAGATAGATCAGTGAGTGGATATGATGGACAGGTGCAGAGATGGACAGGTAGATAAAGAGGTGCTGCTTCAGGTGATCTGAGAGTGTGCGCTGAAAGCACAGTGGAAAAAGTCAAATGACTGGGGTTTGATTCCTGGCTCTACCTTTTAGAGGTTGTGCGGCCACAGAAAAGTCTTTTAACCACTCTGAGTTACAATTTTCTCATCTGTTAAATAAAAGCAATAGAATAAATAGTATCTTCCTTACCCATCTTGCCAGACTTCTATGAAAATTAATGATAAAAATAACATGGATAATGGCTGCTGATATTTATTGAGTGCTAACTATGAGTCAGGAAGTGGTGATTACTTCTCACACATTATCTTGTTTAATCTTCAATAAAAACCTTCAAGGTAGATAAATTGTTATTTTAATTTCATAGATAAAACTCTCAGAGACCTTGATTATCTTACCTAAAGTAACACCTTCTCTGTGCAATTCTCACTAATCTCCATTCCTTAAGAGCACTAATCACAGTCATGACTTGTTTATTATCTTAACTTGGTAGAGAGTAGACTCTTTTAATACTTGAAAATAAAAGAGTAGCTGAACGAATGAATGAATGAATGAAACTTGCTTTGGGAGATTCAACATATGTAACCATTAGAAGTAAAAGCTCTAGAGATAAACATTACTACAGTTTACAATAGTACACAAGCGTAGGGCCTGAAAGACTCATTTCCATTCTTTCTGAAGGGGCTGGGAGCACAGAGTCACGTCCCCAGTTCCCACCCACACTGTCCTGTAGAACCAGAGGGAAGCCAGGCTAAGAAGGGAAATGCGCTCCACAAAGGTACTTTCTCCCTGTGTTGTACTTACTCAGGAAAAGACATTTAGTGCATAATGTTGACTTTTGCCCTCTTCCACCATGGTTTTCTTTGTAAGGCACCCTAGGTGAGTCCTTCAGGAACACAGTCCCTTTGGCCCAGCTATTTTGGTGTTATGGTCTTGTTGTATTTGAAGGACCTGCATAACAAAGAGTAGGACCTGCACCTCTCCACTAACTCACGTAGACAGCAGGCTATACCGAAGAGAAGAGGAGTTCTAGAAGGAGGTCAGTGATGTCCTGAGTGGAGGCCCCAGAGATGCTGTGCCCATGTGCAAAGCAAATGCAACCATGAACCAACACCTGCATCTCCCCACTGTAATCCAGGGTGAACCAATCTGAAACACACAACAAAACAGGGGCTTGAGGAGTCTGGCAAGGGGTATTTAAACTGCAGTTTTATTGATGACCAGATGGGTCATGAATTGCCAGGTTTACACATCAGTGACAGCAAAAGATCTAGAACTCTAGTAATTTCTTCCACTATATGGTCTTCACTTGCTTTTTCTTAACTAATAAGCAGCAACACAAAGTTCAGTAATGCATTTGAATAAATGCATTTGAATAATAAAGAGGTTTATTTCAGAATATAATAGATGGATATCTGCATTTGACGAGGCATTCTCTTCCCAGAGGCCTAATTAGGTGATAATGTCAAGATTCTTCCCGTGGCTCTCTGATGGCGCCACCACTGTGTTTTCATGCTTCATTTCTTACCCCTCCTGAAATGGTGTTGCACATGGTCCCGCTGCTGTTATAACCAGGCATCAAAATGTCCTCCTGTTTGTAATTTCGTAGAAATCCTGATAGAGTCCCTCTTATTTTTAAATGCAAAGTCAAAGTCAAATGTTACTTTCCCATTTTCCATAAGTGATGCTTTCAGATACAGGTCGTGAAGGGCACTTTCCACTTGGCGGGTATTTAGTGCCTTATGACCTGAATCTTTAGATCTTATCCAGCAAAATTTGCATTACCTGGGAGACTGGTGGTTCCCTTCTTTGGAAAATCATGCTATGAAGTTGTGTCAATGATTATTGAAATGGTTCAGACTTCAGACTGAATGAGACAAACAGAGATCAAATGGATGTGACACGTGCTCACCCATCAGTGTTAGAGGGCAGCTGTGAGCAGCTGGTCTCACAGGGCAACATTATTTACATTTTTTATGACAACTCATAGTTTCATACTCTCTTCCTCCCTAAAGATATTCTCATCCAGAATCCTAGAACCCTTCCTTTCTCTATTAACTTATATTACTTTCTCACACTACTTCTTTGGCCTTTTTTTTTTTTTACCCCTGGGGCCTTTTTCTTAAACTCATTCTTTTCATCATTTTGGGGGGACAAAGTATTACCAGAAAGCACACTCAGTTTGAATGCGTAGCTAACTTGGCATACTGTAGTTTTACCAGAGTGTAACAGATTTGGAAGCTGCTACAAAATGTGCATGGTTTCCCAAAGGCCTTAGTTATATATTTCTTTTTATAACACAAGATGATTCACTAAAATGCATTTTTTCACAGTGTAACAGTGAGAATAGTAGCCACCTCATTAAATCTCTCCCAAAGTAAGAGATGTCAGTTGAAAACATCTGGGTGGGCTCTAGGTAACATCTAGTCCACTCTTTCTCTAATCTTTACTTATCTTACTTTAAATAAAGAGGAAAGAGAGAGTACTGATTTGTGAAAATTTAAGGAAGGCTGTGAAAATGGCCACCAGTGACCAGGTGAGACAAGTTTTGTAGAATGAAATAGAATATATAGAAACAGTAAGTGTCTGTTGTTCCAACATTCCCTTCACATATGCTAATAAATAGACTGAAATAAGACAAACATTATGCATATTCCCTAGTCTGTACTAAGAGGAAAATGTTCATAAATAAAAATCACTTGCCTGGCTGGTGTGCCTCAGTGGTTGAGTGACGACCTATGAACCAGGAGACCATGGTTCGATTCCTGGTCAGGGCACATGCCCGGGTTGCAGGCTCAATCCCCAGTGTGGGGAATGCAGGAGGCAGCGATCAATGATTCTCTCTCATCTTTGATGTTTCTCTCTCTCCTCTCCCTTCCTCTCTCTGAAATATATATATATAGATCATCCCTGGGAGAATGTGCATATAAAAATAGACCACACCCACACAGGTGTTTTCAGGAAACGCTGTTATTCCTCCCCTAAGATAAATGCTGACTGTGACCACTCCTTATCCATTTCACTGCCACCAAAACTCTATGAACTTACACCTCAGTTACATTGTGGCCTAATTTCCTTGCTTCCACCCCTTACCCTTTATAGTGTTTTACCTAATCAACACTTATAATGATCCCTTTAAAATATAATTTAAATCAAATCAATATTCAATTCAAATTTGGCAGTATCTGTCACTCAGGGTCAAAGCTTTACACAGGCCTAAAAAGCTTCACTGGTTATTAAAACCATTGTTCAGATTATTTACCTATTATTTACAAATCACCCTCAACATTAGTGGATGAAAACCAGTGGTCATTTTATTGTTCTCTCTCATGTTTCTGGGGTTGATTGGGCTCAGCTAGGTGTCTCTCTCTCAGGTTCTCTCATGCACTTAAATTTGATGGCGGCTGGGCTGGAATCATCTGACAGACTCTCTCACTTAGAAGTGTGAGAACTGACGCTGGCCAACAGTGGTCTGTGAGCTGGAAACTCCAAACAGCCTCTCCACACAGCCTGCCCTTCTCACGGCCTTGCAGCTGTGTTCCCAGAGCAAGCATACCAACAAACAGTAAGGAGAAGGTGCCACCTTCCTATGGCCTGGACCTAGAGACTGCACAGCATAGCTTCAGCTACACTGGCCAATCAGTCACCAGGCCTAGCTTCAAGGGGAGGGACCTAGGCTCCTCCTCTCAATGGGAGGAGTGTCAAGTAATTAGTAAATTAGGTGTGTGGTTTTTTCTTTTGTTTTTTTTTTTCTTTTAAGTTTTTAAAAAAATATATTTTTATTGATTTCAGAGAGAGGAAGGGAGAGGGAGAGATAGAAACATCGATGAGAGAGAAACATCGATAGGCTGCCTCCTGCACACTCCCCACTAGGGGTGGAGCCCACAACCCAGGCATGTGTCCTGACCAGGAATGGAACGGTGACCTCCTGGTTCCTAGGACAATGCTCAACCAACTGAGCCTCACCAACCAGGCTAAGGGATTAGGTTTTAAAACCACTGTAGATGGTCACTTCTCATACCTTACCCCTCTACCTCTTCTTGCTCACTCAGTTCTAATCATGCTTACCTCCTTGCTGTTCCTTGAACAGACTGGTTATGCCCCTTCCTTAAGGCCTTTGGAGTATGGCTCCCTGGCTCCCTCTACATCCATAAATGAAAATACCCACCCCTCTACCCCCAGTCTAAATTCAATAGTGTTCCTGAAAGCTAACTCTAAAATTCCCCTCTTGAAACTATGCTATTTATACTAATAAAAGGGTAATATGCTAATTAGGCCAGACATCTTTCAGACGACCTTCCAGATATCCTTCCGGACAGGCCATGGTGGCAGGGCCGAGGCAGAGGTGGTTAGGGGTGATCAGGCCGGCAGGGAAGAGAAGTTATGGGGATCAGGCCAGCAGGGGAGAGCAGTCGGACATCCCCCTAAGGTCCTGGTTTGGAGACGGTGCAGGCCTGGCTGAGGGACAAACCCCCTCTCCCATGCATGAATTTCCAGTACAGGGCCTCTAGTTTTCTCTAATAGGTTATTCGTTTCTTAAAGAACCTTGGTCTTACTCTTTCTTTGGTATGCTTTAATGAATCAAGTCATTAAAGCCATTATTGGATACAGAGTGGGTTGAAGGATGATTAATCATTGATATTTATAATAATGTTTGGACAGTACAAAAATACATTGACTCATTAAAAAATTAAATTTTTGTTTGGTATGATGTAGTTAGTGAAACAAGAGATTATTAATTTAATTTTAATGAAATTTCAACAATAAATATTGATATAAAGCGAAGACTGGTTAATTTAGGGTTAACCATAAAATAATTTAAAATACTCCCTTTTTTTTAGATTTCTTTTAGTTCAAGTTTCCCCTGAAATAAACATACAAAGCTCTTTTACAATAGATGAAAAATTGTATCTTGTATATTCATATTATGTCCAGGGTTTTTTACTGGAAAGAAATGTGATAGTTTGTTTAAAGATAGATTTTATTTGTTCTCGCTCAGGAACTGACAATAAAAACCATTATAAATGAATGAACATTTTCAGGCTTTTTACAAGGTAATCGAGAAATGCACGCTTTGGTGAAGAACTATAAAACACAGGAAAGTAACAGCGTTACAAAAATGTCCTTTGATGAACGATGAAGGAGGAAGGGCTAAAACATAATTATCCTAAGTCACTCCTCGTGTCCAATTAACCACTAAGTGCTACCCATTCAATCTCTCGAATCTGTCCTTTCCTCTCCACCGGAGCACCAGCACCTTGAATTATGGCGTCATCATTTTGCACTCCACTATGGTAACAATTCCCTAAATGGTTTCCAAGACTCCTATCTTGCCCTCTTAAGTTCACTTCTCACATTGTCACTGGGGTAATATTTCTTTTTTAACAAAATCCAAATTATGCAGTGACGCAATTGCTTTCTTAGAATTCTTCAGCAGCTCTCCATTGGCCTGAAGAAAAGAAAAGTTCCATCTCCCCAGTGTGAGATCTAAATCCTTCCGTGGCCTGGCCCTTTCCTTTCCCTCAACCTCCACACTTGCCTTTCAAAATCCACTCCTTCCGAAGAACCTGCAGTGCCCTCAAAGAGCTGTGCTTTTCTTAGCTCTGAAATTTTGCACTTGTAATTCCTTCTGTCAGAACATCTCTCCACTCTCCTTCCCACCACACACTGTGGTAACATGTAAAGGTGTTAGTATCTGTCCATTATCTAGTCCTCTCTCTATACATGAATTGGAAACAGTAAACACAGAAAATTATGAGTAAATCAGATGGTTCAGACAAAGTAGGACCAAGGCCAGGAAGGACTGATCAGCATGAGTTGTCACACACAGACCCAGGTTCAAAGAAAATCCAACAGCATGTTGCAGTGGAGCATTGAGCCTCGACTCTGCTGAGGCTGGATTCACCGGCCCTTGCTCTCAAGTGGGAATAAATAAGTGTATGTTTTCTCTGTCTTGTTGCTAATAAAGACGGCCAACTGCATGTGGAGTCACTAGGAAATTCTTCTGGCTTCATTAGATTTGGTGCTTGTAAGTTGGGACATTATAGCAAGAAACTACCGGCTAGCAGTCAGATCTGAGGGTTAATATTCACCTGCTCCTGGAAGACTTTCCTTAATTCCCCCTGGCCTCGTCTTCCCAGACAAGGTTAATGCCCTCCTATGTGCCCATGCTTTTATCTCTGCAGTAGCATGTTATGCACCTCTATTGAAAATTTATTATTTTACCTCCTATACATATATGTATGCTCTTTAAACGCAAGGACTATAAATAATTCTCCATCACCTAGCACTTAGCATATAGTGGACTCCAAATTAATAAGATGAATGATGTCTTGAGACTTTGAAGGACACCGAAGTTTGAGGCTATCACTGTGGTGTATTTATCCTCAAATTCCTGGGGGGTGCGGGTGGAAGGGGAAGACAAGTAGAGGACAAGACTTCCCTAAATAAGAATGCCTCAGCCCACCTGTACTTATAGTGATTAGAGTTGACCTCTTTGCCCTCTTCCCAGTCTCAAAGGAAAAGTGACGAATGTTACATATAAGGATGATGTTCACTCTAGGTTTTTCATAGATGCCCTCCATCAAACTGAGGAAGTTTCCTTTTATTTCTCATTTGCTGAAAGTTTTTATTAAATGGGTGCTACATGTCAGGCCAGCAGGGCTCAGTGGTTGAGCATCAACCTGTGAACCAAAAGGTCACGATTCAATTCCCAGTCAGGGCACATGCAGAGTTGCAGGCTCGATCCCCAGTGGGGCGTGCAGGAGGCAATCAATTGATTCTTTCTCATCATTGATGTTTCTATCTCTCTTCCTCTCCCTTTGTTTCTGAAATCAATAAAAATACATTTTTAAAAAATGGGTTCTACATGTTATCAAATGCCTGTTAAGATTCTATTAAGGACGAAACCAGTTTGGCTCAGTGGATAGAGCGTCGGCCTGCGGACTGAAAGGTCCCAGGTTCGATTCTGGTCAAGGGCATGTACCTGGGTTGCGGGCACATCTCCAGTGGGAGATGTGCAGGAGGCAGCTGGTCGATGTTTCTCTCTCATCGATGTTTTTAACTCTCTATCTCTCTCCCTTCCTCTCTGTAAAAAATCAATAAAATATATTAAAAAAAAAGATTCTATTAAGGTTAATTTATGATATTTTTCCAAATATGATAATTAAATTGGAAAAAAATGTTAGTTCTAAACAAATAATTTTTGTGAGATAAACTCTGCTTGATCATGAGGTATTATCCTTTTAATGTATTGCTTGATTTGATTCACTATATTTTATTAAGTATTTTTTGTATCTATAGTCATAGGTTTCATATTTTAATAAGTTCTACTGACACAGATTCAAGTTCACTAAATCTTTCCTCATCAGTGCCAAGACTACATTAGTTCACCAAATAAATTCTGATTTAAATCACATACTTTTTATCCCTAGGAATGCCATTTGATTCTTTTCAACAGTTTTCACCTCTTTTCTGTTGTTCCCTTAAGTTTCTAACCCTTTCTATAAAATATTTAACATATTTCTCATAGTTATTTAAAGTCTCTGTCAGAAAATTCCAACATCTGAGCCCCCTCTGAGTCTGATATTATTGCATCTTTCCTCCTTGACCATGTGTAAAATTATTTTTGTTTACTTCTTTATGTGTCTTATAAGTTTTTATCACATGACTGTTACTGTGCGTAAAAAAACAAACAAATAGATAGTAGGAAGTTAAATAAATAAGAGAGTCTAGCAATCTCCACCAGGCTTATCACCTGGCGTGGGAATAGCTTTCCCTGTTTCTTGCTCAGTGGGTGTTCTTTGGTTCTGCTTAAGGTGTGTGTCTTAGAGCACTTGTCCAACTTCACTGCTATACCTGTCTCCACAGGGAGGGGGTGGTGTCCTTCCCCTCAGAGTAAGAGGGGTGGGTGCACATGGGAGGCTTGTTCTGTGCTGGCTGCTGAGAGAGAGACCCCCACAGGCCAGGACTACTGACAGCCACTGTAGAAATTGATCTTGCTCTGTCTCTTCTCTATGCAGGTAATGCACTGCTCCATGCAGTGCTTGACTGCATTGCATTTTCCTTGGTGACTCTGATACGAAGATGCAATGGGCAGAAGTGTCTGGACTTCTATTCCTGGTGGTTGGCACAGTAATGTCTTTGCTATCCTCCATGTGGGTGCCCCTGAGACTGGGCACCCATGCAAGATGTTGGGCTGGACATTATGCCTCTTATTTTCTCAGGCTATTGGGGTGAGGCTTGAGTCAATGTAATCTATCTACTTTATCTATCTATC
>NW_005354334.1:580182-601836 GCF_000412655.1 Myotis brandtii
TCTATCTATCTATCTATCTATCTATCTATCTATCTATCTATCTATCATCTATCTAACTATCATCTATCTATCATCTATCTATCTATCTATCTATCTATCTATCTATCCATCATTTATCTATCGATATTGGTCTGAACTTTGTGCTGCTTTTAGTTAGACTCAGTTTACCACTGACTACAAATTATTTGAGGGCAAGATCATAATCTTTCAGAAGAAGTTAAGAGGCAAGAAATGCAGGGCATTGTTTCTGAAAACAGCATTAGGAATGATCTTTGAAGGATGCAATACATTTTTAATACCTTTACTATAGGATAGATTTTTATTCTTTAAATGGACTTTTGGTGTTTAAAAAATAGATGAGCTTTGAGTCATCTCAGTTAAATAAAATTTGTGTGACCAAAGGGTAAACTGTTGTTATGATTACAGTAAGGTAGTGTGGCCATAAGGAAAAGAGAGTGATTACTTGTGGTGTCTTATGATTTGTCTCAAAGCAAAGTTTTTAGCAGATTTCAAGCAATGATAGTCTCTTTGAACTAGGTGTACTACTCAAGGCAATTACTTTGAAAAGGACAAGGTATCTAAGACAGTAATTCATTTTAGTTTAGTGCTTTTCAGATTATAGTATTACAAATCACTTGGATATATTGTTAAAATATAGGTTCCAATTCAGTAGGTCAACATTTCTACTCATCTCCCAAGTGATGCTAACCCTGACATTAAGTAGCAATGATTTAGTCTCCTAGCCCTGACTCCCCACTATGGTAGCTAGCTTCCAAGATGGCCCTCAGTGACCTATGCATCCTGGTATTAACCCTTGTGTAGTCCTCTCCCACATTATACTAGGGTTTGCCTATGTTAAATACGGCAGAAGTGATGGTATAACACTTCCAGTATTAGCTTACTGGAGACACCGTGGCTTCTGTCTTGGTTTCCCTTCTTCTATCTCATATCCTTCACTTTGGTGGGTGATAACTGCCATATCATGAACATCTCTGCGGGGAAGCTGCTGTGGCAAGGAACTGAGGCCTACAGCTACTGGACAGTGTAGAACTGAGCATCAACGTGGATCCTCCAACCTTATTGAAGCCATCAGATGTCCATAACATCAGATAACAGTTTGACTACAACCTCGTAAGAGAACTTGAGCTTGAAACACCTAACCTGCTTCTCAATTCCTAGCCCTCAGAAACTGTTAAGTAATAAAGATTTATTATTTTAATTTGGGTGTAATTTTTTATAGAGCAATAGATAACTAATCCAACTTCCTTACCTTTTCTATTTTAAATTCTGAATGTCAGTGGACTTTAGAAAGACTAGATCAGTACTTTTTTCACTGTGGGTGCTTTAGTGGATGGAATTGTGTCACCTTCCCTCCCCACCCCAAAATGTTCAATTCCTAACCCCAGTACCTGTGAATGTTCCCTTACTTGGGAAGAAGGTATTGGTGGATGTAATCAAGATAAACTCATTCTGGATTAGGTCCCAAATCCAATGACTAGTGTCTTTATAAGGAGAGACACAGAAACACAGACACACAGGAAGAAGGCCATGTGACAGTGGAGGCAGAGGATGGGGTAACACAGCTGCAAGCCTAGAAATGCCAAAGATTGCCCCACCCACCAGAAGCTCCAAGAGGCAAAGATTTTCCCCTTACAAAGCTTTCAGAGGGAGCATGGGTCCATGTCTATGACACCTGGCCTCCAGAACTCTGAGGAAATAAATTTCAGTTGTATTAAGCTACCCAATTTATGATACTATTTTTATGGAAACTTTAGAAAACTAATATAGCCGCCCAAAAGAATGATCTGTGAAACATCTAAAAATGTAGCTGTCAGGTTCCCATGGAAGACACAGTAAGTAAAAATCTCAAATTCTTATTCATATATACTTGGGGCTCAGGTATATGTGTTTTAATTTCAAAGCATGTTATAATGCATAGTCAAGTTTGAGAGTCACTGGATTACATGATTTTAAAGTCCTAACTGTAAGAAGTCCTTATGGACTATTTTAAATTTTTTAAATGTAATAATGTTATAGCCTGCTTTGATTATTCATGCAAACACATGAAAGCCATTCGAAATTGTTTGCATGGATCCATGCATAAACCTAATTAACTATTGTGTACATAGACATTGTAGGTGTTGAGTTGTTCACATTAACTTATTTGTTTTGGAGTTAATATCAGTTTTAAAGACAACTGAATTTAATGTTTAAAGATTTAAAATTTTTCCAAACAAAAACAGCATATGGTTTTGCTCTTATACATGCTCCATGAACAATAACTACCTATATATTGATGCATTTTTTGAATTGTGTGATAAAGTGAAAAATTATAATAATGTGGCTCTTTTCTTTTTGCTAAAATAATTACTGAAAAAATTGAAAAGATGCTGGATATAAATAAATTTCATGTACTCAGATATTTTTGAATCTTCTGTGGATTTGGGGCACCACTTATAAAGATATATTTATAATGGCCTCAATGAAACACTTATTTAGTACTCTTCCAGGTCAGTGCCATCTCTCCTCCGAAAGACGCCATAGCAACATGGAGTCTGAATGTCACAGTTTTCATCTGGCATTAGGAGGGCAAACAAGCTCCTATTCCTGTACAACCAGAGGCTCCACAGTCATAAATAACTTCCAAGATAATACTGCTCTTCTTTTCTATTCTTTACTGGCAGCAGCCAAAACACAGGAAGTACAATGTCTCTACGGTAAATAGAGATTCTGACATTGGTTTCTGTGACTTATAAAAGACGAGGTGACACCAATAGAGTATGACCACACAGGTCTCAACACACAGGGCTTGGTGACAAAGGCTGCCACTCCCACCGCATTATCACATTTGCCAAAGAGGAGGACTGACAAGTACCGTTCTTGGGGAATTAAATGTAGAACTGTGGTTGCCGCCGCACTCAGAGTGATACAGGTAAAATAAGATGAGCAGATGCAGAAAACTTGAGAAGTCTAACAATATATTTTTAACATCAGACACTTACCAGAGGGCAGCTTTGACTTTACGTTGATTTCTGCACATTCAGGCAGAAGGGAGCCAGCATTCAGCTGAAGATGTGATTCACATGTGAGCTTCAATTAGTCTATCAATGAGCAACAAGGGAACAAGATACAGGGGTAGGAAGGTAATTAGAACTTTCTTTTAACATTCCTTAATTGCAAACCTTTTTTCAGTGGCAGATGGTAGGTGAGCAGGAATTTGGGGGGGAAGCCACTTTTTTGACATTACCTCTAATTAAGAACATTTTCTCAGTTATTAGGACAAACTGAAATCATTGTATTTTTCCCAGAACAATATTAACTCAAAAGGTGTAATGAAATCTGTTCTCCTTCTGTCTATCATTTACTCTAGCTGCTTCCATCTGTTCTAAGTTGAAAACGATGAACCTCTCAATGATTCTGGTCCAGGGTGCACACTCAGAGGCCCCCACTGACTCATGAGCATTACTTCACATTGGATAACTTTTAGGGGAGAACCATCCCACCCACACCATTGAGACAGACCTGGGAGAATGGAAAATGCACTCAGTATTTGAGACCACCATTATGTCACAGCAAGGGAATTGGATACAAAACAACAATGAAACAAACATTTCTACTTAGCATTCAGCTTGAAAGCCATACTGTTTTTGCAAGAAGAAAACCATCACAGGCGAGTGCAAGACTAGTCTACACTAGACTGTTATAAACCTCTCTAGAGGTTTATTTTATATAAAAAAAATTTATATACCTCTTCATGAATCCTCTTCTTGGCCGACTCTATGTTAAGACAATAACTCTGTCTAAAGGCCCTTTTCTTAAATGCTTGTGGTATGTGTATCTGTTACATGCTTCTGATGAGTGTACCTGATACAATAGGATCACTTGGACAGCTTCTCTTCTTATAGAACATTTGTCAGTTACTGAAAAAATTGAACGGATGCTGGATATAAATAAATTTCATGGACTCAGATATTTGGGGATCTTCTGTGGATTCTGAGCACCACTTATAAAGATATATTTATAACTAGAGGCCCAATGCACAAAATTTGTGCAAGAGTAGGACTTCCTTCCCCTGGCTGCCGGCACCAGCTTCCCTCTGGCACCCGGGACGGGCTTCCCTCACAGCCCTGGCTTCATTCAGAAGGTCATCCAGAAGGACGTCCAGTCTAATTAGCATATTACGCTTTTATTATTATAGATGGCCTCAATGAAATAATTATTTAGTGCTTTCCCAGGTCAGTGCCACCTCTCCTCCAAAAGAGTCCTTAGCAACATGGAGTCCGAATGCCATAGTTTTCATCTGGCATTAGGAGGGCAAACACACTCTTATGCCTGTACAACCAGAGGCTCCACAGTCATAAATAACTTCCAAAATAATACTGCTCTTCTGTTTCTATTCTTTACTGGCAGTTTCCAAAGCACATGAAGTATAACATCCCTACTGAAAATAGAGATAGAGCAGTGCTCCTCAAAGTGTGGCCCTCAAACCAACAGTGTCAGCATCACCTGGGAAGTTATTAGTAATGCAGATTCTCAGGCCTCACCCTAATCCACTGACACAGGAGCTCTGATGTTTGTGCTTAAAATCTATGTGTTAAACGATGTTTTTATGCATGCTGAAGTGTGAAGCTATGATATTAGGAGTAGGCACCAGTCACTGGGTGATGCTCCATACCATAATAGCTACATTATAAGCATATGTCAGTTAATCATCGCAATGACCATGTGAAACACGTTCTATTATTACTCTAATTATGTAGATCAGGAATGAAATGATTATCAATGCAAAGTAATGTGGCCAAGGACCCAGAGCTAACCAGTGGCAGCTGGATTTCTAACCATACTCTGACGGGTCTAAAACTCATTCTCTTAACTATTGAAGATAGCCAAGGAGAAACAAAGACAAGAACTGTCCCAATTTTGTGTGAACACACATTGTAGGCATTATAGCAAAGTTAGCTGTAGGCCTCACACACACAAAAGTCTACAATAAAACTTAAAAAAAAAATCAAGGCTCTGGGGATCAGCAATTGACCCAATGCTGAAAAAAATGAACTCCCTCATGGACATACAAACTCATGTACTGTGGAATCAAATAGCTGTACCCCATTTTAAAACACAATTTCTGGCGATGTTAATATATGTTTTCCAAAATCTCAGTTGGGAAGCATCTGAGTAACAATCTGAAGCATAACTAAGTTAAAGTCCTGGAAATTGCGGCAGGTGGCTCCTGCATTCCATGGTCATCAGATCTGGTGACTGCCGGATCAATGCAGTTCTGACTCCCCCAGGACCATCTTTAACACACTGCATTTTAGTGCTAAACATTCCATTTTTTTTTAAATGTTGATGAAAGCAGGCAAATACCAGTTCAGTATTTTTTATTTGTGTCAAGGAAATTCTATGTATATTATTCAGTGCTCCTATAAGGACACCCATGAAGCAAGGCTTTGATATGACTTTTCCATAAAGATGAGTCATGATGTCATTAGTTCCACAAGATTTTAGTGAGTCTTTCAGAAAAGTTGTTCTGCTGTTGAATACGTCTGCCAACACTAGATTATTCTTATGTCCACATTGCACATCTTTTCAGAGCCTCTAGCATGCTGCTGTGATTTGTGAATTTCCAAAGAAGTTATAACATAGGTAAATTTCCCCAGAGCACTGACCCATCAGATTGATTCTTTTTGGATACTCATTGTGAAAGACTAGAGTTCTCCGGAATAAATGCTAGGATGCATAATTATACTTAAATACCAGAGGAAATGGATTTCCTAAGGTATCACTATACTCCATTTTTGCTCAACATTATGGAACTCGGGATCAAGTCAGATAATTCAGTTGTGCAAAGTGATGACATAATATAGAGAAGAAAAGTATGTATTCCAAAAAGCTTGCCTATATGACTTAAATTTAAATTTGCCCATTTCTTAGCTGTGCCATTCTAGAAAGATTCTTAAACTTTTGTGCCTCATTTCCTTCAGCTGGAAAATTATTTATTTGTTTGTTTGTTTGTTTGTTTAATAAGAGCAACCACTTGGAGTTCTTTTAAAAAGATTAAAGTTTATGAAGGGCTTAGGAGAATACATGGCATATGGTTAAAACTACATAAGTATTTGTTAACTAGCAATTAAACTAGCTCTTGTGGCCAATCTTGTTGCTCTCTCTGTCAATCTATCTCCTACTTGTCAGCATCCATTTATCTTTTATTAATTGTAATGTACCCAAGTGACTGGTGGGCGGCATACTTTTTGGGAATTATGTAAGTGACATAAAAGCATGTTTTAAAATGAAGCAGATGGGATAAAAAGGGACGTTCACAGTAAACCTGATGAGTCAGTGCTTCTGAGCACAGCTCAGGGAAATAAGTGATCTGTCTATTTAATGTGGATGTAGTTAATGGAGACCTTCCAGTGAGCTGGTTGTTCACAGATGAGGGCCAGCTTTGTGACACTCCTCCCAGCTTAGTGTCATCTAACTCCATTTGCTCTGACCTTAGTCAATTTCCCAAGAAAACTCTCCTACTGGGATAAACTTCTATTGTGAGAATATCCCATTCCTCAAGTATTTTAGTTTATGTTTTGTTCTTTTCTGATTTGGGTAGTGTGAATTAATTTACCAGTTTGAACACCATGAGTGAATTGGTAGAAATGTCTTTTTATTTTTTTAATATATCTTTATTGATTTCAGAAAGGAAGGGAGAGTGAGAGAAAGAGATAACAATGGTGAGAGAGAATCATTGATCAGCTGCCTCCTGCACACCCCCTGACTGGGGATGCTGAGCCTGCAACCCATCACCTCCTGGTTCATAGGTTCATGCTCAACCACTGAGCCACACCAGCCAGGCGATAAAAGTATGTTTTTACACTGACAAACGTAAGGGGTAGGAAAAGTTGCAAAGGAAACAGAATCAGGGGACACGATCGTGATTGTACCAGTGAGTGCACCCTGCTTCCATTCCTGGGGCTGGCATGGACCTCTGGCCAGAGGACGGTGCTTTTCAAGTAGATCTGGTGGTGAAGGCATGTTCTTTAAAAAAACAAACCAAAAAAAGTGGAGAAAGGTGTTTGCCACCTGACAAGAGTACAGTTGTGAGATGATAATTAAATTGAGATGGAGACCAGGTTTGGAACCTGCCAGTGTTAATGAAGATTTATTCACTAGTGACATTTGATGAGATCTGCTGGGTGGATTCTTAGATTTCATTAGTTGAAGACATAAAGCAGTCTGTCTGATTAAAGAGGGGGAAAACTGTAGGGAGCACCCATAAATTACTAGAGCTCAATTAGCTGCAGACACTTTAGTGAGTGTTTATTACTAGTACAAAGAAAGATTTTCCAATTAGATTAAAAGGTTTTGAAAACAACAGTTATAGGCACAGTGATTTAGACCGATTGCTAGAATAATGCATCGTGAGAAGCTTTATTGATTAAAAGTAAACTGAAAAGTTATTTGTAGTGTTCATTGTTTATCAGTCGAACCCATGCTGTGAGGTACAATTTTCCTCACAAGATCAATGACAGGACGGGGCTAATTTCTTCTTGCCCTGAAAATTGATAAGAATATAAAGGGCAGCTATATCACTGCCGAAAATACCAGCATGATTTATTCAGGTTAATCATCAAGAAAGTGACATTGCATAAATCATCGGGAATTTACCTTGCCAGGCTGGGCCCTTCAGGCTGGTTTCCCTGTCATGTGTTGGACCAAGAGAAAAAAAAAGACAAAAAGTAGTGTAGGATTTAATCAGACAAAGCCTTTAGTTCACTGAGCTCCCATAAGCTATTGTAAAACCTGGAAATGGCAAGAAATCAAAGGGAAGTTGCATAGACACCTTCTCTGAGAGTGACCACTAGAATTTATGACAATCATTTGGAGGGATTAAGCCTAGGATGCAGGCTGTTAGCTCCTGTGCCTTTTTGTCTTGAAGCATCCATTAGACCAGGGGTCCTCAAACTATGGCCCGCGGGCCACATGCAAATACAAATATTGTATTTGTTCCCGTTTTGTTTTTTTACTTCAAAATAAGATATGTGCAGTGTGCATAGGAATTTGTTCATAGTTGTTTCTTAAACTATAGTCCGGCCCTCCAATGATCTGAGGGACAGTGAACTGGCCCCCTGTTTAAAAACTTTGAGGACCCTTGATGTATAGTTAATGGGAAAGGAAAGAAAGGGCCTGTGGGTCACATTACCAACCAGTCTGGATCCCAGGCAGTTTGCAACACCACAGGCATTGGTGAAAGACCTTGGTTTGACTATTGGTCCTATCACTTATTAACTAAAAGGCTTTAGACTAGTTATTTAACCTCTCTGTGCCTATTTCCTCATCTGTTAAATGATGATAGTAAGACCAACTTCATAGAGTTATTGTGAGGTGTGCATAGGAATTTGTTCATAGTTGTTTTTTAAACTATAGTCCGGCCCTCCAAAGGTCTGAGGGACAGTGAACTGGCCCCCTGTTTAAAAAGTTTGAGGACCCCTGCATTAGACTTTCAGGAGTGTCGACCACGCTGGAAATCCCATCCACTTGGCTAGAGGTCACAAATGATCACTTTCTCACTACATGTGATTAAATATGAAAAGAAGGAAAGAAACGCAAATAAATTATAGCTGAGTCTCTGGATTCTGCAGATGCAAGATATATATATATATCACAGCATATATTACAAAAATTCTGCATAAAGAATGGAACAAAAAAATATTTTCCCCTTAAAACTCTTGTTCTTAGACTGACAGCTGTCAGAGGGAGGGGGCTAGCAGGCTGGGTGAAAAAAGGTGAAGAGATTAAGCAAAAACAACAACAACAAAAACTGGCAGGTAGACAATAGTATGGTGATTACCAGAGGGAAATGGGAGTGGGGGCAAATAGGAGAGGGTAAAGGGGGGATGAATGGTGATGCAAGGAGACTTGACCTTGGGTGGTGAACACACAGTACAGTATAGAGATGATGTATTATAGAATTGTACACTTGAAACCTACATAATTTTATTAGCTAATACCACCCCAACAAATTCAATAAAAATAAAAAAAACCCTCTTGTTCTTTAAAACATGGTTTAGAGATAAGCAGGAAGCATTTTTCATTTCATTATTGAAAAATATCCTGAATTTGTCCTTATAGATTTGCCCCTTGTGGGTCTATCCTTTCTCATCCACTTTTTCTCATTTTGACTTTCCTAACTGAAATTTTGAAACCAGAAATAGCAGTTAGAAACATTCAAAGGGCAGAATAAGACAACAAACTAGCATTCCATCTGTTGTGACATTTAGTATTTGCTTTTTCAGAAAAAACATCATATGAATCGGTTTCTTATTAGCATTAAGAAATTAAGATCTTCGTTCACATGGTACACACACATCTATTTTCCCCGCATCTGGAAGCAGGCTGCCTGGTTTGAATCCCTGCGCTGCTCTTCCTAGCTGCATGTGGAGACATTGGGCTAGTTTCCAATACCTTTAAACCTCAGTTTGCTGGTCTGTAAGACGGAGGGAATAGTCTTTAACAGATACCATTGTTAAAAGGAATAATTGGGGGAAATATTCTTAAAGTGCTCCCCATAATATCTGGAAAATAGGAAGTGCTCAATAAATGTTTATTTTCTTATTCATATTTTTATGCTTTTCTATAACTGCATTAAATGATGATGCAATATAAACATGTTCCAATCGTTCCCATCACATCGAAATTTTGCATCATTAAACCAATGTTGACTGCATTTTCCTATGAACAAGAGGAAAACATGCAAGGAAGCAGGAAATTTCCCATTGCTTTTAAAGTGGATGTTCTTAAATGAAAATCTGACACACTCCTCTAATCTGGCCCACATACTCAGGGGTTAGAGGTTAGAATAACCTCAAATAAGCTTTGAATAAACCACCTGAGGCACCAGTATCCTTCACTGGGTAGCGGAAGGCACTGTCACTAGCTAAACCATAACTTTAAGCAGAAATCAGTGATCAATGACATTTATTAGTTAAACTAACTAGCCTGCATTGTTTGTGAGTGAGCAGAAAAAGGGGGTGAAAAAAAAGCAGAGAGCAAGCTGTGAACAGAAGCCAGCAGAAGATTGCGAGCTGAAGACCCTGACTAGAGATCAGGGGAAAAAAGAGTAATTATTTATGTACTAAGTCCATGAACAAGGTGCTAAGTGGATGATTGTTTCCCCTTGTAAACTGTGAGAGAGCACCGAGAACTCTATTACTGGCTTCCCGGAAGAGTTTATAACCTAGTCAAGCTGGACATCTTACTGAGCACTTGGAGTTAACACGTTCTTTGGTCATGCTAGCGATCATTTTTCAGGGAAATAAAAGAAATGTCTGGCAGAAAAGAGGCCTATGTTCTCTCCACTAATGACCTCTACCTTCAGCTAGTGAGATGTTGAGCTTAAGAAATAAAAACCAGCATATTGATTTCACTTCTGGTTCCAGGTAAATACCTATTTAGGTTCTCAGACATTGCGCAAGAACCATTTAGAACATATTTATTGAGATTTACTCTTTCA
Source organism: Myotis brandtii (assembly GCF_000412655.1). Classification (NCBI taxonomy): domain Eukaryota; kingdom Metazoa; phylum Chordata; class Mammalia; order Chiroptera; family Vespertilionidae; genus Myotis; species Myotis brandtii. Next base: position 590,687 of record NW_005354334.1, read on the forward strand.
GAGAGAATACTACGTTGCAACATACTCTTCAGATGTCTGCCCTAACAACATTTGGGTCTGAGAACACAAGGAGATTATGGACAACCAATTTTTCTATCTGAAAAAGATTTTATTCCCTTTCTAGTATGTATGTTAAAATGAAACAAGTAGACATACTGAAAATCACTAGCAATCTAAACAATGAACTTGGGAACTAGCAGTTTCATGCTGTTATAGAATCCTCTTCATGCTGCCTTTGAAGTAGCAACAATGCCTATCCCCTTGTTCATATTTATAATTCTCACTAGAGGCCCGGTGCATGAATTTGTACACTGGTGGGGTCCCTCGGCATGTCCTGCAGGGATTGGGCTGAAACCGGCAGTCCAACGCCATCTGCCGCTCCTGCCTGCTGCTCTTGCTCATCCTGGCCCCCCTGCGCTGCCGCGGGCTCATGCCCAGTCAGTTCTGATCAAGAGAGGCTCCTGCAGCCAAAGCGTTGCTCACCAGCCCTGAGCCCTGCATCTGGCACCCACCCCGAGGGGGGTCGGGGGGCGGGGGGGCCCTGGATGTGATGGGCCCTCCAGATGGCCTATGGGACGCCCTTGCCGGCCTGGGATCCGGATCCATCCAGCTGACATTCGCACCAGTTGTCGGGAGCCACCTGGTGGCCACTTTTATATCTTTTTTTCCTTGAAGAGCAGCTAGGGAGGGGAAGCCGGCACGGTGCCCGAGGCCAACTTCCAGGAGGCTGGCAGTGCTCTCTGGATCATGCAGTGGCACCAGTCTGTTGGTGCCTGGCCCGTTCTCTGGAGATTGGACCTGCAGGACTACTGAGGGAGTGAGTGGCTGCCACCGGGCTGGTGGGCCACTGGGACAGGTGAGTCAGCTGAGTGGCACTCCCACTGTGGAAGCACACTGACAAGTCAGCTGAGTGGCACTCCCACTGTAGAAGTACACTGACCACCAGGGACAGCTCCTGTGTTGAGAGTCTGCCCCCTGGTGGTCAGTGTGCGTCATACTGACCGGTTGACCAGTCTATCGGTTGTTCAGTCATTTGGTCCTTCAGTCGCTTAGGCCAGCAGGACCAGTCGACCGGTCGTTCAGTCATTTGGTCCTTCAGTCGCTTAGGCCAGCAGTCGCCAACCTTTTGGATCTCACAGACCACCAGTGGTCCACAGACCACTGGTTGTCAACTGCTGCTCCAAAGGTTTCCTTAAACTAGCGGTTGCCAACCTTTCAGACCTCATGGACCACAAGTGTCCACAGACCACTGGTTGGTGACTGCTGGCTTAGGCTTTTATATATATAGATTTTCATTCCATGCCATTATGTCTTCTATTCTAAACTACAGCAATTATCTCACAAATAACTCCCTTTCTTCTGTTTTCTCTTTATTCAACCCTATGATTCTATAATCTTTTGTAAGCTACCATTTGCTGAACATTTACTATACCTCAGACATTGTGTTGAAGGCCACCGACACATGAATCTCATCTAATCCTCGCAGCCACTTTCAGATGATGATGTGATTGACTCCTTCAACATTTCATCTTTTTCTTAGTGTGCCTTCCAGCGCTCGGAGGTGGGAAAGCTCAATGCCACATTCCCCACACTGGGTTCCAGCCAAGGTTTCAGACATCATTCACATGCCTTTACGCAAAATTTTCCAGCTAATCAGAACTGAGTGAAGTTCCGAGAGAACTGGAGGTGTCCGTTTCTATTGTAAGGCATAGCAGAGATGTCATGACTTTGACCCAAGAGCTGGAGAGGCAGGAGCAGCAACTTCCATGATGGGCCAGTTCTGCAACATGGCTTTGGACATCCTATATAATAAAGAGGTAATGTGCAAATTGACCCTCACACCCTCATGTCACAAGATGGCTGCCCCTACATTGTCACAAGATGGCCGCCACAAAGATTGCCACCCCATGTCATCACAAGATGGCCATCACAAGATGGCCGCCCCACATTGTCATAAGATGGCTGGCAGGGGAGGGCAGTTGGGAGCGACCAGGCCTGCAGGGGAGGGCAGTTGGGGGGACCAGGCCTGCAGGGGAGGGCAGTTGGGGGGGATCAGGCTGGCAGGGGAGCAGTTAGGGGCAATCAGGCAGCTAGGCAGGCGAGTGGCTAGGAGCCAGCAGTCCCAGATTGTGAGAGGGTGCAGGCTGGGCTGAGGGACACTCCCCCCACCCCAGTGCACAAATTTCGTGCACTGGGCCTCTAGTCATTTATTAAAGGTCAACAGTCCAGCCAATGCTTCTGAAGGGCATTTAATACTCTGTAGTAACTCTATCCATGCTGAAACAATTCAGAGTAATTGAGCACTAAACTCAATACATAAATGTGTTCCCACTGTAGATGTGAGATAGAGTAGCTAAATTTATATAGGTAGTTAAGTAAGTAATGGTTTAGGATTCAAGTTCAGACAAAACTATCTGCACTTTCACTATTCCATTCTCTCTTTATTCACTCCTTGCTGCTTGACTCAATGAAGTCCAAGTCTTTTTGCTTGTCACCAAAAGCCATTTAGTTTATCCCAAGCTCTTTCCTTATTTGTTTTCTTACTCAAAGCACTCTATCCTCCAGTCATGCTGTGCTTACCCCTGGTCATACCTATCTATTATTTTTCACCCTAATTCTCACATCTGGAATTCTCCCCATTCACTTAACTTACCCAAATTCTATCCATACTTCAGAAAACGTACTTCCAAACGATCCACTGCTCTGAGAAAAATGTAGTGCAGAGTGATCTTTTCTTTATAATTTCAGATCACTTATAGTATATCATTGTTTTGATAATTAAATATATAGGGATTTATATCTCATTTATCATTACTATGTATATTAAAATTTTTAACCTTTACCTTTGTGGCTAGATCAGAAGGTTTTTGATAAATGGGCTTCCTCTCATGGTTCACTGAATCCTCCTCACCAACGTAGGTATTCAGGTGACTTGTTTCTTTCATTTTTCAGTAATATTAAGGTGATGGTTTTCAAGCTGTAGCTCTCATAAGGATTCCCTGTAGAGCTTCTTAAAACATGGATTCCCAGGCCCCATCCTCAAAAATTGTTTTCAGTAGAGCTGAGGTCTGAGCATTGGATTTTTAACAAGCTCCCTGATGATGCAAATGTGCTAGTTCTGGAACTACACACTGGCACTAGAATGATAAGTAAGAATGATAGTAATTTCTATAAGACTTTCGAATTCTTTTCACAAATACCTTTTCATTTGATTCTTCCAATTGCTCTCTTAGATGTCTAGTATTATCCCCACTTTAATAAAGAAGAAAAGATATGTATGAATGATTAAATGATTCTCCTCAGTCACACTCCTAGCCGGATTTTTAATTGAGGGCCATTAATTCAAAACTATGTTATTTTGTCTGATGTCATAATGCCACCCCATCTCTTAAAACTGGAAAATAATTTATAGTAAATACCTCTTTGTTACAATAATTGTTATTTCTTTTTTAAGTATATTTTTATTGATTTCAGAGAGGAAAGAAGAGGGAGACAGTGATAGAAACATCAGTGATGAGAAAGAATCATTAATTGGATGCCTCCTGTGCATCCCACAGTGGGGATCAAGCCCACAACCCAGGTATGTGCCCTGACCAGGAATCGAACTGTGATGCTGGCTGAGTAATAATTGTTATTTCTTGTTAGAAGGCGGATTTATTGAATAATCTTTGGTTAAACTAATTTGATGTCACATGAATAAATAAAACAACAGTTCTATACAAGTTTGATCAAATGAAAACTTTTACAGAAGAGGAAAATGAAAGGGAAACAGGAAAAATCATATATTTGTATCTCCCTGATAGTTCTGAAGATTATAGAAAACTATATTAATGAATTAAGACTATTTTGGTTGCAAATGATAGAAACCCAACTCAAACCAGTTAAGTAAAAAAAGAAATGTCTTGGTCACAAATCCAGGGAATTGAACTTTAGTCAAGGTTGCAATAGGTGCTTAACCAATACTACTAATACTTTCTTTTTCTCTCAACTTCAGAAATTCTTTTCTCTGCTCTGGAAAATTTGGATAAGTTAGATCTTCATAGTGGTCGGATGGTTACCAATAGCTCCAGGTGTGGATCTTAGTATTTCATAAACCCCATGAGAAATATTGTCTTTCCCCAGAGTTTCTGTCAAAATTGTCTGACTCACACCTATTGACTCTGTTTAGCTCAGCCTGATTTATATACCCACCCAAGAACCAATTACTGTGATACTTTAAAGGACAGAATAACCGAGACATGGGAACTAAAAATGATTAAGGGTAATTAACAATAAAAAGAAATGGTGAATTTTTACCAGAAGAAGCTGAAAAATTTTCCTAAGTAGGCAGAACTAAAAGATGTATAACAGACCACTAAATATCTGGGTATAAATTATGGAAAAGATAATATTAATATGCATATTATATTGCTTTGGAGAGTTTGAAGAAATTAAATATTCATATGGATAAAAGTATGCTGACTAGATGTTTTTCAAAAAGCCTGTGAAGGCCCTAGCTGGGTTGGCTCAGTGGATAGAGCATTGGCCTGAGGAATGAAGGGTCCTGGGTTCGATTCCAGTCAAAGACACATGCTTGGGGTTGCGGACTCAATCCTCAGTAGGGGGTGTGCAAAAAGCAGGCAGTTGATCAATGATTCCTCTCATCATTGATGTTTCTATCTCCCTCTCCCTTCCTCTCTGAAATGAATAAAATTTTAAAACTTTTTTTAAAAAGCCTTTGAAGAAGGCTACTAATATTAGTAATTTCAGGTTACACTTACTATGTCTTTTTAGGAGATAAGAAATAATAACAATAACCAAAATAGACCTGTAGGTTGAAATAAAAAAAGGACATACACAGAGAGAAAAATATTAATACTGTGTTTTTCAGATGTCAGAACTAGGGTTGGTCTTTGGGATTGATTGTACTATATTCCAAATTGTTTCCTCCCTCCTTCCCTATTAGAAGATTATGCATGTCTACCTTTTTTCATATGGCTTGCGTGCCTTTCTATGGAAGGAGTAGTTCCTAACCTCAGGCACCACACCGGTCCAAATTATTTGCTTTAGGAAGTGGAATTTGAGTAAAAGTGAGAACACGCTAGTTGGGAGCAGAGGCTTTAAGAGCCATTACATACTTTGGTTTGGTCTCCTTTCCTTTGTTGCAAGAATAGCACAGTCTAGTTAGGGCCTCCAGGCTCCATTTTTAGCCTGCATTCTGGAATAAGGAAGAAATGTGGGGCAGGAGCTGAATTACTGTGACAAGTAGCTAATACAAAACAGGAACAAAGAAAGAAGTAAAAAAAGAAAACCACAAAGAAACCTTATATATTCTTATAAGCATAAGCTACTTTACATTTTTGGGAGTCATTTGTTACAGCAACCTACCCTAGAAAAATAATTGACAGGGTCTTATGTAATTCTGTTGAATGACCCAGAAAAAGGCCTCCATCATTTTCCCTTCAATATTCAGATAACAGTCATATTGAATAATAAAATGAAAACAAGTAAATTACCTGAGCATTGACTAAGTCTGAAGCATTATGCTAACAGCTGTACCAATGTTATTTCCAGTATCCTAGTTAGTGCTCTCTGAAACCCTTTTACAAATACTAAGAATCCCTTTATCAGTAAGGAAACTCACTTGGCCAAGGTCATGGATCTACTTCCAGCCAGACTCAGATTAAAACCCTGGTTTCGGGGACCTGGCATGTTAGCATTTAGCATTTATGAATTTAAAGTAAACAGGTGATAGAAAATACATGCACATAGTGGTAATCCAAACAGTGGTAATGGTTTTGAGGAACCTAAAAATGTTCCCGGTCAGGCACATGCCCAGGATGCCAATTCGACTGATCCCCAGTGTGGGGCGTGCAGGAGGAAGCCAATCAATGATTCTCTCTCATCATTGATGTTTCTCTCTCTCTCTCTCTAAAAATCAATAAAAATATATTTAAGATAAATAAATAAGTAAAATTTTAAAAATGTGGAAATTGCTTTAGCAAAGATAAGAAAGAGCACCTGTAAGATACTTGAATAAAAGCAAATGCCACACTATAGACATTGAAAGTAAAAGCTGAAAAGAGATATGACTGAAATATAAGAAGGCATGAAGGTTCTTAAAAAATGAATATGACTTCAAATATAAATTTAAGACTATAATGAGTTATTCTTGTTGCTTGAATACATTTAATAAAATTGTTTTATGGGTTGAATTAGGTATCCCACCCCCAAATTCATATGGTGAATCCTAACCTCAGTACCTTGGAATGTGAGCTTATTTGAAAATAGATTTGTTGTAGACATAATTAGTTAAATTAAGATGAGGTCACATTGGAGTAAGGAGGGTCCCTGAACCAATATGACAGGTATCTCTATTTTTAAAAAGGGAAATTTTGACACAGACACGGAGAGAATGCTATGTGAAGATGAAGGCAGAGCTCAAGGAACTACAGCAGAAGTTAATGGAGGGTGAAGATTACTTGTCAAACCACCTGAAATTGGGAGAGAGGAGTGGAACAGGTTTCTTCCCCACAGCCCCTGAAGGAATCAATCAGGCCGACAACTTGATCTCGGTTCTCAAGCCTCCAGAACCAAGAGACAATGTCTTTCTGTTGTTTAAGTGACCCAGTTTGTAGTACTTTGTTACAGCAGCTCTAGCAAACTCATACAAATTATTTATTAACTTAGAAAACAAGTTGGAAACTTTAAGCACCGATATCACTACCAAATAACAATTTATCAATAGAATAAAAAGTTTGTATAAATTCATAAAGTTATAATGAGTTGTGAATGACAACTGTGATATATTCATGCTTTCTAGCCTTTGAGGTAGACTTCAGAGAGAGAACCTGATAGTCGGCATGAAAGGTTTTAGTTTATTATATTAAAAGGGTAAACATTCAAGGTTACTTCTATAATTATGTATAAGACTGGGATAATTTTCCAGATTTAATTTTGAGTATTTTCCAAGTGTGTCTAATATCTCCTTGTAAAATTTTAGTTACTTTAAAAATGTAGGCATAGTGGAAAGGGCAGAAGTACCTTGGCCTCGCATGGAAATAGTTTATTCTTTCATGCCCTCTAGCACACAGCTGAAAATAGTGCCCTGATGGCCTGAGAGAGTTAATTCACATCCCAGATGCCTAACTTACTCCCTGGGAGTAAATTACTCATTGGCAAGACAAGGTCATTCTTCATTTTAACCATTACCAAAGCATTTTATATTGTCAAGTGCTATGTGGTTTTGCAATCCTTAAAATCCCCCGGTGAAGTAAAGGGGATGACAAACACAATTATGTCTGATTTACAGACTAGGGAACTGGGACTCAGGCAAGAGACAAAGCCATCATTGGTAAGGGCCATCCCAGAAGGCAGGAGCTCTGGCTCGGGTCTCTGTATATCATGTGTAGAGCAAGAACACACCTAAGGGACATTAGCTATGCATGCAATTCTTATATTTCTTGGAACTGTAGCTCCCCACCCAAGCTGATTCTTGGCAGCAGCCATCCGTCAAAGAAACAAAGGTACAAAGAAAGTTAAGTACAAATTGAGTCCAGGGTGTTAGCATTTTAGCTACTCAGGATTAGCGATGTCTCCAAAATCAAAATGAAACACACTGTAACTGCCAAAAACAGTGACAGAAGGACTAAGGGCACCCTCCTATTTGCCATTCTCTTTGACAGGTGAATCCAGTTAAAAGGATCAGTGAAAGCATGTGCAGGGGGGGCAGGACAGACAAAGCTTAGAAAAAAAAAATACAGAGAATAAACATTCCACTGTGTAGTGTAATTCAATCTAAAAATCCACATTAATCTGAAAAAAATCCTTATTTCTACTTTGTCACTTAATTATAAGATGAAACCACGACTTGGCATTTAGCCCAACAAGCATGTTTTACCTACCCTTACAGCATATAAACTTAGCATTTGCCAAGCTATTGCCTGTAAAACAATGATGAGCTCTTCGCTCTGAGTGTTCTGGGGATGTACTTTCCTATCTAAGTCCACGACCTACGATCCCAGCTCTTGAAAATTGCTAAAAATTTCTAAATGAAATATCTGAAAGTAGCCTTATGAATTGATCCCAGCTCTTGAAAATTGCTAATTTCTAAATGAAATATCTGAAAGTAGCCTTATGAATAAATCAACATTTGAGTTTCAATTGGAATTTTGGGCGTTGGGCTACCAGGTCAGGATGGCTGGCTGACTTTCAAATGTCTGCAGTTGAATGTTGGACATTTCATGTCTGCCTCAAGCTACATCCAAAGGTAACAAGCAGCCAGAGCAGATGTGATTTTATGTGATTTAATGTTTACTTGCTTTTTATTTTATAAAGTTTGAAACGTTCTAACCCATTTTCCTGCTGCCAGAGACCCAGAGCTGCCCTGAAGAACCATCGATTCTGAAATCAATGACTGTGCTGCCGGTGCTTAGAGAGCATGATTGCTCTTTCAAAGCAAGCGCTGAGGAAGGAGGGCCCTCCAGAGTTTGATCAATTTTTACCACAATGAGGCAGAAAAGTTAAGAATCAGTGTGATGACCTATTACATCGATGTCACTCCAGTCTAGGGCTTTTCTGGCACAAAGAGTTACAGATGGAAATTCCAATTTGTGGTGACAATTGTGGAAACAGCTGCCACAAATCTATGGCACAGTCTATCAAAACTTTTTTTAGTGATTTTACAATTCAGTAAAGTGAACACATAATTAGACTTAATTGTATGATTCAAATCACACTCTTTTATACAATAACTAGAAGCCTGGTGCACAAAATTTGTGCAGGGGGGTGTGTCCCTTAGCCCAGCCTGCACCCTCTCCAATCTGGGACCCCTTGGGATCCCAAAGGGATCGGGCCTAAAATGGCGGTCAGACATCCCTCTCACAATCCAGGGCTGCTGGCTCCTAACCGCTTGTCTGCCTGCCTGCCTGATTGCCCCCAAGGTGCCTCAGCCCAGCCTGCACCCTCTCCAATCTGGGACCCCTATGGGACCGACTGGTAGTCGGACATCCTTCTCACAATCCAGACTGCTGGCTCCTATCTGCTCGCCTGCCTGCCTGCCTGATTGCCCCTTACCGCTTCTGCCTGCCAGCTGATCTCCCCCTAACCGCTCCCCTGCTGGCCTGATTGATGCCTAACTGCTCCCCTGCTGGCCTGATTGCCCCTAACTTCCCTCCCCTGCTGGCCCGATGGCCTGATAGCCCCTGCAGGCCATATTGTTGTGGTCATCTTGTGGCAGTCATCTTGTGGCAGTCATCTTGGGGGGCGGGGGTGCGAGGATGTTGCACGAGGGTGACACCACCTAGGCTCTTATTATATAAAATAGAATTTCTTTTTTGGTGGCATGTGGCTTAATAATCCCTTTCTTTCAGAAAGCTTTTGGCTGAAAAAATTTGCTAATATTAATTAGTCAAAAACAGACTAGAAAATATGTAGATACCTTGGGCACAATGGGTTACTTCAGAGAAATAATTACACTTTAAAAAACCCAAAGCAGACATCTATAATACTTTCAACAATAATGATAAATTTTTAAAAACCAATTGGACTATTTTCTAATCATATTTTTATTTTAATTGATATTATGGCTGTTAACATATACCTCCTCCACAAGATAATAGTGAATGTAAGACAAACCCTCCTGGCTGTACCAAACATAATCAAAATGTACTCTGGCTTTTAGAATGACTAGTTATATTAACAAAATTTTGTTTGTCCAGGGAGTAAACAAGAAACCTACCAGCCCAAGACCTATGAACCACTGAACAAAGCAAATAGAAGCCCAGGAGCTATGCAAAGTAGATTTTTAATTTAAGAAATGGTGAGTAAATATAAAGACTTATTTTAACACTTAAAACTCACATATATTTCTTGTGCAAATTTATCTTAAATAGCACTTTGGTTCTGGTGAGGCCATAGGTCCACTTTGTCTGTTAGTAGAAACTTCATAGTATTTATATACAAGTTTAACACAGCACTGGAAGGTGTGTCACTACAGATAAAATAAATACACAAAATTTATGCCATAAAAGGTTGAACAAATTTTATCAGTGAGCAGAAAGGATTTATAAAAAATTAAAGAGCTTAGTGATGATAAGGGAGAAGTGATGGAGTGCCACAGAAAGAATCTAGCTCAGAGATAATTATATGATTTAAGGGAGGGGGAGGATAAGAACTTAATTCTCTAACAATAAAAAATAAGAGCTGAAGCAGAAATAGGTTGGCTTGGGAATGAAATGGATCACAAAGGAAAACTGAAGGAGCTAAATGGTTCATGGCCAAATACAGGGCCAAAAACCTGGGGAAGAATCAAATTTCAAATTAAGAGCTGAATGAACAAAGTAAGCAATACCTAGAGAGATTAAGCCACCAGAATCGTGAACCTATAAAACCCCTATTTGTAGTAGTGGTAGAACCTGAACTTTCCAGGCAGAAGTGTGGAGAAACTGGCTAAAAATATTTTAGGACAATTAAATTGGACAAAGTTATGGCATCAAGGGCATGGCATTTAAAGTGATTTTGTTTTAAAGTCCCGAGTTAAATTCCCTTGAGTGGCAGCAGTAAGAGGTGTCCAGTGACAAAATAACAGGGAGTGGTCTTTAGACTTTGCTTTAAGTCTGTTTTATTGTGCTGTTCTGATGTTTGAAAGTTCAGGTCCGCATCCATTAATGTAGGAAATCATTTAGCATTCAAAATTTCAGAGGGTGTTTATGCACAAAGGTGAATACTGCCTTTAGCAAGGTCAACATGTGAATGTATTGGTTATCTTAAAGCTGAAAATCTAAATTAGTGGGTGATTCTGATGAATCTCAGAGGGAAGGGGTGGGTAGGAAGAGCTTAATCAAAGAACTTACATGTATACTAGAGGCCTGGTGCACAACATTCGTGCACTGTGGGGGCGGGGAGGGTTCCCTCAGCCTGCCCTGTGCCCTCTCACAGTCTACGACCCCTCGGGGGATCCTTAGCACTGCCATGAAGGTGGGAGCCACTGCGCTCACCAGCCGTGAGCCCGGCTTCTGGCTGAGCGGTGCTCCCCCTGTGAGAGCGCACTGACTACCAGGGGGCAGCTCCTGCGTTGAGTGTCTGCCCCCTGGTGGTCAGTACATGTCATAGCGACCAGTCATTCCACTGTTCTGTTGATTTGCATATTAAGGTTTTATTATATAGGACTA
>NW_005354334.1:603187-606059 GCF_000412655.1 Myotis brandtii
GCCATCTTGGCTGGCAGTTAATTTGCATATCACCCTGATTAGCCAATGGGAAGGGTAGCGGAGTGACACCAATTTGCATGTTTCTCTTTTATTAGTGTAGATAAGCATAACCCATGGACACAGGTGATAGTGTGATGAAGGCCTGGGGGCGGGCGGGTGGAGGGGTCAATGGGGAATAAAACGGGAATGCTTTCAACAACAAAGACAAATTTAAAAATAATAGTAATAATAAAATAATAAATAAGTGGGTAATTATTTCCTTTATTTATGAAATAATCCTTCATTTGCAAAAGTTTTGAACATGACATCTCTTATTTCATATTTAAAAAAATCAACCCCTATAAAGAATCAGGAGATCATCTTTTGCATTAAGGTAAAATAAATTCCTGTGTATAGTCATTCTTCCACGTAGGGGACATTGTAATGTTGTATGCAGGTTCCTTTTAGTGAGAGACTTACTATCTCAGCTGCTAGGGGGTGCTGTTGCCAGAGAACTTCGAACTGTCAGCCCTCTCAAGTGATCAACTCAGCTGTGAAGAGCCACCTTGCATAAGGACATGCTCTCTCATTCCTGGGGGTGGCCCACACCCAGTGACTGATCTATGCAGGAGTATATATAGGCCAGCCAGTTTAACCCAATGTAACACAACTCTGAAAGTCAATGGTTGCTGTTGATCTTGAACTGCAGCTCAACTTCTCCCTCTGCTCAATCCTGCTTCCTTCCACTCCCTTCCATAAGTGTTGATCTCAAGGGTCCTTAAAAAGCATTCTGTATGTTAAACTGCATACCAGAGACTGTTTTCCAAGGAGCCTAAGTTCTAATCCTATGTAATAAACAGCTAATATGCAAATGGTCACCATGCCCTCACATCATCACTACCTCATGCCATCACGCCATAACTACCGTAACTGCTCAGACACTCAACACTGGGGAAAGAGGTATAGGGACCAGCCAGGCATAAATGAGCTCTCAAGAGAGGAATGGGGACCAGTCAGGCTGCAGCCCAGGAGAGGGACAAGCTCCCCACCCTGTGGTCCCGGACACCAGCGGCTGCACCTGCGGCCCAGGAGAGGGAAAAGCCGCCCGCCCTGTGGTCCTGGGTGCCAGTGGCTGTGCCTGTGCCTGAGGCCTGGGAGAGGGACAAGCCACATGCCCCATGGTCCCAGGCACCAGCGGCTGTGCCTGCGCCTTAGGAGAGGGACAAGCTGCCTGCCTCAGGGTCCCAGGTGCCAGCAGCTGTGGCTGTGGCCTGGGAGAGAGACAAGCCACCCGCCCCACGGTCCTGGGCACCAGCGGCTGCGGTCGGGGCGAAGCCACCCACCACAGTCCCCTGCAGCTGCGGCTGGCCTGGGCAAAGCCGGCCCAGGTCCTGGGTGCCTGCAGCTGGCCAGAGGGAGAGAAGCCCGGGTTCCAGGTGCCTGCGACTGGCCAGAAGAATGAATCCTGGGTCCCGGGTGGGGGGTGAGGCAGAGGTGCTTAGGGGTGATCAGGCCAGCAGGGGAGCAGTTAGGGGTGATCAGGCAGGAAGGCAGAGGTGGTTATGGGTGATCAGGCAGGCAGGCAGGTGAGTGGTTAGGAAGGAGCCAGCGGTCCCAGATTGCGAGAGGGAAGCCCAGGTCCCGGGTTCCTTCGACCGGCCAGAGGAGGAAATATTGGGTCCAAGGTGCAGGGTGAGGCAGAGGTGGTTAGGGTTGATCAGGCAGGCAGGTAGGCGAGCAGTTAGGAGCCAGCGGTCCCAGATTGCGAGAGGCAGTTGAGCATCAGCCAAGGGGTCCCAGATTGGAGAGGGTACAGGCTGGGCTGAGGGACCCCTCCTCCCCTCCACCATGCATGAATTTCGTGCACCAGGCCTCTAGTATTATAGAAAATACATCAAACATACATGTTAAGTAAAATGTATGCAGATTGCTGAATTATATACATCAGTTTAGAGATAAGGGAGGATTGAGGGAAACAAACACTGGAAGAACCTGGATAATATGGAGCAGAAACTTAAAGTTCAAGCCAATATAAACATTGTGGATAAAGGAAAATGTGGAAGTATGCTTTGAGTGACATGCCTTTACTTCTTTTTTTTTTATAGCTGCAAACTTCCTATTTCCAAATAAAGTCACATTCACAAGTACTGGTAACTAGGGCTTCAAGATTTTCTTAACTTGATGTTTATTAGAATTCAAAGTATGATAGTGATCATACCTAAGCTGCATAAGTAGACATTATATTCAGTATTTATGAGTGCAAGATTACAAATCAAAGATGCTTTTGTTATCCTGAGTTTTATAGGTAAAACATACTCATCTTTTAAACTCTATCAATAGGTAAAACTCACTCAACCTTTTTTTCCTGATTTTATTTTTTTAATTATTTAAAGTATTACGTATAGTATTATATACGTCTCCTTTACCCCTCACTGGCCTTCCCCTGTCCACCCCAACCCCTCACCCCAGGCACATGCCCTCACCCCCATAGTGTCTGTGTCTATTGGTTATTCTTACATGCATGCATACAAGTCCTTTGGTTGATCTCTTACCTGCCCCCTCCCCGGCCTTCCCACTGAAATTTGACAGTCGGATTGATGCTTCTCTGTCTCTGTGTCTATTTCTGTTCATCAGTTTATGTTGTTCATTATATTCCACAAATGAGTGAGATTATGTGATATTTATCTTTCTCTGACTGGCTTATTTCGCTTAGCATAATGCTCTCCAGTTCCTTCAAATGGTAAGAATTCCTTCTTTTTTACAACATCATAATATTCCATTGTGTAGATATACCACAGTTTTCTAATCCACTCATCTGCTGATGGGCACTTAGGCTGTTTCCAAATCTTAGCTATGGTGAATTGTGCTGCTATGAACATAGGGGTGCATATAT
>NW_005354334.1:606865-622376 GCF_000412655.1 Myotis brandtii
CTATGTTAAATATCACATATAATTTCTATTTATAGATGCATTTTTAAATTCTGAGGGTTTAGCATTAAATCCCATGAAAAATGTTCAATGCATTTTCTCCAAATTTAGGGATAATTATTGGGAAGGTCTGGTATAAAATAATGGAAAGTAGGGTGCATAAAATACATTTCAACAATCTTGGAGATAAAGAGGTAAAAATAATATCCCAGGACTGCTAAAAAATGAGGTACAACACAAATAGCTGTTGATTTGAAAAATATATATATTATACTAATTAATATGCCAGAGAGCAAGAAAACAAATAATGTCTTTAAAATCAAACCCAGAAGTAGAGGCCATAAGGGAAGATTCATTTATATCATGGTTCCTGTTTGCAATTTAGCTGCTTCTCACAAGGGAAACTCTAGGCCACAAGCCCTAGTGTGAGTAGCAGAGATTTAATTATGTTACCATGGTTAATCATAACCCTGGGCAGCACAGGAAAACGTGACGGTATAGGAGTAACAGCATAAATCTTGGGAGTGCCCACATGATGGATCATTCTGTTCATGAAATCCCTTTTGTAACAACATTTCATGCTCTGAACATTAACATATTAAACAAAGGTTAAATTGGTCAGTAACATTAAAGAACAAGGAATGATTTAAAAATATTCCTAAACAAAAAAGCTGCCTTCTTAAAAATGAGCTCTGTGGTACATGAATTTCCTCAAGGAAGTTTAATGTTAATGATGGTGAAAGAAACATTTGAATCCAGAGTCCACTATGAAAGGAGGAAGATTTATCTGTGGTTCTAGCCTAAAAAAATTGTCAGTAGCTAAAGATTGTGATTCATAAAAATAGGGTCTAGAAAAGAAAAAGTGCTGTAAGCATAGTGCCTTTGGGTTTTCTATTCTTCACCAGCAGGGCAGGCTTGGAGTAATAGGCTGAAACCCATCCACTCTGCTAACTGTCCCTCAATCGGCACTAGGCCACACTCTTAAGTTGTGGCTTATGCTTTATAATCAGTGGTTCTCAACCTGTGGGTCGCAACCCCTTTTGGTTTTCGAGAGACCCTTTCACAGGGTCGCCTAAGACCATCCTGCATATCAGATATTTACATTACGATTCATAACAGTAGCAACAATACAGTTATGAAGTAGCAACGAAAATAATTTTATGGTTGGGTCACAACATGAGGAACTGTATTTAAAGGGCCAGAAGGTTGAGAACCACTGTTTTAGATGAAGGTTCCTTAAAACAAAGTACATTGAAAGATTTCAGGGGCTTTTGAAATTATGCTAAAGTTTAGTTTATTTGCACTAGCATTTTTTTTAACAATGAAGTTTCCATAGCTTTTATCAAAATTTCAGAGGGGGTTATGCTACACTCCCAAATTAAGGACCATTGATCCAAATCCTTATCTCTGGCTGATTTGTTTTCCAAAACCATTTTAGAAGTAAAGCATTAACACCCTAAAGTCTTGGGACTTAATATTGGAGCTTATCCATCTTCCCCCAAAATGTAAGCTATTGGGGAGAATTAAATGTGTTGCTGCAATTTAATCACTTTTTTCTTGCTTTCTTATTTGTACATAAAACATAAAATTCACACAAAGTAAAACATATTGAATATTTCTTTTATTATTTTTATTCTCTACTTTTATAATTTCAGAGAACAGAAGAGTAAGAAAATAAGTCAAGTGGATAACACTTACACATAATAACATCATTTACTCTGTTTCAGCATGCCTCGTATTCTGAGAGTAATTGCATTCTCTGGTTAGATAATGAGATTCTAAAGTAAAAAATAAATGCTTTTCATTAGATGTTTTTATTCAGTATTATATTTTATATGGAAGCACTAGTAATATGTTTAGAAAGAATGCAATAAATTATATATATAGCTTTTGTAATAGGAAAATTTTTGAGGAAAAAATAAAGAATTAAATGTCTTACAAAAACAGATTTTTCTATCTCAAGGTTAGAAGAGCAATTATGTTCCTTTGAGTTGCTGATGAAGAACATCATCAAAATGGAATTACTTCTTTGTGAGAGAATTGTCAGCTTACCTTTATATTAACAGATAATATCTATGAAATATATCTGGGGGGGGATGGTGTTTTAGTCGGTGGTGTCTCTATTATAGTTCCCAACCTAAGCTAACATATTTTTTAGATTGTTCCTCTAGTTATACTACCTCAAATAAAAAAGATACAAAAATTTAAAAACACCTTTATTTCTAACCAAATTGACTATTATAGCTATCCAGTAGTTTATATCATGTCATAATCCTAGCTTTTAGATTGTGCTAATGACTCTGCTAGAGACTCAAACACCCAAAAGTGTGTCTTATAATATATATTATACCTGCAATTGTTTGGATATTACATCACAATAATAGTGAATTTAATAAGGGGTATTAACTGATAGAATAGAAAAGGACCAGAAAACTGTTAAAACTTTCAAAATATAATATAATATACTGATTTATCCATTGATGGATATTCTGGAAATGAAGCTCTTTTATATAAATGTACTTATAACACATAACAGGGTGTAGTAGGAGAAATACTTTTCCACAGTTTCATCTATGTGAAATTTCACACAGCAAAAATATTATGACCAGGAACAGTTGGACAAAATATGGCTTGCTTGAAGCAAGGTAAACCTGTGAAGTCTGGAGAATTTGTTCCGGTGACATCCTTGTATTTGACATTCAGATGGTGATTAGTTCCCCTTTCTCAATCAGCCAACACACTTCTGTAACCTAGCTTCTTCCCCCTTCATCCAAATATGAGTGGAGCTGATAGCAGGCATTGAACATGTTTATTCACTCATTTTTCTTTAGCGTTAGTGTAATAGCTCAGCCGAGCATTAAACTTCTCTCTAATTGAGAAATGAAATTGTTTTTTTCTGAAAGTTTACTCAAGGGAGTGTACAGATGAAACTATATGTACTGAAATGCAGAATCATTCTGTATGCAAATCGGATGGTTGTTTTTTGAGGTTCTCCGGTGATATTGACAGTAGAGTACATAAACAGAAAAGATAAAATCAGTACTTTTGTTCATCTGTCATGGAGCAAGGAGCTAGTCTGGCTTTATCTTCTGAAGGTTTATTTCACAAGAAGTTTTGGGATGTGGGCGGGCATGTATGGGACACTAAAACACTTTTGAAGAAATTATTTTTGTGCAATACTATGTAAGAATAATTAAAAATTAAACATTTAACATGTTCCTTTAGTTTATAATGCAACAATAATAATCCTCAAAGAAATAAGTCTGCAAGTAAGTTTAATAAATAAATATGTTTCCTTAAAAAGAATATGTACTTTTAGTAGGATAATGAGTAAATCACTACATGTCAGGATACATCACCTTCACCTCATTTAAGGCTGTTTGTAATTGGAACTGAGAGAGGACATGCTTTTGTTAACACCTGAAAAATTTTTCAGAAAGTTTTCAAAAATTCTGTGTGGAAGAAGAAGAAAAGGCTGCAGAGATGCATAAATTAAAATCCACAACCCAGGAAAATTGGTTGAGTATCGGTGCTGTATAAACTGAAACACTCAGAAAAGAGTTGAAAACTGTTATCCAGCAATTAAATTCAGAAAAAAATATAATAAAGTTAGAATTAAATAAAGCTTGAGGGATAAACCCTCAAATCGTTCAAGACTTTAAAGAGCATTTGAAATAACTATTACATCAAAAATATAAGTATAGAGACAACTATTTAGAAAATAATACAAAAGAACCATGAATCAACATTCATAGACTTAACCCGAAGCTACAGTCATAATCCAAAAAGTTTCATGATTTAAAAAAGGAAAACTGGGGAAATTCCATTTATTTCTCCTTCTTTTCATTCATTCCATAAGTGAATAGCAAGTGCCTAAAACATGCCAGGCACTGTACTACTATCTAATGATGAAATTAACAAATAAGACAAAATTCCAGGCCTTGTGAAATCTACTCCCAATTATCAAATAATCATAAAATAAATTTAAAATCAAACAGTGACAACTCTCAAAAAGAATTGCACAGAGACAAGTGGGAATATTTGACCAATGAAGGTATTTGGAGTTTTCATTAAGGAGGTGATCATTGAACTGAAATCTGAAGGAAGGAGAGAATTTAGCAAGACAGTGATGGGGAGGGGTATTGGTAAATTCTAACTAGGCCAGATTAAAGATTTTAAAAGTAATGAGAGACCATTGACGTTTATTAAAAAGGAGGTGAGAGATGATTTTCTGATTTGATTTCTGAAAAGATAATTCACTACTATATTTTGCATTTAATGTTTTTATTATGCAAACACTGAATATCCTATGTATACTTATTTAATTACTGAAATAATTGTGTACCATTAATTCCAATGGGAATAATTTAGTTTTGTTAATTTTTTGAAATAAAAATTACTTAAAAAGAGGTTTTTCAGGTTACAATTATCTTCTGGAAGCAAGAAAGACTCTATAGTCTGATGCTCAGAGGAGAAGAATGGATGAAAGATGAAAATTGGCAGATTATCTGCAAGTAGATTATTGAGAAATTATAGCATGAGAGAAGGACCCAGGGTCAATCCTTTAGGAGCTCCCAAATTCATGGCCATATGTTGGGAAGGAGAATATAAAAGATATGAAAGTGGAATAGGTGGAGAGAGAGGAGGAATATCAGACAGTAGTGTGTCAGGGAAGCCAAGAGAAGAGAGTGGACTGAAAAATGTTCGTTCATCATATTGAGAGAAAAGGAGTACATTAATTAATTTAGTTGAGGTAAAGTGAATGTAATCCCAATTGGAGAAAATAGATGTAAGAAAGAACAGTGGTAATGAGAAACTTTTTGAGAAGTAAGCTTCAGAAATAGAAAATAGAAAGAGATTTAGCCAGAGGTAACTGAAGCATGGAAATATTTGTTTACAATTATATATATATATATATATATATATAATTGTAAACAAATATTTCCATGCTTCATTTGAGACAGAGAGTTATAGAAACATCAATGATGAGAGAGTCATTGGTCGGCTGCCTCCTGCACACCTCCTACTGGGGATTGAGCCTGCAACGTGGACATGTGCCCTTGACTGGAATCAAACCCGGGACCCTTCAGTCTGCAGGCTGACACTCTATCCACTGAGCAAAACTGGCCACGTCTACAATTATTTTTTAAAAGAAGAGATTGGAAACTATTTAAGAGACCTGTAGTTGAGAATGAGTGGGGGTAACTGACAGTGAAATGTTACAGAAAGGCCCATAACAGAAGGCGTTTGGAGGAATTGGTGTTAGGTAGAAAAAGGAGTGCTCTATTATAACAGTTGGAAAAGATTATAAGATAAATTTAGATGTGTGTATATTTATGAATTAAATACACTTAATTGAGGGAATCTCCCCTGGATGTCTTTCTGTTTGTTTTTTCTCTATAACTGGCATCAAAATCCCATCTAATGACCAAATAAATACATGATTAGGGAAAACCTTGTGTTAGTATTGAAAAACAGGAATAGAACATTTATCTGCTGAAATTTTCAAACAATAACTACTAGATATAACAGTGATAAGAATAGATGGAAGGGAGATTTAGAAGTAGATTTAGGCCTATCTCCCATCCTCAAACAACTTCCAAAAAATTCCTGACTTTAAGAAGTTGAAATTTTGTCATTTTCAATCCAAAAATGAGAAAGTAGTGTAGTATCATTGGGAGTAAAATATATTTGAAGTATTGGGATTCAACATAGTTTTTAGATGCTCTAAGTTTCCATCTGGCACAGCACATAAAATAAACTTCATGAAATGAGCATGTCAATTTTGTTTCTGCCAATAAGAGTCAGACAAAGCTGAGATTCTAGCATCTTTGAATTTTTGCACCAGGAAATAGAAGTGGAGGGGAGGTATCAGGCTTTACCTATAGCAGAGGAAAGAAATGAGACTCTTCTTGGGTCTGTTCACTGCAAAGGTTTTCTCTACACCTTTCCCCAGAGGCTTCTGGATCTGAAAACGTCTGAAATTAAAAGCCCATCTTAGATTTAGGGAGATAGTATGGGACCAGATATTATAAAATGATGCAAATATTTCATCCTTAAAACAATGTGGCCCAAGCCCAAAAATGGGTGTTCAATTCAGTGAAAAATTAGCCTGCTGGACTTAAAATAGCATAGGCATTTACCATATGGTAAAACTGGCATTTCAAGTCAATAGGAAAAGGATGTTCTCAAAGGTCATTGGTGCTGCAATAATCAGATTCATAAAAACAAATGATTAGATGTTATATCTTCACATTAGGGGCCAAGAAAATTTAAATGTTTAAATATTTTTCTTAAAATAGAACATTAAAATAACTACGAGGAAAAACAAGTATATATCAGGTGAAGGATTTTATTTTTAGGAAATCATCCTGATTCTTCAGAAACTGCGATCTGAGATTCTATCTACTGTATTGTTTTATATAATAAGAATGCTAATAGTCTCAAATTTTTTTACAAAACACTTCTCATAATGTTTTATAAATTATTACCAGTATATGAAAAAATAGAATGCCATCACAGTCATTTTATAGAGTTAGCTACATGACTCTAAAGATAGCTATCGTTCACTATCAAATATGTGTACTGTTCAACTTCAAGGCTTACTATAAAGGTATAGTAATCAAGATAATGTATCACTGGTGAAAAAACAGACAGAGATAAATGGAACAGAATAAAGAGCCCAGAAAAAGATCCGCACAAATAGTCAACTGATCTTTGGCAAAGGAGCAAAGACAATATAATGGAGCAAAGATTGTCTTTTCAACAAATGATGCTGGAATAACTAGACATCCAAATGCACACAGGAAATGGTTCTAAACACAGACCTTACATCCTTCAAAAAACTTAACTAAAAATGGATCATAGACCTAAATGTAAACTACAAAAACAAAACACCTAGAGGATAATGTAGGAGGAAATCTAGATGATTTGGAGTTTGACAATGACTTTTTGGATACAGAACCAAAGGCATGACCCATAAAAAAAAAAAGGATTGATAAGTTGGTTTTTATTAAAATTAAAAACTTCTGTTCTGCCAAAGACACTCTCATGAAAATGAAAAAACAAGCCACTAGGAGAAAATATTTGTAAAAAACATCTGATAAAGAACTCTTATCCAAAACATACAATGAACTCTTAAAACTGAACAATCTGATTAAAAAATGGGCAAAAGGTCTGAACTGACATATCAGTAATAAAGATATACAGATGGCAAATAAGCATATGAAAATATTCTCAACACTATATGTCACTAGGGAATATTGCAAATTAAAACAAGAAGATACCACTATACATCTATTCAAATGTCCAGAATCCAAAGCACTGACAACACCAAATGCTGGAGCGGATGTGCGTTAGCAGAAACTCATCCCCTTGCTAGTCAGAATGTAAAGTGGTATAGCCACTTTGGAAGAGTATGGTGGTTTCCTACAAAACTAAACATATTTTTACTATATAATCCATAGGCCCGCTCCTCCATATTTACCCAAATGAGTTGAAAAGTTATGTCTACAAAAAAAATGCCTGCACACAGATGTTTATAGAAACGTTCCATAATTGCCAAAACCTAGAAGTAACAAAATATCCTTCAGTAGGTGAATGAATAACAAACTGGTACAGACAATGGAATTTTATTCAGTGCTAAAAAAGAAATGACCTTTCAAGCCATGAAAAGCCATGGAGGACTCTTAGATGCATATTGCTAAGTGAAAGAAGCCAAGCTTTAAAGACTACTGTATGATTCCAATATCTGACATTCTGGAAAGGAAAAACTATGGACACAGTAAAAAGATGAGTGTTTACCAGTGTTTAGTGGGAAGAGAAGGATGAACAGGTGGAGCACAAAGTGTTCTTAGAGCAATGGTACATAATGGTGGATACGTATTATTTTACATTGTCCCAGTCCACAGAATGCACACCTCCAAGAGTGAACCCTAATGTAAACTATGAACTTTGGGTGATAATAATGTGTTAAGAATGCAGGTTCACCAATGTAACCAATGTATTGCTGTAGCCGGGCAGGATGAGAGTGAGTGAGGCTGGAGTAGAGCAGAGAGTATTTAGAAACTCTGTATTTTCCACTCAATTTTCCTATGAACATAAAAATGCTCTAAAAATAGCCTATTGGAAATATGTGGAGTGATTCTAAAATTTACCTGAAAAACTAGATAAGAGTAAATTGGGGGAAAGGAAGTCCTTAATATGGTGAGAGGAGATTTGACTTTGAGTTGTGAGCACATGGTGCAATATACAGATCTTGTAACATGGAAACCCACACCTGAAATCTACATGTTCATGTTGACCAATGTCACCCCAATAAATTTAATAATAAAAAGAGAATAGATTGGTAATTTTTTAAAAGAATCTATATATTGCCGAAACCGGTTTGGCTCAGTGGATAGAGCGTCAGCCTGCGGACTGAAAGGTCCCAGGTTCGATTCTGGTCAAGGGCATGTACCTGGGTTGCGGGCACGTCCCCAGTGGGGGATGTGCGGGAGGCAGCTGATCGATGTTTCTCTCTCATCGATGTTTCTAACTCTCTATCTCTCTCCCTTCCTCTCTGTGGAAAATCAATAAAATATATTTTTAAAAAAAAAGAATTTATATATCTAAAACCCTAATATGCAAATAGACCAAATGGCAGAACAACCAAACAACTGAACAATCGAACCATCAAACAACCGGTCGCTATGATGTGTGCTGACCACCAGGGGGTGCGCACGGAACATGGTGTGCATTGGCAGCAGGTGGCAGAGCGCGAAACATGGCAGGCATCAGCCGCAGCGGGATGGTGGAGCAGGTGAGTGGGGGTGCCAGACCAAGG
Organism: Myotis brandtii; assembly: GCF_000412655.1. Classification (NCBI taxonomy): domain Eukaryota; kingdom Metazoa; phylum Chordata; class Mammalia; order Chiroptera; family Vespertilionidae; genus Myotis; species Myotis brandtii. The sequence continues at coordinate 615,687 of NW_005354334.1, forward strand.
CATCCTAACCTCTTACTTGCCAAACATGATTGATTCATCCTCTTGGACTATTTTCTAAGTGTACTTTAATCTCATATTCTTTAATATAAGTTAAATAAAAAATAAGGCATTCATAATGTTCAAGAATACATTCATATATTGTTTCACTGAAAATGCAAACTTTGAAGCTGAGGATGGTATGCAATGTAAAATAAATTGTTAAAAATCACTAATGCTGCAAATAATTGCAAAAGAAGAATGAGAAGTCCATGATGAGATGGTGTAGGTTTAGCAAAGACTAAAATGCTGGAACATTAAATCTAACCATTAAATCTTAAACTACAGGGCATCTGAAAACGGGATGATATTAATAGGAAGCTAGAGAGAAACAAAATTTAATGGCTTTAATAACCTAAATGAAGGGGTCACAATGACCAAAGAACTAAACTTTAACGATCATTACACTGTTGGGTGAAAAAAAAATGAAGTTCTGTGGATGATAACACATAATCATAAGTTCTTAACTATTCAAAAAATCTTCTAATTAACAACTTGCTTTTTCTTAAATCATATGCAAGTGGGAGAAGTAAAAAAAAACAAACAAAAAAAACTTCTAGCCTTGTTTTATAGAGATGAAAACAGTTATTTTGTATTCCAAGCATTTTCCCAGCTGAAATTAGAATGAATATGAGATGGCTCTTAAGTGTATTTGATCTTCATTGAAACCATGTTTAGATTGCAGCTTTCAGAATATAAAAGTATCTAAAACCATTGGTCTGGAGCAAAGAGTCATCTAATGTCCACTTAGACTTTTTATATTCTGTGTTTTATGGTTTGCAAAACTAATTTAAAATTAATCTGAACTAAAGAACAATTTATATATGCCATTTCATTGAAATCATGATGAATGTGTTTGAAATTTGAATTACAATTGAGGTAAAATCAATACAATGTTAAAAGCTGTATGTTTTGTTTCAAACTCATAATTAAATAAAAGCAAAATTGGCAATATTCTAATATTGCGATGTTTATAGTTTTCATTGAAATTATAAATAATATGGCATATATTTATTAGTGAAGTAAAACATCACCTAATACACTTTTGTCACAATGAGTCATTAGGGTATTTTTACTCATGTATTTAGTATGATGGCAACTATTATCATTTTCCTGGGGTGATGAATGTCTTTTGAAGCCACAGTGGGATATTAAAAAACAAAACATTGTTCCCTGTCAGAGAAAGATGAAAAGACAATGACCTGAATTCTTTTGCATTACTGATTAAAAGCACACCTTTTGAAGAGAGAATAAAAATAGCTTGAGAAAGGTCAATGTCCTGAAAGACCAGAAAGACTGAGGAACTGTTACGACTAAAATTTTGAGGCTAAAAGAGCATGGTGGTTAAAGGCAATAGTAGATCCTGGATGTAGGATACTATTAGAGCAATTAGAAATATTAGAATAAAGACTGTATTATAGATAACAGTATTGTAATAATGTAAATTTTTCAGGATTTGATCATTGTTTTGTTATGTAGGAGAATATCTTTGTTGTAAGAAGGTACATGCTAAGGTATTTGATGGTGAAAGATTTCGATGTCTGGTAGATTCAAATGGTTATCCAATATATAATTCCACAATCATAATGCATAAATATGTGTGTGTAATGTGTGAGAGTGAGTGTGTAAGAGAGAAGTACTCTGTCCTCTACTCAGTCTCCTTCTATGTGCTTCAAAGGTGGTCTCTATTATTTATTTATTAAGTATATTTTTATTGATTTCAGAGAAGAAGGGAGAGTACGAGATGGAAACATTAGTGATGAGAGAGAATCATTGATCAGCTGCCTCCTGAACACCCCTACTGGCATGTGCTCTGACCAGGAATTGAACCGTGATCTTTTGGTTGATAGGTTGATGCCCAACCACTGAGCTACACTGGCCAGGTAAAGGAGGCCTCTTTTAAACAATATCAGCTTTGATGTTAGACAGTCTCAGACTTATTTTACTCCTAGAGATTTGTAAAATCTATATTATTGGGCTGACTGGGTCCAAAGCATCAAGTCTATTTGCATGAACTCTGTCCAACACTCATACAAGTACTGGGGAAAAGTATGTAATTTTTATTGTCTTTCTGTAAGTCTTGTTAGATAGTATAGTCCTTTGTTATTTTCCCCTTTCAAGTATCTAGAGAATGATGGTGAAAGCCACATTATGCTTCATTTACTTAGTGTATAAGAGAGAAGGTGCAAGGGGAAGCTTGATGAAGAGGGGGAGGAAGAGGGACAGGGGAGGGAGAGGAGGATGAGGACAGGGAGGAAAAAAAGACAATAAGATAAAGAGGGGGAGAGTGCAAATGATATAATATCTCACTAATTGATAAATACTGTTATTCTATATAATCTATAATAATAATCTATAATAATAAAAGTATAATATGCGAATTAGACCGCACAGCTAAACAACCTGCCGGACATCATTCTGAACATCCTCTCAGATGAAGCTGCTGTGGAGGAGGCTGAGGCAGAGGTGGTTAGGGGCAATCAGGCAGGCAGGTGAGTGGTTAGGAGCCAGCGGTCCCAGTTTGCGAGAGGGATGTGACTTCCGGTTTAGGCCCGATCCTACAGGGGTCCCGGATTGCGAGAGGGTACAGGCTGGGCTGAGGGACCCCCACCCCCCACCCCTGTGCACAAATTTCATGCACCTGGCCTTTAGTCATTATATAACACAATGGCATATTCCTCATAATCAGGCAATATTTAACTGAATTATGATTTAACTATGGAGAATTAACTACAATATTGGTAGAAGAAAGCCTCACTTTCTCCTCTCATATAAATTCCCACTACCCCATCTACCTACCTACCTGCATCTGAATATTTTATGTCTCTTTGCATTCAGTAAGACTATCTCTATAACCTCTATTTAAGATTTCAACATTGATCCCCAAACCCAATATTTCATAGCCTCTTTCTCTGCTTTATTTTTTCTACTTATTACTAACTGGAATGTTATATATTTTATTTTGTATCTTGCTTTCTTATCTAACTTACTAGAAGTGATTCTTATTTTGTTTTTTTTTAATACTTACAACTATGCCTGCTCCAGAAACCTGAGAAGTTTTATGTTTGTTTTCAATTTCTGAAGACTTTAAGGCTTCATTTGTTTCTGTAAAATTCTCAGCTAAGATTATTTGTGAATCTCTTCTCCATTTTTTATTTCCCTTTTCTGGAACTGGTATTAGATATATATTTAATCTTCTTTAACATCTCCATGCATTTATTTAAGAAAATGTTTATTAAAGCATAACCTACATGGAGAAAAATGCACAAATAAGTGTACCCTATGAATCTTCCAAAAGTGAGCACTGCTGTGTAAAAAGCGCTCGAGTCAGGAAATAAAAAATTGCCAGTCCTCTGGAAGGCTCCACCAAGTTATGGCTCCGTGCATCTGCTACAGAACCTGTCAGAGTCACAGGTATTGTGATTTTGAACACCAGGATTAGTTACATAATTGAACTTTACATAATTGGAATGAGGAGCTAAGGAAGATAATAATTACTTTAACAAAGTCTATATAGAATTCTCTCAGTCTCAACTTTTCCTCTTTGATGTCAGAGTGACATCTTTGGGGGTACTGTGTTCTGAACTCCTTCATTCCTAATGGAAATAATTATATATAGTTCAACTCTTAGTGGAGAGGTTAAAAGTTATGTCCTCTTGAGTTATGCATTTCAGATTTAGAGCCAGGTATTTTCTCTTAGTCGTTTTGTGAATTGGGATATGAGTTTGTCTCTTTTTCCATTAATGGGAATGCGCAGTCCTTAGAAGAGAGCTGGGCACATAGTAAATGATCCAGATCTGTCAGGTATCTGCGGTATTTACTCATATTATTTTTCTGCTTCTTTATGAGGATTTTAAATGTTTATTTTTTATATAAACTTTTTACTTTTTAGATGTATAAGTCTATCACATTTGTCTTTTGTGGGGGTTTCCGCTGCTTTAATGGTTATATATTCTTGGAGTTTAACAAAAAATTGTACAAAAAGCATATGAACAACACAGTAAAAGTGTTAAAATAAAAAAAATAGCTATTTTAAATAAAGAATCATGAATAAAAAGAAAACTAGTAATTTTATTCCATGTCCTTTCAGAAAACTAGATCATTGATTAATCGATGCCATAAATCATGCATTCAAGTGTGAAATAGGGTTACCTATAAGTTGAGGAATAGTTATAGAGTTTGTAAAAGATATTTGCAATAGATTTTTTAGCACCCAGGCTAGTATAGTCAAAACCCACAAAGGTGTGAAGGGGAAAAAAAGTTAACATTTTAGTGACATTTTTAAAAAGTTCACAACATTCAAAAGAATTATTATAGCTGAGAAATGGGAAATCACTAAGTTATCTCCAGTATCTGAAAAAGGTCATGAGAATTGCACAGCCACTGAATTTAACCCCATCTTCTGGAGAAGCCTTACCCAGTCAATGCATTGACATTATTACCGATGGAAGATACAAGCCAGATTCACTGAATATATTCAAAATCTTCCAAAATAACCATTTTGGGTTTTCATGGAAACTATAAGAGTTTTCATTTTCTAAAATAAAATGTTAAAAAGCATACAATTTAAAAAATGCTATTTTAATTTGAATAAAAGAATACATATCCTTAATTATATATTACTAAAAATAAATACTCTATTAGTTTTATTCATAGCAGAAAAAAAAATTCCAAAAGCATCATTATGCTTTTACTAATGACAAAAGTAGATCAGAATTACCAGGTGATGATTCACCAAAAGAAGTTTTCAATTTTAAAACAAATTACATGTATAATGGGTTCAAGAATCCATTTTACATTCATACAGTATTCATGTTATATGAACCATAGAGCATATCAATAATAAAGTGATCTTAAAAACCTATTGAAAAGAGAACAATCTGTTAACCGATTATATTAAAAATGAAACAAGAGGAAAAAAACTAATGAGAAAACTGGTAAATAGGTTTTAAAAATTAGATTGTTTTGGTGACTTGGTCAAGAGATAAATGCAAACTCAGAGTAGACAAATGAAAACTAGATTGTGATTAAGAAACACTGCCAGAGACTCCACACTAAATAAGTCATCCCAAGGTTTAAATAAGAATACAGCTGATGGAGTTATTGAAACTGCTTTCCAATTTAAAAAAATTAAAATACTGACCCTAACCGGTTTGGCTCAGTGGATAGAGCATCGGCCTGTGAACTGAAAGGTCCCAGGTTCGATTCCGGTCAAGGGCATGTACCTTGGTTGTGGGCACATCCCCAGTAGGAGGTGTGCAGGAGGCAGCTGATTGGTGTTTCTCTCTCATCAATGTTTCTAACTCTCTATCCCTCTCCCTTCTTCTCTGTAAAAAATCAATAAAATATATTTTTTTTAAAAAGAAAGAAAAAAGAAAAACATTTTTTAAAATTAAAATGCTGTATGCTGCAGTAAGAATGGATTCTCTACTTGGTAAAAAGAAAAACATTTTTAAAAATTAAAATACTGTATGCTGCAGTAAGAATGGATTCTCTACTTGGTAAGGCATTTATCTGGAATCTGTAGACTCTAGAGCAGTGATGGTGAACCTATGACACGCGTGTCAGAGGTGACACACGAACTCATTTTTTTGGTTGATTTTTCTTTGTTAAATGGCATTTAAATATATAAAATAAATATCAAAAATATAAAAGTCTTTGTTTTACTATGGTTGCAAATATCAAAGAATTTCTATATGTGACACGGCACCAGAGTTAAGTTAGGGTTTTTCAAAATGCTTACACGGCGAGCTCAAAAGGTTCGCCATCACTGCTCTAGAGAATAAGCATTATCTTATCTCTAAAACAAGAAAGTAAGGTGATAGGAAAAGGAGCACTAGCACATTTAAATGATTTTACTATATGTCTTGTGATTAATTATAATTTAACAGCCTGTCATCAATTTCCTGTATAAATAATGAGAGACAAAAAGAAAAGTTTCTGCACCTTGATAAATGTTTATGACTAAGAAATTAGTGTATAACCTATTTCTGTCAAACTTTTCTTTCATTCAATGATCTCTTCAGAAATTTGTGACAGCAACAAACTTGTGAATTTTGTTTTATGAATATTTGAAAGCAATAATGAAAGGCGACTTCTTTGGGTTTTAAAATTCATATTTATGTCCAACCAGCTTTGTTTTGTTATCATTAATCAAGGACAGATGCTCTCTTTTCTTTCCTGATTGACCATTAGGAGAAAGAAAAAGCCCAGTGCCCTCTGTGCCACTTGGAAATGAGAACTTAATTGCACAGGTCGCTGTAATTGATGTCATCTAGAATGGGAGCTCCTAGGAGAATCAGTCTTCTCTCCTTCCTTGCTTTACACCATTTTTCTCACTCAAATTCCTAAGAATATAACATGCATTATTGCATAAAGTTCTATATCAGGAGCCTTTGAGCTTTATAAAAGAAAAGATACTTTTTTTAAAATTTTGTTTTATTGCTTAAAGTATTACATATGTCTCCTCCCCACCCCCTGACCTTCCCCTGGCCTCCCCTACCCCCCAGTGTCTTGTGTCCATTGGTTATGCTTATATGCATGCATACAAGTCCTTTGGTTAATCTCTTACCCCCCCCTCCCGCCCCCCCAACCCTCCCTGGCCTTCCTGCTGTAGTTTGACAGTCTGTTTGATGCTGCTCTGCCTCTGTATCT
>NW_005354334.1:623106-628078 GCF_000412655.1 Myotis brandtii
TTTCTTTTGCTGTGCAGAAGCTTTTTATTTTGATGTAGTCCCATTTCTTTATTTTCTCTTTAGTTTCCAAAGAAAAGATACTTTTAAAACTGGAAGTAAATCATTCAAACAGTTTCTCTGGAGCTGGTCATTATAAAACTGAACCTAGACTACTAAATTTCTTCTTTCCCCTACAAACACTATACCAGCAGCAAATCAACTCCCTCCTGGTTCAATTGAATCCCAGTCCTTTTCCTTAGGCAGAGAACGGTCTAACATGTCAAATAACTTTGTGGTAACTGGTCCTACAAAGTGGAACTGGGAATGAAAAAAAAAAGATATTTAAGAAGAGTATTTTATTTAGCCAAGTTACTTTCAAATTTCTCACAGATAACTAAAACCACAAACTTCCTTCTCACTAACATTTAGCTTCTCTTTCACACAGAAACAAAAACTACAATTGAAACCAAACAAAAACCAAAGTTTTATACCTTCAAAACATTGTGGTTTTTGGGTCAGGCAATTTAATGAGCTGCCACTTTTCTAGGAATAATGTTCTAGAAAAACAAAAGTTGAAAATACTCCCACATAGCTAGAAGCATTTTTTTTTTTAAATCAGGCAAACATATATCCTCATGATATTCAGATAGTATTTTTTTAAAATCCATCTGTTTATTGGCTTAATAGAGTGCTTAGTTTTCTATATAACAACAACCCAATAACATTTATAAAAATTTAAAAATGCATGTTAATATAACATAGTAAGAAACTGTTAATTCTAAAGAATTTGGGTATGGAATTACTATGATCATTTTTATCTCCTTTGGGAATAATAAAAACCAAACCTGAGGTGATGTCATGCTAAATCAAGGTATTCTGTAACATCTGGAAGAGAATGTTGGGGATTCATCTGGAAAAAATGGGTTGGTTGTCCAATTAGATATGGCAATGATCAGTGGAAGAAGTCAAATATACTGAGTAGGATGTTGCCATAATTGACCAACAGTGAAAGAGAGAGAGAGATATTTAGAGAGAGAGAGAGAGAGAGAGAGAGAGAAAGAGAGAGAAAGAGAGAGAAAACAGAGGGAAAGAAAAATCAGGAAGGAAGTACCAGTTTTAGTTCTGCAGTTCTGCATTCTGAGATATCTGAGGGAGAGCAAGGACAATAAAGACAGTAAACAGTTACACTTTTGAGTTTAGAACTCACAAGTTAGGAGAGGTAAAATCAGTTGTTTCTAACCCATGATTAAAAAGAAGACAAACTAACATAGACACAAGCAAAACCAAATAGAAAGATGAAGCTTAAAGAGCCAAAAAAGGAGTCTGTAGAAATGCCACATAAAGACACAGATACAGAAGCTAAAACATGGAGGCAGAAATCTCTTTGTCAGAAAGTCAGGAAGGCAAAGGGGAGCACAAGTGCCTAGAAAAGGTTTTGTCATTCCTTGCCTACCTTCAATGTGCTGGTCAAGGCACTATGACATAACAATAATTTAAAGAACCAGTAACCAAAAGGACAGGCAATTAAGGAGATTCTACTTTGAGCATGTCTCACTTTAAAGAATTATCCTATATAATAAAAGCCTAGGTGGCGTCACGTGTGAGGTCATCACAAGATGGCTGCCACAAGATGGCCACCCTCATGTCATCACAAGATGGCCATCACAAGATAGCCAGCAGGGGAGGGCAGTTGGGGGTGACCAGGCCTGCAGGGGAGGGCAGTTGAGGGTGATCGGCCAGCAGGGGAGCAGTTAGGGAGTGATCAGGTTGTCAGGCAGAAGCAGTTAGGGGCAATCAGGCAGGCTGGCAGGCAAGCATTTAGGAACCAGCAGTCCTGGATTGGGCCTAAACCAACAATCGGACATCCCCTAAGGGGTCCCAGATTGAAAAGGGTGCAGACTGGGCTGAGGGACACACCCCCCTGCACGAATTTTGTGCACTGAGCCTCTAGTCTATATTTATAAAAGGATAATATGCTAAGTGTCCATCCAACTGGTAGCTATGACATGCACTGACCATCAGGGGGCAGACACTCAACACAGGAGCTGCCATGACATGCACTGGCCATTTACAGAGAAAAGCCACTGTGGACCTGGCACCAACAAAGCAACACTCGGCTTCCCCCAACTGGGACACAGGCCCCACCATAACCCTGGAGTTACAGCCCACCGAATTGTAGATGATGCTGCCAAGACCCCATGGCGCAAAATGCTGCCAAGACCCCACGGTGCAAAATGCAGCCCAGCCCAGCCCGGAAATGGTGGCTGTGGGCACGGGTAATGATGTCATTTAGCAATGCCCAGCTTCCTCTCCCTGATGACTAGCCTTTTTGGAGTTTCTTCAGCCCAGGAACATGACTTGCTTTATAGCAGGTGGAAACATTTTACACTTTAACCAAATGTCTGTGAAGCATTTTACCATGCCTCATCTCTTTTGATCCTCACAGAAGTCCTGGAGTAGTTAGATAGAAGATTCGGTGGAATCCGATTTTCTTTTCATTAGCCGGAAAATGGAGATTTAGAAAGCTTCAAACATTGCTGCAGTTAAATATTTTACCCTTCATTATCCCTGTGTGATCTACAATAATAATCTGCTTTGTGTTGATATTTACTGCTGTGTTGCTGACAATTACCTGAAAGAGAAGTTGGGGTGCTTCACTGGGCTGGAAAAAGTTTAGCTACATCAGAAAGCAGGTCTAATTAAGCAAGTTTATTCTATATCTATAAAAGGCTAAGTTGACTCACACATGCGTGATACATATAAAGCTCTCTCAAAGTTCCCCACTAAATATTCTCTGGCACTAAACACATGCGTGTGTTTCAATCTGTCATTGTAGATTGTGAATTTGGTTGACACTTCTATTATAGAAAAAGAGCGAATAGCAATATTAAAATATTTCTTCTGATTAATTTCCTTTTGATGTGCACGAATTCATGCAGCTGAAACTTTAGACACTTGACCCAACTGAAAAGAAGTAAGAAATGGTGGACCTTGAAAATAGCCACTCATGAATGTATAAAGAAATAGGAATTGCCGGGCCAGCAAGACTCAGTGGTTGAGCATCACCCTAAGAACCAGGAGGTCATAGTTTGATTCTGGACAGGGCACATGCCTGGGTTGCAGGTTCAATCCCCAGTGTGGGGCATGCAGGAGGCAGCCTATCAATAATTCTCTCTCATCATTGATGTTTTTCTCTCTCTGTCCCTTTTCCTTCCTCTCTGAAATCAATAAAAATATATTTTAAAAAAGAAATAGGAATTAACATCTGAGTAAAAGATACCCTACTATAATAATGAACCCCTTTAGAACCACTAGATATAATAATCTATGCTTGTGGGAGCTTCAGACTTATAAAGTACAATTTTTCATTTTTATAAAATAAAACAAAAGTAAGATTAGAGACAATTATTTTGTGATTTGGATTCAAGTCTTCTCTCAGGAAACTGAGAATTAACAATAAAATATGGAAGCAATGAGATTAGGGGAAATATTTTAGATGAACACTTTCAATGAGAGCTCTGTGATTTTAAAACACAGCTGATTGAGATCTGAGGCACAATTGATCTGCTGATTTATGCTGCTTTGTCAAAGTTCCCCACTAAATATTCTCTGAGATTTATAATGTGGAAAAAATTTTCATTATTTTGCAAAGGAGAATTTGCTATGTTATATATCATTAATATAGTATTTTTGAGTATACATTTTGAAACATGTAATTCTTAATATACTTGACTTATGATAGAGAATTCATTTTATAGAATTGTTACATACTATTATATCATGTAGAATATATTGATTATCACAGTTTAAACTTTAGTCTCATTTATTTCAGTATATGTCTCCTGACCATGGTCTCTACTTGGAATAAGAAGAAATTGCAATTTTTACATTATTAAATAATATGTTATTTCTATTATTTCAATGTATCTCAAATGTTCTGTCATTGAAGTGATTGTTATTTCATATTAAATACATTTCATCTACAGTAAAATACTAAATACTGCCTTAGAGGCCCATAGAGATTCTGAGGAGGTGACTCAGAGACTATCTTGGATGTGGGCTTCAGGGAGGAAAGGAGTGGCCCATTAGGATAGGCACCCAACCTTCCCCCACAATAGCTGCAGCTGTATCTCTTTATCCTATTTACCTTGTTATTTAAAAATTCATTTTTAGACAGTGTTTTACTATTGGGGGAAAATGAAAACTATATTCTAAGAAGAGATTCATATTAGTTAAGGTTTAATACTATAAATTCAATACCACTTGAAGTTGAAATAAACATTTTGTGAGTGTTTATTAATTTATCTAAGCACTGTTATTTCTTCAGTTTCACATATAATGCAAAACCACCTTTTACAAGGCAAGCAGATCTAAGTAGTAAATAAAAAGATTTCTTTCTTCCTTTTGAATTTTCAAATTGGATATACATAAAATATACATACATTTCACAATGGCTGATTTATTTGAGAACATTTATGCATGTATATTGAGTGCATATAATCTCTATATATAAAAGGCTAAGTGTTCATCCAACAGGTAGCTATGACATGCACTGACCACCAGGGGGCAGATGCTGAACATAGGAACTGCCGTGACGCACACTGGTCATTTACAGAGAAACAGCACCGTGGACCTGGCACCCACAAAGCAACACTCGGCTCCCCCCAAGTGGGACACAGGCCCCGCCACCACCCCAGAGTGACACCCCACCGAATTATAGCTGACACTGCTGAGACCTCATGGCACAAAATGTGGCCCAAAGCCCAGCCCAGCCCAGAAACGGTGGCTGTGGGCACTGGGTAATGACATCACATAGCAATGCCTGGTTTCCTCTCCCTAACAACTAGCCTCTTTAGAGTTTCTTCATCCCAGGAATACGACTTGCTTTATAGCCAGGTGGAAACATTTTATACTTTAACCAAATGTCTGGGAAGCATTTTCCCAGGCCTCATCTCATTTGATCCTCACAGAAGTCCTGGAGTAGGTAGATAGG
>NW_005354334.1:628330-661084 GCF_000412655.1 Myotis brandtii
TGATCTACAATAATAATCTGCTTTGTGTTGATATTTACTGCTGTGTTGCTGACAATTACCTGACAGAGAAGTTGGGGTGCTTCACTGGGCAGGAAAAAATTTAGCTACATCAGAAAGCAGGTCTAATTAAGTAAGTTTATTCTATATATATAAAAGGTTAAGTTGACTCGCACATGTGCGTTACACATAAAGCTCTCACTGGCACTAAATGCACATGTGTGTTTCGATCTGTCATTGTAGGTCGTGAATTTGATTGACACTTCTATTATAGAGAAAGGGCGAATGGCAATATTAAAATATTTCTTCTAATTAATTTCCTTTCATTGTGCATGAATTTGTGCACCGGGCCACTAGCACTTTATAAAACTCAAGCTATTTGGAATACATATGAAGCCAAGTTATTTAATTTGATAAATGGTATACAGAAGATAATACATATGTAAGAAAACTGAATTTTGAAATGATTGAATTTTTTTATGTTTAGACTATGTCTAAAAAGATGAGAAGGAAGAAATACCAGCTTATGGAATGAGATGCACCAAATGGTTAACTAACATTAGTTGTCCTTTTGAGATAGAATTGGAGATTATATAAACTTTCTTGAGTATCTTTCCTTTTTTATGAATGTACATTTCTATTATGTCTAAAGTAAATTTAATAAAAGAAAAATGTAGTTTATAATAATTACTAATTGCCACCCCCAAAACATACACATTCACAAACACACAAACCATTCAATATTAAATGTATATTCAAACATACACAAACATACATACACACACACACACACACACACACACACACACACACATTTTTTGTTGATAGCAAAGGATTAACTGGAGAAAAAGTTGTCTAAAATTGAGACATGATAGATGTTACAGGGTAGTACATTTGTTACCTAGACAAACATTTTTTTTATTGATACATAACTGACATATAACATTATATTAGTTAAGTTTGTTAACTGAAAGTAGAACATGGAAAAGTGGCGGTGATAGTGGAATGGACAATATGGTGAGAGTGACATTTTATCACTAATATTGTTAAAATTTCTAGCTCATAGTGATAATAAACATCCAACTGACCTTTAGTGGGTTTGATTATTGTTTTTAAATGTGTTATACTTCCTCCTTGCTTGCATGTAGGACAAACAGTTCCTCCCACCCTAGTCCTTGGAAAACCAGGAACATGGAGGACGCTTAGAAAAGAGGAGAAAGCCTGACAGGTGGACTAAAGCCTTTATGACTTTTAGAGAGAAAAGCTTCAATTAATATAATTATTTTCCTATTTATTTTAAGTTTTAAAAAATGATAAAGTAATGAGTACTTATTGGAATAAATGAAAATTCTGTGCTGAGCTGCAGCTTAGTTCCTATCTGTCCCCATCCGGCTAGCATAATGTGTTCCAGGCTTACGCTGTGCCCAGGCCTGCACTTGGTTGGAATGACTGCCCGGCCACAAGCAGCTGCTGGGGCCACATGCTTGCTAAGGAGAGAGAATGTTGGACCAAACAGGGCCAGCTCGTGTTCCTGAGAGTGAAAATATGAGAGAGAGAGAGAGAGAGAGAGAGAGAGAGAGAGAGAGAGAGAGAGAGAAGGAGAGAGAGAGAGAGGCTTTGTCTTTCTTAGGCTTGGGTTTATATTATCTTGGGCTTGGGAAGGACCAGGCACTTCTTCAAACTAACTGAGTAACTTGGGCTGGCACCGGATCCTCCCCCCAACCAATTAATTTCCTAATTTCCTAGATGTCCTGGGGTTTTGTGTCTCTTATCCAACCTTATCCTTTTCCCAGGTTAGATAGACTTCCAGACCTCTGTAGTTGCCATCTTGGCTCCTGTTGTGCAAGTGTCTCCCTTCCTCTTTATTGCTCCATAACTACCCCCAGTAATCTGTGGGGAATGGACTGGCGGTCCCCTGGGGAGTGTGTGAAGCTGTCACTTCCTAGTGAAGCAAGTAGGCTGTGTCCGATGATTCAGCTCCCCAGCCCATTAGGTTCAACAATGTCTGATTCCCTTTGTTCCTTCCTTCACTAATATCTAATTATTTATGCTAACACTATCTCATTTTATGGGAGTGATATACCACGCAGTCAATTTGAATAAAATAACTTAGATTTAAAAACTGCAAATGCAGGTAAAAACTAGATTAATGATTTGTGTTAACAATGGTCAAAAGACTATATTAATTATTTGTGTTTACAATGGTCAAAAAAACTCAGTCTCTCAGCACTAAAACAATGTTTTTGCCAAACATTACACATCAAACGTTTGAGAAAGGGACGTTTAGGAAAAAAATAAATAACCAAAGGAATTGTAAAGTAGGCACAATTTCAAGTTCCCATTGACTTCTAAGTAGTTTGGTTGAGGAAAAGCAGATGAAATAATGTACTTTGTTGAGCTTATTAACATCTGTATATAGCAATAAGTAGCTACTGTCCACATGAGTCTAAATATTGGCAGGCTTTTTTATCTTAAGTTTCACTCTTGGAGAGAGAGAACTGTTTTTATGCTCTCTTTGAATTTCATGGACACAAATGAATAATCAAAAATGATTTACACATATACATATTTTGAAAAATCAGAGAGAGAGAGAGCAAATGTGTTTTATAAATTCTACATGACTAACAGTAACAAATTTCTTCAGTACTTTCATTTTTGTATTTCTGTTACCTTAAACATGAAAATATCTTCAAAGAAGGTACTGATAAGCTCAAACAGGAAAAAAAAAATGTTTTTAGTCAGAATATACTATAAAGAGAAAGCAAAATATAATTTGCAATTTTTTATCCTTGCCTATATCAACAGAGAGTTTTAACACTTGAAAAAAAATATCTTTTGCATCTCTAGGCAGACAAAATAGAACTGCCTCAGGAAAAAAAAATATTAAACACAGCCCCAAGACACATGTTGAACTCAGAATTACACAGCATGTATCTAGTCTCAAAAGATTGTGATTTGCTTTTCAGTCAAATGTTTCCTGCTGCTAAAAAGAAAAGAAAAAGAAAAAAGTAAGCTTTGTTTCAAGGAAAAGCTTTAACCTGAGAATTACTGCACTGCCATGGTTACCCAGTGAAATACATTGCATAATCTAGAAAGTAGCAAGAAAACATTAGATTTGAAAATAAAGCTATCTTTCTGTTGGAAAGTCATACACGCCCTCTACACTTGTGTACATACCTGCACAGTTTAACACATTGTCTCAGAAACATCCTCACTCTGAAGTTCGCACAGTGCAGTATGCGTGCCCCAGTGGTGTGTCATTTCTCTTATCTAACAATCTTTTACAAATAAAGCTTTAGTGGTTCTATGACTTCCCTTAAAGCTGAGACTCACCATGCGGCATTTCTTTTATTCTCCAAATATTTTTTCAGAAGATCATGACTTTACGAGAAAAGAGAAAGCAACATTCATATAAAAATGCTAAAAAAATTAATTTCTCATGTTTAACTTCATCTTTTTCTTCAAAGCAGTTCTTGTGACTGTTTTACATAGGAAAAAAGAAGTATTATTCAAGATGAGTTATACAAAGAAAACCCTATTTAACATAAAAATGATGACATAGTTTGGAAATATTATCTATTTCCTTTACTTCCCAAGCACTAGCGATAATCCAAACTGAAAACTACATGCAGGAAGCATATATGATTCTGACTACTTGCCAACTCTACATTAAAATGGCTAGAAATTAATTACACAAAACTATTGATAAACACATCTTTACTACATGTTCAGTCACAATAATTTCACTATAGTATCCAAGTTAACTAATAACAATAAGTGCCAATTATTGAACACTAGAGGCCTGGTGCACAAAAATGTGTGCACTCGGGGGGGTGGGGGTCCCTCAGCCCAGCCTGTGCCCTCTCACAGTCTGGGACCCCTCGGGGGAATGTCCACCTGCTGGCTTAGGCCCGCTCCCCAGGGACAGTCAGACATCCCTCTGGCAGCCCAGGAGCCCTCAGGGGATATCCACTTGCCAGCAGGGTGCAGGCCTAAGCTGCAGTAGGACATACTTAATGCTGCTGAGGAGGCGGGAGAGGCTCCCGCCACCACCACTGTGCTGGCAGCCATCACCCTGGCTTGTGGCTGAGTAGAGCTCCCCTGGTGGGAGTGCACTGACCACCAGGGGGCATCTCCTGCATTGAGCGTGTGTCATAGTGACCAGTTGTTCTGCTGTTAGGGTCAATTTGCATATTACCCTTTTATTATATAGGATAGAGGCCTGGTGCATGGGTGGGGGCTGGCTGGTTTGCCCTGAAGGGTGTCCCAGATCAGGGTGGGGGTCCCGCTGGGGTGCCTGGCCAGCCTAGGGGAGGGGCTTATGGCTGTTTGCAGGCTGGGCACACCCCCTTCAGTGTGGGGGTCCCCACTGGGGGGCTTGACCAGCCTGCAAACAGCCATCAGCCCCTCACCCAGGCTGGCCAGGCATCCCAGGAGGGACCCCCACCCTGAAGGGAGGGTGGCCAGCCTGAAAACAGCCCTCAGCCCCTCACCCCGGCTTGCCACACCCCTATGGGGTGAGGGTCCCCACTGGGGTTCTTGGCCAGCCTGGGTGAGGGGCCGATGGCTGCTAGCAGGCTGGCCACAGCCCCTTCAGGGTTGGGGACCCTACTGGGGTTTCTGGCCAGCCTGGGTGAGGGGCTGATGGCCATTTTCAGGCTGGTCACACCCATAGGCTAGAAGCAGGTATCTGGAATTTATTTAACTTCTATAATTGAAACTTTGTTGCCTTGGTCCCGCTCGAAGCCTGGGTTGCCCCTGACAACCCATGTTCCCAGCCCCTCCTTGAGTGGAGGCCATGCTGGCTGGAAGCAGGTATCTGGGATTTATTTATCTTCTATAATTGAAACTTTGTAGCCTTGAGTGGAGCTCAGGGCCAGCAGGGCAGGCGGGAAGCTTGGCTTCCTCCATCGCCGGGGCAACCAAGCCTCCTGCTCACTCCAGCTCCGTGGCCGCCACTATCTTTGTGATGGAGTGATGGTTAATTTGCATATCACTCTTTTATTAGGATTATTGATCAGGTCACATAAAATATGTAACATTGATACAAGTGCTCCAGTTAGGTTCTAATATAACAACAAAGGCAACACTGCTCCATCATATGTATTCCAAATTATTTTCAAACTTTGAGGAATCAACTATCAAAATAAATCTAATTTATAGAAAAAGATATACTTCTTTTATTTAAAATCTTCAATTTCAATAAACATGTATTTCTGATAGTTTCTTTCTGTGAGCTAATTAAATTAATTTGAATTATCTTACACTCCATATAAAATCACTACTTGGAAACTAGTAGTGATTTTGAAAGATTATTTTGCTGAGTTATGACTTTAAAATATTTTAGCAATAAAAACACTAATCCTCCAAGTATCCATGCCACACTCCTTGGCTTTCCTTTTCTATATTCTTAAAGACCTATGGCATGTCTCCCAGAGAATGCATATGATTTCAAAATACTGATAAGAAAAAAAAAACAAATTAGCAAGCTATCTCAATGTATTTTTCCATTCTTTCCATATTCACGTAAGTGGGGAAGCACGAGACTTGGTTGGAAAGTGTCTAAGGAGGATTCTCCAAAAGGTCGGGGGCCTCTAGGGCAGTGATGGTGAACCTTTTGAGCTCGACATGTCAGCATTTTGAAAAACCCTAACTTAACTCTGGTGCCGTGTCACATATAGAAATGTTTTGATATTTGCAACCATAGTAAAACAAAGACTTATATTTTTTATATTTATTTTATATATTTAAATGCCATTTAACAAAGAAAAATCAACCAAAAAAATGAGTTCGCGTGTCACCTCTGACACGCGTGTCATAGGTTCGCCATCACTGCTCTAGGGGGACCTTGGTGAAGGTGGCAGCCCCTGCCTTGACTTTTCCAAACAAGCCCGAGTCCCCGAGTGTTTTGATGGAATCCTATGTTTAGTCTTTAGACCCTACCTTGTAGAAGCATGTGCTTTCTCAAGGATATTTACCCTGCTGATTGTATCTAGAGGATAATTTTAGTTCAAGCTGTTATTACAAAAAAAGCCTAAGGAGGCAGGTGAATGAGGCTGTTTGGTGCCTCCTGCCAAGCAGCCCCTTAGCCTTCTCTTTCAGAATAATCCATTCATCTGTCGCTCAGGGTCTGCTGATCAGTCCCGGCATATGTACACATTTTGCTGGTTCCTATACTTTCATCATTCCCATCTTTTCTGTCATTTATTCCAGTCATTTTGTTGCCTCAATGTAGTTTATTGATAATGAAGCCTCACAAATTTTAATGGTAATGGCATGGGACTAGTTCTGACCAGGTGCAGGGAGGGAAGCAAGAGGAAGCATTTATAAACAGCCCTTACTAAGTGAACCCTGGAGAAAAATTACAATTACACAGGCCTTTTCTCTTTCCTGAAGATGGGAATATGTAATTAGGACATATGTTTATTAAACGTAGGAATTTTAAGAAAAGAGTCAATTTCGTGTTTGTGGATCCATCGTGGGTTAGGCACTCTCAGTGACTCAGTTTTCGGGACTGAAGCAAACCATGCTGCTCACCTTTGAACGGTGGGCATTAAACAGCAGAGAGCATGTTCACAGAGAGTAATGTTGCAAGTGGGTGAAGTATTTTTGAGGATATGTGTCATTTTCATGTAAGGTATTAAAAGAATTTTAATTAAAAGTTCATGGACTTTAATTTTATATTACGGCGTTTAAGATTTTATAAATCTCTCCATAAAGATCCACTTTAGTGTTTGAGAAGATTTTTTTGTTCTTGATTAGATGTAATACTGCTGAATGATTTTGTTATTTAATTACAAAGACTTCTATAAATCACAAAACAGGTATTTTCATGTATGAAACAAAAGAAAAGTGTATAATCATAGGGTTTAAGAAAATGTTATTTAGAAATTCTCACAGTAAGATCTTGCACTGTTCTAGGCACTGACGAAATGGCAGTAAACAAATGGAGTTTACAGTATAATAGAAACATTAAAAACAAACAAAACCCAAATTTACAGATTATTGGAATATGACTCATGGTATGAAGAAATAAAATAGAAGAGAGAAGAGAGAAAGTCCTTGGGGAGAAGGTGTTACAGACATGGGCCTGCCTGGAGCAGGTCTACCTCAGGCTGGCCCGTGGAGTGTGGGTTCTTGACTTTGCATGGGAAAGATCTCACGACAGTGATAACTGGAATGGTGAGCTGAGGTGTTTTTCCCCAGGGTTCTGTCTCGCGACACCGAAGAATGGTTCTGCAGACCAGAAGATTTAAGCAGAAGTGGGGAAAACTTATTACAAGCAGATTCAGACTCCCCACAAGGGGAGGGGGACCCAATAATGGGCTGCCCAGTAAAGCCTTGTAGTCCAGGGTTACATATTTGCTACAAGCCTGCTCTATGTCTATCCATGTTGTCACCTGACTGATTCCCTCAATTGATCTTGCCCAGCAATGGACCTGTTTCGATGTGTTCTTTCTCTGTTCCTATGCCGAACGTTTTTGTGTGTCATACACCCTTGTTTTCCCATGCCTCCTGCTTTGAGTCCAGAAACATTTTATCAGTTCTGCTTGGTTGGTATCTGTGGTCAGGCTGCTCAAACTGTGGTGTCTGCCCCTGCCTATGTTCCACCTGCCTTTGTTTCCCACTGGACCCCGGCCCTATCTGCCTGCGTTTCATGTTAACCCTCTCAACAGGAGTCCAGATGGGTTTGAAAGTCGTTTATTAAAGCTGCGGACAGTGAAACAAAGGAAGAAATTAGGGTAGAAGGAACAACAGGCCAGAGCCTAGGCGGGGCTCTGCTTTGGCTCTCAGGAAATGTCACAGGGAAGAAGTGAGCCTGTGCAGGACTGCAAGACTCACTGGGGAGTCAGAGGAACCTGGCCTTGGAGACGGAATCGGGTGAGCCTGGGTGAGCTGCCTCTGGCCACTGCTCCCCTGGCTGCATGTTTCATGGGGACTCCTAAGGGTGTCGGAAGAAATAAAGAGTTCACGCCGGGGCAGGGGCATGGACTGCTCTGGAGCAAGGTGCCAGGAGTCTTTGTCCTGAGGGCTTTTTACCTCCTTTGTTTTTTTCGGGGGAGAATCTCAGAGGAGGGTTTCCGCAGAATACTCTTCAGCTTTCCAGGTGTGTTTTTAATATGCTGATATATCAAAAAGAGCATGGAGGGGAGTTTTGGATGTTCTTTGGTCTGTTTTACTGTTTTTCTTTTATCTTGGGCCTGTCTGGCTCTAATGGGTTTGTGTTATTTGTTCCCCTGATTTCATCTGTCCTTGGGTTTAGCTGGCACAAATGACATTAATTGGGTATTTGTTCTCTATTTCCCAGACCAGGGTGATTTAAACTATGTATTCTCTGGTTAGGGAGGGGAGGTGTAATCCATTTGCTTTCAAGTGTCCTTGATTAGGGCAGATAAGGTCTTGTGATTCACTAGCTGGCTCTAAGTAGTTCAAGTTGTTTGGCCTTGTTTAATCTCCTTGTCTCAGTTTCCCCATTCCACTTGCCCAAGAATTTGCCTAGCGTCTCACTATCCTGTCACAAGGGGTTTCAATTTTTAACAGAGTGGTCAGGAGAATCCTCTCTGAAGAAGGTGACAAATAAGGAAAAGACTGGAAGGGAGGGAGTGAACCATGTAGACAGCAAAGGTGAAATGCCAGGCAGCAGAAATTGCAAGTGTAAGAGCAAAGGCAAGTGTGAGAAATAGCCAGCTACACAGTGCCACTTAATGGAGTGAGCTAAGTGGAAGTTAGTAGGAGATGAGATAAAAGAGTTACTGTGTTGGAGGTAGAAGCTAGTGTATTATCTAGGGCCTTATAAAGGGTGTCCCAAAATTCACGCAAGATTTGAATTTAATGGTGATTGCTATCGCGACATGATAATCCAGCTTTTTGTGCCTAAATTGCAAGATATGGATGTGGATGACATGTGGTTTCAACAAGACGGTGCCACATGCCATACAGCCCGAGAAACAATTCAATTACTGCCATGAGTCGTTTCCTGGTCGTGTAATTTCCCGTTTTGGTGATCAGAATTGGACGCCCAGATCATGCAATTTAATGCCGTTGGACTTTTTTCTTTGGGGCTTTTTGAAGTCTGAGGTTTATGCCAACAAGCCCACAACCACCCGCGCCTTGAAGGAGGAAATTGAGCCCTGTATCAACGAAATTCAGCCACATTTATGCAAGACAGTCATGGAAAATTTCAACAAAAGAGTGTGTATATGCCAGCAAAGCCGTGGAGGCCATTTACCCGATATGCTATTCCATACATAACCCTATACTGTATACTTTATGAATCAATAAAAAATTTACAATTTTTCATTATAAACCTATGTTTTCTATCAAAATTACTTCTTGCGTGAATTTTGGGACACCCTTTACCATCGTAAGTATTTTGGCTGTTACACAGAATGAGAAGTGAAGACATGGAGTGTTTTGTACAGAGGAGAGATTTAATCTAACATTTTAATTGGTACCTTTTGACTATGGTCTCAAGAATAGACCATAGAAGGGACAAACACAGAAGCAAAGAGACCCATTAGGAAGCTGTATCAATAATTCAGAGAATAAATTATGACAGTGGTAACAGCAGAGGTTATAAAAAGAGGTTGAAATTGGACATATTTGGAAAGTAGAGCCAACAGAATTTATAGCACATGCAAAATAAAACAAAGAATTTAAATGAAATATGACTTTCAAAGAAAGATTTTGAATAATAGAAAATTTTAAGAGAAATTAAAAATAAAATGGATCATAAAGATGAAAGACAGCAAATTGAGCTGAAATAGACGATTTCACAGCTGAGGAAATTGAGAGACAAAATATTCAAATTGAATGTATAGATTAGAAATAGCAAAAATCAATAAACAATAAAAAAGTAAACAAATGACACAATGAAAGTACTTGAGGCAATTATAGAAAATTAAGAGAAAAAAGAAACATATTGAAGATCATTATTGAGTGGTGATGATAAGAAGACATACTAAAGGTGATCAAATATATGGATATATACTTATTTGAAATCTGGTAAGTAGAATAAAAAATTTAAGAAATATAGTGCAATCACATTTCTCTGATATAAAGGAAGAACTAAATCTGAATATATTACATTATACACCAGCAAGAAATTTAACAGAACTTTCAGAAATGACACAAATTCAGGCTAAGCTATTAAGTTTTGCGATAAAGAATTCCTCAGGCATACAGACAAAAAACACAAGTCAACTTCAAAGAGGAAAACATTAAAGCTTGCTGCAAATTTCATCAAGCATCATTTAATGCCAAAATACAGTGAAACACTGTCTTCAAATTTCTGATGGGGAAAAGGAAATGTATGCATGAAGATTATTATTCCCCAACAAGTTGTCTTTTGGATAGAAAGAGAGAAATGACAAAATTTACATATATAACACAAGAGAACTCATGAGTTCATAGATGGCTAAAAGAGTTAATTATTTAATATTGAAATCCAGACAACCAAACCAATGATTCAAAAATCAAGAATTCAAAACAAATTTTAAATGATATATCCATGGATAGTAAAGGGATTATGGTAAATATTGGATTTATTTAGGGAACTAAGGCAAACCATCTAGAAAAATTAAGGTTTAGGGGGGGAGTCTATAATATAAAACCTGACAAACAAAAATAGTATTAGTAACAATTAGAAAGTGGGAGGAATGGTAAAATTTATAACTTTAATTTATAGAGCTGGGATTCACTACATGCAGATTAAATTGAAACACAGTTGACATTTTTTCCTTTTTATTGAATTTATTGGGGTGGCACTGGTTAACAAAAGTATACAGGTTTCAGGTGCACAATTCCACAACACATCATCTGTGCACTTTATTGTGTGTCCACCACCCCAAGTCAAGTCTCCTTCCATCACTATGTATCCCTGCTATACCCTCCTCTACCCCCAGACCCCAACTCTGCCCGGGCAGTCTGCACACTGTCGTGTTGTAATTGCTGTTTCCTCCCCCAGTAAACAATCAATAGCAGGGACAATGTCTATTTCACCACCAATGTTTTCTCTGCTCCTTCTATTGATGCTCACAGTTCAGATCCATTAATTCAATTGAGAGAAAAGTTATTATTAATTCTATCATTTTATATTCTTTTATAGCTGAAATAATTATTTATAAGAAGATACTTCTTATATGCTATTTTGATATCCAGAGAATAATTCAATTGTAGAAGGATTAAAAATATATGATTCTTTCCTTTTATATACCTAGTTTTCAGGATGATTTATTAGATCTCTGAAATGCTAGAATGGCTCATATCAGCTCACAGAACAGTTGTCAAACTTTCAGAATTTAAAACTAGTTGTTTAAAATCAGCCACAGTGAAAGTATTTACACCGCAGAAACAGTCTGATGCTATTAATAGGACTTATATATTTATTGACAATTTAGATTTGTTTTCAATGAAGAAACTCCATATTTTTCACTAATGCTTACTTAAAAAATTGCCCATGTAAAATAGAACAGAAGAAAAAAAGAAAATATATTTCAAAATGTACCACTAAAAAAATCATAATTGTTGCCAATGATCTTCTGTATTTATAAGCTTCTAGTAATGTGTTTTTTAAAATTACAATGTAATTTATCATTCTGTTTTTCATACGCCACACTGCAATATAAATACCTTCCTATAAGCAACATTTTATAAACTAATTCACTATGTGGAAATAATAATGTGTGAAATTATCCTGAAAATGTTGAATATTTATATGTTTTCAAAATATTCACAATACACAAAATTATATGAGGAAAGTTTTTGAGCACTTTTTCCTCTGGTTTTCTGGTTACTTCCTTCAAATGTATCCTACAATTTAGATTATATAGGAAAATAATATTAACTTCTTTAAGATTCTTATTAAATATAGCTAAAACCTGTCTATATTCAATGGATTCTGGTTTTGATATTATAAGGACACTTCAACATTTAATGAATAGCTTTATAGAACTTGGTGAGGAAGAAGAATGTGAGGGAAAAGAACACTATTGAAAAATAATAAGAAAAATTGAAAATGTACCCATGGGAAATAATGTGAGAAAAATAATATCTCTCACAGTTTTAAAATTCTTTTTTAAAAAATATATTTTATTGATTTTTTACAGAGATGAAGGGAGAGGGATAGAGAGCTAGAAACATTGATCAGCTGCCTCCTGCACATCCCCTACTGGGGATGTGCCCGCAACCAAGGTACATGCCCTTGACCAGAATCGAACCTGAGACCCTTCAGTCCACAGGCCGATGCTCTATCCACTGAGCCAAACCGGTTAGGGCAGTTTTTAAATTCTAAGCTGTTTCATATAACCAATTATTATATTCAGTAAAAAAATACATATATTTTCGTTAAACTCTCTGCTCTCTAAGATTTTAAAGTCTGAATGTTCTCTTTTACCAATCAATTTATCATTTGAAAAACAGGAAAACAACAGCAAAAATTACATACAATGCAGCAGATTAGTAATGAAAGTACTTATATAGAATTTCCTTTGGGATTGTTAAAATATACGTACACACAAATGTGCTGAAGGTTTTAATTAAAGGAAAATCCTTTTGCTTTACTAGTAGTTGAATGCCAAAAGAATATCCTAGTATGTCCCAGGGACTATTCAATGGTAACTCTAATATAATGCATTTTGCTTTTTATAATTCTAAAAGGAATTTATTGTCACCATGTTAAAGACAAAAGCCCAACATTCATAGGAATTAGGCTTGTCCAAAGCAACAGAGATAAAAAATGAAAATCTGAAAAACAAACACGAAAGGGCAGTCACAAATAATGTTAAATTCCTGAGGTATTTCTTCATTTAGATCAGTAGTTCTCAACCTTGGCTGCACATTAGAATCACCTGAGAATCTTTTTAAAATCCTGATTTCTGGGCCTCATCCTCCGGAAATTCTGTTTCTTTGTTACTAATGTTGTGGCCCTACCCCATAACAAAGAAACAGAATTTCCCGAGGATGAGGCCCAGAAATCAGAATTTTAAAAAGATTCCCAGGTGATTCTGATGTGCAGCCAAGGTTGAGAACCACTGATTTAGATCATCTGAGTTGGACCTTTAGCCTACACAAGTAGCTAATAAAATAAGTCTGCACTCAAGTATGTATCCAATCAGAGATCAAAGCATTCACTCAGGATGAACCCAAAAACATACAAAGGGCCTAAAACTTACTTTTTTTTTCCTTTTGGTTTTTCACATTTAGTAAAATCCTGGGGAGTATTTTAATGACTCACCATCCCTGAAGCAGCACTCTTCTCATTTTAATAATGAATACCCTCATACACTTTGCTCACTATCACCCCTACAATGAACACCACTAGCAAATATGTAATCTTCAAGACAATTTATCCTACCCAAAAAATGGAAATAGAAATTGATAGTCCTTGATGGAAGAAGATTTCTGGGGACAATAGTTATTGAAAGGATAACAGTTGATAAGAAAGAAAAATTACAACAACAACAAAAAAGCAAAGATTTAACTGTTTACATGCTGGAAAATGCAAAGGTTCTGGGTTCTCAATAGTATTGTTTTCCCAGCTGCGCATTGGAACTGCGCACCGATACAGTCCTAATGAGTTATCTGGTGTGAATATGTAACTTCAGCACCTAATCTGTAATAGTTGCACATATTTTGAATAAGCCACTTTACATTTCTTATTATTCATCTCAAAATGTAAAAATAACCTAACAACAGGTTAGTTAGGGGCACACTGTATTGTATCTAAGTGTTGCCCCTGGAGTTGTATACAGGTAGTCTCCTTCCTTAGATATTTATGTTCGTTTGGAAGAGGTTTTATATAAACTCGACTGGCTACTATTTTTACAGATATTTTCCCCTTGTTATTTTTGTTAGCAATAATATACTTTTAATGGCAAGATATTCAATGCAGCAAATACAATATTTCTTAGCATCTGGAATATATGTCCGTTTGCATAATGTGTTCATTCATTCAACATACTTTTATTTTTAACCTCTAGAATGTTCCACATAATCAGTATATAAAAATGAATAAGATACCCATATGGTCTTCAAGAAGCATCTTAACTTGAGGCTCTTAAACTTCAAATCACATAACTAATTTGCCTACTTCTGATTAGATGCTCACCAAACCACCTTTCAAATATAATGTAGTTCCTCACAGGGCACACAGGGAGAAAATGTGATTCGTAGAAGAAGATTCAAGTGTCTGATCCCTTAGAGATTGTATTTCTAATTGTAAATTTACAGACTGGAACCTTGATTATAATTAGGCTTCCCAAGTAGCTCTCATTATTTGGTACCTTTAGCAATTACAGTTCTTACTGTAAATTGGCATTTGAGTTTTATATATCCGTTTTCTGAGCTTGGTTAACATGAGTCTGCCTATAGTAGAAAATAAAATTTCTGAAACAGAATAGCTGAGAGTCAGGGCCCGAGTGATGGTAAGTTTACTAAGGTAGTGTCACATTTTGCAACCAGTTCGAAGTTATCCACCTACGCTTCCCTAGGTAATTCACTTCTTCCTTAATATTAGTTGAACCAATTATATATTTGACAGTAAACAAGTTAAAATATTAGGTTAAATATTAGGGTTTCTGAGCCAATTGCATTTTATGCATATAAAATTATAAGTTCTAAACAACTTGAATTGTTTGCTCTTAGATATTATATATTTATTTTAAATAACTATATATTTAAAGTAAATTTACCTGCCTGCTTCTCCCTACCAACAACCATCTTTAGGCATAACAACTATTATCTTAAATTTGAAATAAGTAAAATTCTGTAGTTTTTAAAAACTGCCTATTAATAAGGCATTATGAAAACAAGACAAGTAAAATATGCAAGTTTGATACAAGTAAGTATTAATTTCTCAACAAATGTTTATTGAGCACATATGTTTATTTTCAAAGAGCACGGTAGATACAAATATTTTCAAGTATTATGATCTTAATGCTAATCTACCTAAAGATTACATTTCTAGCAATGTTGATAACTGAAAAGAATAAAAAGTATTTTTCCAACTCATATTGTTTAGGCATTTCCAGTATATAAGTTACGTTCCTTTTGCCTATCTTATATGTAGTTAATTTCTAAGCTAAATAATGTGTACTATAAAAAAAAAAAAGAATTTGGATTGCAGGTTACATACAGTGGGGCCTTGACTTACGAGTTTAATTCGTTCCGTGACGGAGCTCGTAACTCAAATTACTCGTATGTCAAATCACTGTGACGTTCGCTGTGCCAACTAGCGGTGGGGTATCTGAAGCTGGCTCGTAACCCAAATTTTAGCTCGCAACTCAAAGCAAAAAATCGGCCGAGAGACGGCTCGTATCTCGAAAAACTTGTTAGTCAGGACACTCGTAAGTCAAGGCCCCACTGTATTTTAAATTTATCTTTATTGTTGAAAGTACTACAGATGTCCCTTTCATTGTCTTTTTTTCCCCATTGACGCCCTCCACCCCGCCCCTGCCCCTCCCAGCATATTACTTTTTAAAATCTAAACTTCTCAACCTATTTTTTGACAGTAGTGATTAGTATCACTATTATAACCAACCCCAATTTAACCAATAAAATAGAAGGTAAAAAGGTAAAAACAAATTATAAGAAAGTATGCTGAATAATCATAAAATAAGGCTACATGAACAGGACCATAAATATCATTAATCAACACCAAAGTTAATGAGGTAAAATTTCTAATAAAAGCTGAGATTCTATCTGGTAAACATTTATGTAGCTAGCCTAATACTTTCAGTTCTCTGCCTCCCAAACATACAGTAGGATTTCAATACTTGTCTCATCCCTTAATAGAGTGAAATGCTGGGTCTCTCAGATTCCATTTTATTCAAGCCTGCATTGCTCCCACAACCTTCAGGGTAATAGCTCCTGCTTTAGACATGCTAATCATTGGAGGAATTCTGCTTGGGGCTTGAAATTTTACAAAAAAAAAAAAAAAAAAAAAAAGCCCCTTCTATTTTCCCTTCCTTTGACATAAAATAAGTCTGAACTATGGACCTTTGCTCTAGAGAAAATTTGATGAATTTCACCCCAAAAGCAAGGGAAGTAATGGCAAATATAAATAAGTGGGACTATACATCTCTAAACAGCAAAAAACAAACAAATAAAAACACCAACAAAACAAAAAGACAACCAATAGAATGGGAGAAGATGATATTATCCAAAATCTATAAAGAACTCATACAACTCAACACTAAACAAACAATCCAATTAAAAAAATGTGCAGAGAACCTAAGCTTATCCCAAGAAGACATACAAATGGCCAACAGATATATAAAAGTATGGTCAGCTTCACTAGCTATTAGGGAAATGCAAATCAAACTACAGTGAGATACCACCTCACACCTGTTGGTAATAATGGCTATTATCAACAAGACAAGTAATAACAAGTGTTGGAGAGGGTGAGGAGATAAAGGAACCTTCATTCACTGCTGGTGGGAATGTAAATTGGTTCAGCCACTATGGAAAACAGTATAGAGATGTCTCAAAAAATTAAGAATACAGTTACCATGTGACCAAGCAATCAATCCCTCTCCAGGCTATCTACCCCAAAATTTCGAAAACATTTATTCACAAAGATATATATATATATCTATGTTCATTGAAGCACTATTCACAGTGGACAAGACATGGTAACAACCAAAGTGTTCTTTGATGGATGATTGGATAAAGATGTGGTATATATATATATATAATGAAATACTACTCAACCGTAAGAAAAGATGAAATACTGTCATTTGTGACAATATGGATGGACCTTGAGAATATTATGCTAAGCGAAATAAGTAAAGTTAGAGAAAGCTAAGAATTATATGATTTCACTCATATGTGGGATAGAAAACTGAAACTCATAGCCACAGACATCAGTATGGTGGTTACCAGAGGGAAGGGTTTGAAGGGGGCAGTAAAGGGTAAAAGGGCCAAATATATGGTGACAGAAGATGATTTTACCCTTGGTGGTGGGCACGTAATACAATATACAGAACATGTATCACAGAAATGTATACTTGAAACCTATATAATGTCATTAACTAATGTCACCCAAACAAATTTAAAATTTTTAAAGAGGCAGGTAAGATAATAAAGAAGTGTTGAGGCAGTAAAGACTTCAGGAGACAATTTCCCAAGAAAAAGAAACCAACTGAAACTGAGCCTAACATTCTCCTGACTGTTTTTCTCTTTCTTGGGGCAGAGTCTGAGGAGCCCAGCAGCAGAGAACCGCTGAGAGGAAAGATATTTACATTACGATTTATAACAGTAGCAAAATTACAGTTGTGAAGTAGCAACGAAAATAATTTTATGATTGGGGGTCACCAAAACATGAGGAACTGTATTAAAGGGCCGTGGCATTAGGAAGGTTGAGAACCACTCTAATTAGAAAAGAGGATCAGAGTGCTTATTTCCACCCAATATGACTAGAACCGTGACAGAGATAAGCACAGGATAGCACTGGGCCCCAGGGGAGGGTAATTAGAAAGACTCTCCTAGAGTACATGCCCTTGACCAGAATCAAACCTGGGACCTTTCAGTCTGCAGGCGGATGCTCTATCCACTGAGCCAAACCAGTCAGGGGTTTTCTCCTCCCTTCTTTTTCCCTAGAAGAAGTAAAGGAGAAAGGCAGAGGGTTTTGAATCCATACCTAAAGGAGGGAAAAAGAACTCTACACGGACACAGAACAGTCCAAGTAAGACCCCAGAGGCTTGAAATCGTGTGTTCCAACCCTAAAGTGAAAGAAAGGATGGAAAGAGATGAGGTTGGAGAAACGGGTCCCAGGTTGTCCTCACATGGAAGTCATTGCAAAGCCTCTCTTTCCCACACTCCCTCCTCACTCTCTTTCTCCCTTTCACCAGGTTCATCTATTTGCTTTAAAATAACCCCTCAAATGAAAATTGGCTGGTATAGGGGAGAGGGGGAGGAGAAGGGGAGGAGAGGGGGAGGAGTGGAGGAGGAGAGGGGAAGGAGAGGGGGAAAAATTTAGGGAAAGCTGGCTGAATGGAAGTCCTACAACTAGAGAAGTAAAGAAGAAAGCACATTGAGACTGGTAGGAGGTGCAGAGGCGTGGAATGGGCCGGTCCAGCACCCACAAGTGCCACTTTTTCAATCAAGAGGGAGACTGTCTCTGCAGAGGCCGCCCAGAGAAGCAAGGGGTCCCAGCCCACACCAGGGTCCCAGAGCTGGGAAGAGAAATCCCTACGGGCAGTAAGAACTAGGGGTTGTAAAAAAAAAGTGCAGATTGGGGCTCAGTGACACAGAGGATGCTGGAGACCCAACTGCTCCTCTTAAAAGGCCTGCAGCATGAACTCAACTTACAAGCTCCTGCTTCCTCTGAGCTCCAGTGCCAGGCAAGGCTCTAGGGGACCCAGACACATACGAGGAGAAACTGGACTGTCTGGCATCAGGGTAGGAACTCAGGGACAGCTTTCTTCCAGACAGAGGTGCTCACAGAGGTCATTGTTCCCATGCTGGAACCTCCCAGGTTGCAGGGCTGACGGTAGCCATTTCTGTTTTCTCAGACCTGGTAAATACCTGAGGCCCCACCCACCCAATTTACAGCCCCACCCAAGCTGTGCACAGTGGTTTTTGCATATAATGGTCTGTCCTCTCTAAAAACTTGTCAAACAAGCTGCAGCTGGGTCAGGGAGCCCCAAACTTATCAATAAAGGCCCAAGACCTGGCACCAGCACCAGCCTCAGCATGCCTTGCTTCACAGCTGGGCCTCCTCTGGGCATTTCCAAACCCGAAACAAATAAGAGAAATCTGCAGATCTCTCTGTAACTCCTGCTGGGTGGCCCCATGCAGTGGCTGACTTTGCACCTCCCTGGAGAGTGGTCAGTGTGAGACCATACAAGATTACAACTCTTCACATCCATAAGTGACACAAACAAGGGGCAGACTCAGGGAGCACCAAAGCCCCACTGAAGCAAGTCCTGCTCCATAAGGGTGTCTCCTGCACAGCAGTACTCCTACTGTAGTCACAGCTTGTCCTCACAACCAATTGGCCTGGAGGTCAATTCCTCCCAGTGACACCAATAGCAATCAAGGCTCAACTACAAGTCTATGCACACAGCCCATAAAGGGGTGCACCTAGAGTGCCCACCTCACGTGATTGGGGTGATTGAGCCACTGGGCCCTATAGGACACCTACTACACAAGGCCACACTATCAACTCAAGGAGGCTTAACAGCTCTACCCAATATATAAAAACAAACACAGGGAAGCAGCCAAAATGTGGAGACAAAGAAACATGTCACAAATGAAAGAAATGGAAGAAAGCAAACTACTGGATATAGAGTTCAAAACCATAGTTATAAGGTTACTCAAGAATCTTCTAGAAACCTTCAAGGGACTTAGTGAGATTTTCAAGGATCTTAGTGAGAATGCCAAAAAAATGGAAAAGGACCAATCATAAATTAAGCATACACTGACTAAATTAAAGAATAATATACAGGGATTCAACAGTAGAATAGAGGATCCTGAGAATCAGATCAATGATTTAAAATATCAAAAAGCAAAAAACACCCAGCCAGAAGAGCAAAAAGAAAAAGGAATCCAAAAATATGAAGACAGTGTAAGAAACCTCTGGGACAACTTCAAGCGTACCAACATCCAAATTATGGGGGTGCCAGAAGAAGAGAGAGAACAAGATTTTGAAAACCTATTTGAAGAAATAATGATAGAAAACTTCCCCTACCTGGTGAAAGAAACAGAATTACAAGTCCAGGAAGCACAGAGTACCCCAAACAAGGGGAACTCAAAGAGGATCACACCAAGACACATCATAATTAAAATGCCAAGGGCAAAAGACAAGAGAAAATCTTAAAAGCAGTGAGAAAAAAAGCAGTTAGTTACCTACAAGGGAGTACCCATATAACTCTCAGTTGATTTCTCAACAGAAACTATGCAGGCTAGGAGGGAGTGGCAAGAAATATTCAAAGTAATGAATAGCAAGAACCTATAATGAAGATTACTCTACCCAGCAAAGCTATCATTTAGAATTGAAGGTCAGATAAAGAGCTTAGCAGGCAAGAAAAAGCTAAAGGAGTTCATCACTGCCAAACCAGTATATATGAAATGCTGAAGGGTATTTTTTAAGACGAGGAAGAAGAAAAAGGTAAAGATAAAAAATATGAACAACAAAGTGGCAACAAATACATATCTATCAACAACTGAATCTAAAAATCAAATGAATAAATAATCTGATGAACAGAATAAACTAGTGAATGGAATAGAATCAGGGGAATGGAAACGGAACAGACTGACTATTCTCAGAGGAAAGGGAGTGTGGGGGCGTGTGGGGAGAGATTAGACAAAGATTTTATATGCATGTATGCATTACCTATGGACACAGACAATAGGGTGGCAAGGGCCTGCGGTGGGGTGGGAACTGGGTGGAGGGGCGGTATGGGGGGAAAAAAGAGGGACATTTGTAATAATCTCAACAATAAAGATTAAAATAATAATGATGATGATGATGATGATGCTTAATAGTTTCAAGAAGGAAATGACAAGATAGACAATTTTACCAGAAAAGCTGAATCTATAAAAATAGCAATATGTTTTCACATAATCCATGGGCCAAAAAAACAACAAACATCAGAATGCAAATTAGGTAACATTTTTAAATTAAATAATGGAAATACAACATATTAATGAAACATCAAATCACCATTATTGTGTTATTTGAAATAGTTTGCTGTTTCCCATTTTTAACTTGTGTATTTCATTTGAAAAACATTTTATTTTTATCAAATATTAAAATAACATTTTATAGACTATTAATAAATTACTTACTTCAAAATAAGATAATATTGGAATGAGAAGAAAGTAGGAAGATTTACAGAAAGTCCCTGCAACTTGACTTCTGATATACTTGAAATATCATATTATTACTAGCCCTTAAATAACAAGTGATGAGTTTTTGCTATTTAAATTAACAAGAAAGTTTTAGTTAAAAAATAAGTTAAGTATAATTTGACTTACATGCAGGATATGAAACTAAAACCAATCCACCAATTAATTTCAATTCATGAGAAAATTTTAAGGAACTTCAAATGCAAATTTACAGATGAAACTTTAGTTCTTCTTTTGGACCTTAGACATCCAATCTATAAAAATTAGAACTGATGCACTAAACTTTAATTAAGTTCAGAAAAAATCTTACAAGAAATTATAATAGCATCTTGCCTTAAAATAAACTGTAAAGAACAGTGAAGTTTCATTAGCACATTGTTCAGGCAATCATAGAAAATTTCTAAATGAGAATGAAAAGTGTGAAAAAGAATAGGCTAATGAGGATTTGTGTCACACAATATGAAAAAAAATCTAAAAACAAAGCCTTATGTAGGAGTTAATACTAGAAAGGTACTTATAGTATTTGATTTAAATCAAGATAAATTTGCACTTTTAACATTACATAAGAGCAAATAAAATACCAAATGCTGCCTCTGCTTTCCCCACTTTTGTCAAATGTTTTAAAGAGATGAAAGAGGGGATCCAATTTGAAGATAGAAAACAGTAGTTTGTGCTTCAGAATTACAAATGACATCATACTACTGTACTCCAGGTAATAAGTGCTATCCAATTGGTTATTAGAATTAATTATTAAAAATTTAAGAGCATAGAAACATCAATAATCACTTTATGTGTAACATTAAGACTCTACTAAGAACAAAGCACTCCACTAAACTCTGTAAGTAACACAAGGATGTGGAAATGTTAGAGTTACTAGGCTAAGCTGACAAACTCTTGTCCGGGTCAAAACTGCATCTTTGGTGCTAAATTACACATTAGTTTAGAAAGGATATGGATACCTTTACAGCAAGCTATTTTAAATATTTCAAGCAACAACTGATAAAGACTTGCAATGGGACCATATGGACTGAAAGGAGTACAAGTGTGAAACATGATTCTAAACTTTTAATAATCTGTTTCTTAACATCATTGATTAATTCCATGTGTACTCTTCACCTTACATGCATCACAGACACAATGCTGGGGATATTGACTTTAGAATGTCTAGAGCAGTGGTTCCTAATGTGGGGCACATGCCCCACAGGGGGACAATTGAGAATTAGTTATTAACAGTGAATTTTTTGCATTTCTTATGGTTCTAGGGGCCACATATACAGTATATAAATATACTAGAAGCCTATTGCATGAAGATTCGTGGAATAGGCCTTCTTTCCCCTGGCTGCCAGCATCGGTTTTCCTCTGGCACCCAGGACCCAGGTCTTTGGTCCGGCCGTAACAGAGAAGCCAAGCCTCTTCAGTCTTCAGTCTTCAGTCTTCAGTCTTCCATCTTCACTCTGGCTGGAGCCTTCAGTCTTTGCTCCGTGCCTGTGTATGCAAATTAACCGCCATCTTTGTTGGGTTAATTTGCATAGTCGCTCTGATTGGCTGGTGGGTGTAGCGGAGTGACACCAATTTGCATGTTTCTCTTTTATTAGTATAGATATTGTGACGTATTTATGCATTTCAGTTTTCTATTATATGTTTTGAAACTTTATTTGCTATTTTTTCACATCACTTCATTTTTTTTTAACAATTTCTTAGTGATTTCTTCCGCAGTACTTCAACTGTCCTTTAGTTCTTTTATTTTTCTCTTTATGGATGCCATGTTCTTTGGAAGCTTGTTTAGACCAAGTTAATGGCCTTTTAGGCTTCCTCCACATGAATAGGAGTTCACTTTTTTAATAGTAAGAATTACATGTCATAGGGGGGCATCAGGATTTTAGAGATGCTGAGGTGGGGCATGGCCAAAAACAGATTTGGAACCACTGGTCTAGAGACAGAGGCAAATAAACACAACAGACAAACACAAGCTAAGGGTCATTATTATCAAACGAGAAAAGTATTATGAAAAAGATAAGCACAGAGTCTTACAGTGTTAAGAGAACCTTAGGAAAGAACAAGCAAGTTTCCATTAAGTGTAGGGAACTTCCACTTCTAATAGAATCTAGTAAGCTGCTGAAGGCCAATGCTCACACTGCAACAAATAGTAAAACAGATAATTATAAAGATTCACATTTTAAAGATATTGAAGTGTTGAGGAAATCAGGATTAGATGAACTAAAATACCAGAGGGATGAGTGTTCCCAGGTGATCTGATAATCACCCTGTTTTCTTGTCCAGGGGCATTTGATTCTGGTGTGAACCCATGGACACAGATAATAGGGTGGTGAGGACTGGGGTGGGGGTGGGAGTGGGCTAGAAGGGGTTAATGGGGGGCAAGGGGTAACATATGTATTACTTTTAATAATAAAGACTTAATTCAAGATGAAATAAAAATACTAATAATAGCTATCACTTATTGAGGGCTCAGCATGCACCAGACATCACATAGACCCTTTAATATTTTTAAAAATGATTTTTACAACTCTGTCAGATAGATGCACTTACCATTTCCACTTCAAAAAAAAGAAAACTGAGTTCAAAGAGATTAAGTAACGTGCCAAAATAATCCATGTAGTGAGCAGCAAAATCGGGGCACTAAATCCAGATATTTCCAACAAGTTTCATGAAATCAAACACTATGGTTTAGTGCCTGCCCAGCGTATGTCACAAAGCCAAGACAAGAACAGTCCCAAATCCAAGGAAGTGATCACAATGGTTAATGCTGCAAAAAACAAAATAAAACAAACAAAAATATACAACAAGAAACAAGGCTTCAAACACAAGTTCTTTGGATTTTGCATTCAAGGGTCCACAGCTTCTCTGGACAAAAAAAAAAAAAAAACTGCCATTGAGTGGTCAAGCTAGACTCCAACAGGCGGAAGCATTCATAGAGATAAACAACAGATAGACAATAAGTTTGGACCCTTCTTTAGTGCCTGGCTATGAAGAAAGGGAGGTAGAGAGTCTTCGATGTGTCATAGGAGGAGATTTTATGTTTGTTCGAAGTATCCTAGAGTCATGGATATACTCTATACTGAAGGGAGCATAAGCAGCTGGAGAGGTTAAAGAAATACAAGAAAGAAGGCAACTGAATGAAAGAGTTGTCTGAAGAAGCAGGACACCAGCAGAGGGATGACAATGAGAGCCCTGGGGCATTGTGCCCAAGGACTGAAATGAAAGCTGCTCTCAAATCCAAGGAGGAAGTTTCCTTTCACTAAGGAAGTGATGCCACCATTCTGTTGTCTGTATTCATGAGTTTGTTTCTGCTTGTTTTGTTAATTCATTTTGTTTTATGGAGATGAAGGAGGATGGGGTGAATTAGGTAAAGGGAGTTGAATGTATATTAACAGAAGAAAACTAGACTGTGGGTGGTGAGCACACAATAGAGTATACAGATATAGAATTATAATGTTGCACACCTGGAATTTATGTAATGTTATTAACCAAAATTATCTCAATACATTTAATTTTTGGAAAAAAAAAAACAAAGGAAAGAAAGTGGATGCCCCAAAATTGTGTCCATAAAGGAAGGAATTAAGTCATTCTTCCTGAGACTTCTAGTTTCTTATAAAAGAGAAAAAAGTGAGTTGCATTTTATTAGCAATAAGAATGTTTTTCATATGATATATGATTTGGTGTGACTTACATAGTAAACAAAACTCCAAAATCATTCCTATTTCTCCTACTAATTTCTTAGTTTCAAGAGTACAGACTTTATATACTTGAAAATACTATTTATAACTATTTAAATAAAAGTTAAAGATCCAGTTGTGTCAGTTGGCTCAATTTTTTTCCAGCCTTCAATTACCTTTTGCTTTTACCTTCTTTATTACTACCAAAAATTATATACACAATCGAGTCTGAATTGCTTAGATGTAGTTCCCCTGTCCTGAATATATTATTACCTTTCAAAGTCTCCTTTAAGATACATATAAATAAGTATAAATATATTTACATATATTCATCTTAATCAATGTATTCTCTTTCATTAGGATGACTGGAAATGAATCAAGGCTGAGGAAAGTGGCCACTAATTGAAATATATTTTCTGAAATTTTATAGAATATTATGATGAGAAACACTGAGGATGATTTAAAAAAACAAACAAACATGCATGGGCCTTTCAGACCAAGTGAAATCAAGCTAAATGCAAAATAATCAGACCTTTCGACAAGATAAAAAAATGTGTCTGGAACATGATCTCCCTAAGGTGAATGTGAGGCATGACTAATAAGTGCTGTGAAGATATACAGTTATAATTAAGTGAACTACAAATCTGTTTTGTTGTGGCGTGGAACACTTTCAGAGATGAAAACCTTACTTATAGAAATTTGCATTACTGTAAATCATGGCCTTCGTAAATCTATAAGGCTGCATTATTATAAGTAGCTATGGATATTACAAGCAAGTCATTTTTCCTTCTGGCTTTTCAGATTTAGGGTGTTGTATTCAGAAATGTATACCCATTTGGGACACAGCATTCTGGAATTTTTAACAAGATATAAAATTTCATTTTCACAGAAAGACAGCCTCATTGTAAAGACCACATATCAAGTAAATGAGAAAAGACACATGCATGTGTTTGTGGGTGCTTGGAGGGCAAAAGCAGAAAAGGGAATTGAAAGAAAAAACAACTAGAAAATAATCACCCCATAAAAAGTCAACCACTGTCTCCAGAGTAGTAAATTATAAGTTGAGGGAGCAATTTGAAACAGGAAGTTAGGATTGAATGCGCAGTCTATAAAGTTAAAATATTGTAAAGTTGGAGTCAGGAATTTAAAAGTAATTTAGAAGTATGAAAAAATGTTGGGACTATGCCATCTTGTTTTTCTGCACCTAAATCTAAAAAAAAAAAAAAAAAAACACCAAAAACTGAATACTGAGTATAAAATTCCCTAGGTATTAAGTCTGTCATTATATGTCAGAAAAAAGATTTGCATTTCCTTTAGAAAGTCAAAACTTATGCATATGGAAAATTTATAAATTTATATAAAGTTTATTATATATAGAGAGATTTTTGTTGAAATCCAACTTTAAAATTTTATATTGAATATTTTATAAAATTCCCTAGGAATTCAGTCTGTCATTATATGTCAGAAAGAAGATTTGCATTTCCTTTAGAAAGTCAAAACTTATGCATATGGAAAATTTATAAATTTATATAAAGTTTATTATATATAGAGAGATTTTTGTTGAAATCCAACTTTAAAATTTTATATTGAATATTTTATATTTTATTTTGATATTGCAATACTTTATTTTCAGCCCAATTAAAGAAATTTTTTCAAAAAGTTACTATATTTCCCACTACTGAATGAAAATTATGGAAGCATGAAGATGAAATGAGGAAAGGAGAAAAGAAAAAAGTTCACTCTGGACATTTTCAAAGCGTTTTATGGCCTCCTTGATGTTCCTTCTTCATTGTCACTCCCATGGAATAAAATCCATGAGCTATGAAGCTGCCTGTTTCTGAGCTCAGCTCATTTCGCACTGAACAGAGTATTTCTGGATTCATTTAAAATGTATTTGCAGTCACTTAAGTGGTTTAGCCATGAACTTGGACCTGAATCAGTCACAAATTTTAGGGTTCAATGGAAACTTTCAAATACTCTAATTGAACTCATTTGTTTTATGTGCAAATTAGAATGTCAATTCCAATGCATGGTGTACCATACTACCCTGTTCTCTTACTTGATTCAGCAGCTGTTAATTTAGAGCAAGTCTTAAGAAATCTAAAACTTAAGTTCATCTTACTTAAATTATCCTTTGTGCCATTCTTGTGACACATGTGAAAACTACCTTATGTTAAAATTATATTGTTTGGCCCTTGAAAGAGCACACCTTCTTTTGTATAAAAGTATTAAATCAGGCTCATAAATTATGCTGTATCTTGGGGGTTTAGTCCTGGAAGCCACAATGATAAGTGCAATGGGATGGTCCCTGAGAGAATTGGCCCAAATAACAATGACAATATATTGTATTAATAACCTCTGACTGCCATATAGAGAACAATAGATTTTCATTTAAACTCAACATAAAATGTGTCAGATCATTTAGCTTTGAACTTTGTATACTCTTAGTTTTAAACATTTTTTTAAAACTAATATACAGCTATATTTATATTTAGTACATTATTTCTCATACGTTTTTATATGTGAGGTTTATTTTTCTCTTTGAATATGTTTCTCTTCAATTCTTCTAGATGTCAAAATCTATTAGTTTGACAAACCACCTTACCACATCCATTTCTATTTACCACAAAACAATAGCTTATAAGATTCAACCCATGATTAAATTGCAGTTTGAATGTTAACAACTGAATTAATGTTAACATGCTGCTACTTTGTTAGTTTTCCTATTTGAAGTTTTCTATTGCCACTTTAACAAAAAGAACATCAACTATGTTGTCATTATAGATGGCTCTCTTATTCAAATAGCTATTACTCATTTACTAAAAATAAGGTGAATAATAGAACAAGGCTTTCTGAAACTATATATCAAGGAGAAAGTTTTATAGCTTTAGTATTGCTTACAAATCAATTCCTTCGAGTTGGCCTGCCATTAGCAGCTTTTAAGACTGCCTAGAGCTGTGTCATTCACTGATATTTTGACACATTAATGCACTAATGGTATGTGCATGCTGACATAACTTCCCTCAGTTTCTATTACAATAATTATCAAGACCCTGCTATGAGACGTGCAAGTTAAGCAAGGTGACAAAGAGTATGTAAACACTCAAGTATTCCTGCATCGTTCATTTAAAAATGACAGTGAATAATTAAGAAAGTATAAAAGCACTGAGAGAAGAAAGAATTGTCTGCTGAGAACCTCATCAGAAGAAACAGAGCCATGAATAAAAGAGACAGTCACTTAGGAATAATGGCAGGTACATTTAAGTATTCATTTTAGAAAACAAGGTTAACATGATAACAACAAATATCATAAAATCCAATAAGTTACTGGTGGTTTTATTAAATGAGTATACATTTAAGGAACATGTCACAGTAAACGTGGAACTGTCATCAAATGTCATTTCACCTTTAATGGGAAGATAAGCACCAGTCTTCTGTGAAAAACAAAGGCTTTAATATGAAATTGTAAGTATGACACACTGGAGAGGAAAAGATTGGCTACTGGGAAAGAAGTACTTCATAATCTGCCTCCTGTAGCCTCCCTCCTTCATGTTATTATATCCTAGGCTAAAAGAACAAGATTCCTGCATATCACCCCCCATCAGGTTACTTCTGTCAAAAAAAATTAAATTTCTTCCTATTGTCTCTCTTATCACATTAAAATAGAATCTTCACCATCCTGGCTCCCTGCCAGTTAATTCTCAGCACTATTTTGTTCTTTACCTCCAATCTGATGCTAATGTGAGGGAGTGACATCAAAACCTTTTAACAGAATTGCTTTTTAAATCCTCACTCTTCTTGCCCTGTGTGTAGCCCAGCTAGTTGTAGAGTCTCGGTGCTCCAAGGGACATTGGAACCAAAAATAGGCACATCAAGTTCTTGACTTTAAAAACATTATTAAAACTAACAAACAAATAACAATGGTGGTTCAGGCTTAAGACAGAAAAATTACAAATAATTACTGCAGAGTTTCCCATATAAAAGAGATAAGGAATTAAAAAGAGAGCAGAAAGGAGATGGAGAAGTGTGCCTGACTGGCCTGGCTCAGTGCGCGAGCATCGACCTGGGAACAAGGAAGTCAGGGTTCAATTCCTGGGCAGGGCACATGCCAGGGTTTCAGGCTCGATCCCCAGTATGGGGCATGCAGGAAACAGCCAATCAATGATTCTCTCTCATAATTGATGTTTCTACCTCTCTCCCTCGCCTTCCTCTTTGAAATATGTATACATATTTTATTTTTTTAAAGAAGAGATGGAGAAGTGAGAGGCGTGGAACCTGATCTAAAATAGAGGACATGATTGCTCTCACCCCTTATTTGCCCTGGGAAGCATCAAGGTCCAGAATGTTCCCCAGATTTTCAT
Source organism: Myotis brandtii (assembly GCF_000412655.1). Lineage (NCBI taxonomy): Eukaryota > Metazoa > Chordata > Mammalia > Chiroptera > Vespertilionidae > Myotis > Myotis brandtii. The sequence continues at coordinate 657,213 of NW_005354334.1, forward strand.
GTCAAAAGAAAATAGAACTGGATAATCATGATTGGTATTGAAAAACCCACTGAGATACCCAGAATGTCAGTGATGTATAGAAGGAATGCCAAATCTCTCCTATTGTGAGAAGTGTAAAAAAGGTAGGAAGGAAGAAAGGAAGGAAGGAAGGAAGGAAGGAAGGAAGGAAGGAAAGGAGGGAGGGAGGGAGGGAGGGAAGGATTCAGCAAACACTGACAGGCCCTTGTGATGATAATAAGGATTTTGTAGAGGGAAGTGGGATCAAATGTACATGAACAGGCAGCCACCTCTGCAAATGCCAGCTTAGAGGATGATCCTAGGCAGGAATATACTAACTCAGCAAATGATTGCTCAGAACAGAAGATGATATTAAAGCAAGTATCACCTTGCATCTCTATCCAGGGTACTACAGAGCAAGGAACTTACATTATTCCAGAGTGAATGACAGAAGAGACAACAGGAAGAGGGGAGAGAAGGAAGAATGAGTAAGAGGTGGAGAAAGATGAGAGGAAGAGGGATGGGTAAATCTGGAAAAGAACCACTTGAGAGATCAGATTCAGCATCAGCAAGTCAGGGTTCAATTCCCAGTTCTATCTTATTTGCTGCATAACCTTGAGCAAGTTACCAGTCCTTTCCATGCTTCAGTGTTCTTATTTGTAAAATCGAGAAAATACTACCTACCTTTTCAATTCATCATTAAAGAAAAGCTAAGTTGCAAACAAAATCTCTAATCCAAGTACATCTTCTTAAAAATGTTTATTGTAATGGAATATCTACCAGTACTAATAAACACCAGAGTTAGTTATTCTTTCAACCTAAAGCCTGAACCTTGCTATCTCCTGTGATCAAAGGATATAGTTTTTTAAAAAACCAGTTTCTACCTACATCCATGGGGGGAAATAATAAAACCTAACAATTAAAATTAATTGAATAAAGTTTATACAAATAACTAGTATGATGCATTGGACTGTTATCTAATAACTTGATGCTACTCCTAAAATAGGAAAAGAGTAATACTGTTAAAATACATACAGAATTGCTGGTACTATAACTATATTTTCTGTGTTTTTTTTCTTCCTTTAAGGAATAAAAAGAAAATTTCTATTTTAGCATAAACATTATGACTTTTCTTTTAGTATAAATCTTAGGAGATTCCTTTTATAGGTTTTAAAAATTTTATAATTTCAAGTAGCTAAACATTTTCCCCAACCTCCAGTTTTATAATGGAATCTGATAGAAAATCAACAATGCTATAGTAAACTTTGTTGGAATTAATTTTTTCACTATGCTAGCAATATTCATTTAGCTATTTGAATTCAATATATTAACGTAAGAGCTTTTAATATATACTTATTTTAGGGGTCACTACTGAGACTCAAATCACTCATAATGACACAGTTTTTACTGTAGGAATTCGACAACCCCTCTGCAGGTGATGTGCAGTCTTTGTCTAGCTTTAGATAATATTCTTAGCTAGGAAAAGAGGGGTGATTTAAATGCACACACAGAGAGATGCTAGTGATTTGTCCTACATGTGAATAGGGCAAAGGTTTAAATTACACTGGCAGAACTTTGGGTTGGACAGTTCAAAAATAAATTAAATATTTGCATGGCCTGGAGGAGTTTTAAGTTTAAGGACAACTATTGACCATCTATACTGAATAATTAACTTATGACTCAAGGCAGAGGCTTGGAAAGAATAATTATTCATAAATCCTTTCAGCTATGAATTAAAATTTAATTTTTTTCAAATGCCATATACATTGTACCTCCTAAGAAGTTTGTCACATGTGAATGGAAAAGTTTTCTTCACTATAGTGAAGTAACTCCTTAAAGTAGCCAGCTAGTCAAACAATTTAAAATGCCATGATGCACTAAAGTTACAACTTTAATGTAATGCATGGCATTTTCATCCACTGTATAAATAGCACATGGTAGTTGACATTTTCCTACTATATTATGGCTTTAGATATATAGTCTAAAATTTTCAGAACAAAATTTAAGTTCAATATTCTAGAAGAGTGCAAAGAGTATGCAGGAGCTTTGGTATAAGATAGATTTAGATTGTAATATAGGCTCTGCTACTTACCAGCTGGATAAATGTTTCAAACCATCTCATTTTCATCATCTATGAAAACAGAGGGCATATCTGTTCTTCCTAGAGTAGTCATAAAGATTAAGTACCATTATTATTATATAACAGCCTAGAAAATACATGACAGATGATTGATAAATATGAGTTCTCTTATTTTAATATACTTCCCATATCCCTTCAAGGTGAGGCTATATATGCCCTGGCCAAGTGACTCAGTTGGTTGGAGCATCATCCTGTACACCCAAAGGAAGCTGGTTCAATTCCTGGTCAGGGCACATACCTGGGTTGTGGGTTTAATCCCCGCTCAGGGTGCATTCAGGAGGCAACCAATCAATGTTTCTCTCTCACATCAATGTTTCTCTCTCTTTCTCTCCCCCTTCCTCGCTCTCTCAGATCAATAAAAACATATTTCGGATGAAAATTAAAATGTACTTTGTGATTATAAGGACATTGGTAAAGAGTGAATAGAGAGTCAAAATTGTTTATTAGACTTCATAGTCTTCAAAGAAATTATTTTTATTAGAAAAATGTGTATTACTAGCTAAAAATATACTTTAATATGTAATTACTTGATTTTTTTTTTACCAGATTACATTGTAAAACTAGAGAGGTTGGAAAAATATTGTTTAACATCAGAGAAAAAAAAATTATTGCTTAGTGAATGTATCCTCTCTAGGCTGAGGTAATTCTCTTATTTCATCCAATAACAAATTATGAACTTTCATTCAACATTGTTTTATTAGAACCTAAATGCACTAGATGTTGGCAATACAGTGACAAACAAATACAGATATATATCCTGACGGCATGGGACTTACAAAGTGAGGGAGATAAACAAGGTTAAAATAATCATGATAATGAGTGTATAATTAAAATTCAGGTAAGATATCTTAGTCTCTAAAGGAGGAATCAGGACTGGGTTCAGGGGATAAGGAACACTTTCTGAATGAAGAGGTCTTTGCTGGTCAGGCATCCAACAAAGTCATAAAGTTTGAGTGACAGGTAATGGAGACTCCAGGTAAACAGCACAGTACTGGAAAAGCTGGACCACTGCAAATATGTAAGAGGTCTATCTATTTTCCAATATAAAAGTTAGCAAAATGTGGAGCAAGAAAATTAAGATAAACTTGGCTACTAACTGTTTAATTTGCCCATTATTCTATTACTAGAGGCCCGGTGCACAAAAATTTGTGCACTTAGGGGGGTCCCTCAGGCCAGCCTGTGCCCTCTCGCAGTCTGGGACCCCTCGGAGGACGTCCACCTGCTGGCTTAGGCCCGCTCCCCGGGGGATCAGGCCTAAGCTGGCAGTCAGACATCCCTCTGGCAGCCCAGGAGACCTCGGGGGATGTCCACTTGCCAGCGGGGAGCAGGCCTAAACTGCAGTCAGACATCCTTAGCGCTGCTGAGGAGGTGAGAGAGGCTCCCGCCATCACCGCTGTGCTGGCAGCCATCAGCCTTGCTTGTGGCTGAGCAGAGCTCCCCCTGTGGGAGCACACTGACCATCAGGGGGCATCTCCTGCATTGAGCGTCTGCCCCCTGGTGGTCAGTGTGTGTCATAGTGACCAGTCATTCCCAGTCGTTCTGCTGTTAGGGTCGATTTGCATATCACCCTTTTATTATATGCCTGGTGCATGGGTGGGGGCTGGCTGGTTTGCCCTGAAGGGTGTTCAGATCAGGGTGGGGGTTCCGCTGGGGTGCCTGGCCAGGCTGGGTGAGAGGCTGAGGGCCATTTTCAGGTTGGCCACAGCCCCTTCAGGGAGGGGGGGTCCTGCTGGGG
>NW_005354334.1:661336-666523 GCF_000412655.1 Myotis brandtii
CTCCATCTCCGGGGCAACCAAGCCTCCTGCTTGTTTGAGCTCCATGGCTGCTGGCCGCCATCTTGGTTGGGTTAATTTGCATATAGTCGCTCTGATTGGCTGGTAGGCGTGGCTTGGGGTGTAGTGAAGGTATGGTCAATTTGCATGTTTCTCTTTTATTAGATTAGATCATTTCTCTCTAGTAAAATTACTTCAGTAAATCCCTAAATTTATCACTACAACTATGCCAGACTTGTTCTTTTTTGGTTGGTGATCTCAACTTTATCACATAAGAGTAAACAATCTAAAATATTTTGTAGTGCTAATCTAGTTTTCTGGAGAGCAAATTTCAAAATTTCTTTGATCAGCAAGATCCATTTGGTGTTATATTGGTGTGATTTCCCCCCTTCCCCTCAAATTACAGGCAGATCCCTGTTTTATCTTCCTTAATTTATTATTGTCTTCTGTTCACATTACCAATGCCTTGCTTCTGACTGTTTTATTGAAACTTGAAAAATCAGCAATGCTCTTTTGCTAGGCATTGCATTCCAATTGGAATCCAAGAAGCTAGCCCAGCCGTGGGCAAACTACGGCCCGCAGGCCGGATTCGGCCCGTTTGAAATGAATAAAACTAAAAAAAAAAAGACCGTACCCTTTTATGTAATGATGTTTACTTTGAATTTATATTAGTTCACACAAACACTCCATCCATGCTTTTGTTCCGGCCCTCTGGTCCAGTTTAAGAACCCATTGTGGCCCTCGAGTCAAAAAGTTTGCCCACCCCTGAGCTAGCCCATTGTTATTATTATTTTAATGCAACCTTCTCTTTTGAAGCATTCTCTTCTGAGTCTCTATCTAAACAGTAATCTGTGCATGCATGTGGTAGGACTCCTTAAATATGTACAAGGACCTTCCAGAAAAAGAGAGTTACTGGGAGCTATAACCTGAATAATTCCCAGGGCCAAGAGAAGTTTAAGTTCAGACAAGCCAAAGTGTAGAGCATTTGGTAGAATACAGAAGGGTTGTGTCTCAATAATAGGAATAGTAACTTTAGAGTAAAAGTTATTCTAATAAAAAATGGCTTCAAAAATCCTCAAAAAAATATCCAGCTGACCCACAAGTAAATTAGCTCCTTGCCAGAATAATGCTAAACACTCTTTGCAGAAAAATAATATCAAAGAACTAAATAATGTAATAGTCTCAATGCTCAGTACAGAAACAAAAATTATTATGCATCTGAATAAGCAAGAAAATGTAGTGTATAACATGGAAAGAAATATGAGCCCATAGAAATGAGCTTATAAATGTCTAAGCTGATGCATTTTCCATGCAAGGACTTTTAAGATCTATTAAAAAATATAAACTCCCAGATTTAAAAAAGTTAAAGAAATCATAATCAGTGTTAACAGAAAGATACTGAAAAAGAAAGAATTAGTGACACTGAAGACAAGGCAATAAAAATTATTCAAAGCACAAAGAGAAAGAAAAAAGATGACAAAAAGATAACAATTCCAGTGATATTTAAAGCAATATCTAATGTCTAGCATATGCTAAACTATAATCTCAGGTAGAAAAACAGAATAGGGAAGCTTAAAAGATTTAAATAAGTAATAGCTGGAAATTTTCAATTTTCATAAAGTATAAATATTAAGGCCCAAGAAGTCAAACAATTCTGAAGCAAGATGAGCAACATCACCAAAGTTCACAAAAAGAATTATAAACAATATCAAAGAGAATCATCCTACCAATCAGAGAAAAAAGGGCACGTCTTGTACATCAGAACAAGAACAACCATCAACTTTGGAACAGAAGCAATGCAAGCTAAAGATAAGGGAACTGCATTCCTCACAATGTCAAATATCAGGTTTCCTATGCCGACTGCCAAGGAAACAGACTACCAAGGAGCATTAGGGATTGGTGTGAAGGAAATGTTATATATCTTGATTAAAATGGTGTTTATGTGAGTGTTTACACTTGTCAAAAATTAGCAAACTGAATATATAAAATGCTTTTCATTATATATCAACACATATAGATATAAAGTAATTTTAAAATTATAAAGAGAACATGAAAACTATAATTTGATAAATTGAGAAGTGCATTTCTATTCAATACAAAATTTGATATTCTTGGAAAGTACAGACATTAAGTTAAAGATATGAGCTTATTCTCCCACTAATTATTATACTTATTCATCCTATTGCTAATCTAAAAATAAAAGGGCATTTCAAAATGAGAGACAACAAGCACTTATTGAGATCAAGAAGAATGGCTATTTGTGAATCACTGATTCAGGCAGAAGCCCAAATATTGTTCCACCTATGAAATAAAGGCAAGGGGTATTTTTAAGGGGAGGGGAACAAGTAAATCAATAAAAGGAAGGCATTTGTATTGGTGCAGATAACATAGTGATGTTAATTCTAAAATGTTTTTAATGTTCAGTCCAGTAGTCATTAGCCCAGGAGTCATAACTACTTTCTTGTTATTTTTTGCAAACAGTTCCTTGGTAAACAAGGTTGCTTAGGCCCAGGAAAAGGTTATTTTGCCATTGTAACATTCCAAAGACATTCAAAGCATTTCCTCTGGCGTGGTAGCTCCTGGTCCATTTTAAAGTAGCTCCATCTATATTATTGTTTACACTATGAATAGGCTTTTGAAAATCCCTAACATGCACCATTCTGATTCTCTATGTGATTATCTACATTTCTAAATTCTATAAGAAAATATGTTCAGTAAGATGGGTAGTAACAAAAAATTCAAACGATTCTTGAACTTTGTTAAATATACATTTGTTTTCACTATTACAATGTGTACTTAAATGTATATCTTCTCTGTGAAAATTAAATTTCTTTTCTTATCCATTGTTTAAATACTATTAATTTTGTCAGATTGACTATATATATTGCTGTGCTGCAGAATTTTAGTAATTAGTTTATGTAAGCCATGAGATGAAAAAAGTTGAAAATCGCTGGTCTAGGGCTTTCATATACCACTTGAGATATAGTTGTCTGGAAATAAAATTAATGCATAAAGAAGAAACTCTATTTGGCATAAATTTATGGAAAGAAATGTCAATTTTTCTAACTTATTAAAGAGAGGGACTGATTGCTTATAGCTAAGCAATGCATTTGTGAAATGTCTAGAGTCAATTTTTCTAGCTAAAGTATCTTCTGCTTCAACTCTGATAATACAGTTGTAATGTAGTAATAAAATATCAAACTTAAAGGATTTTTAGAAGTCATATAACACTAATTACTAATAAATGTACAATTTGTTACTGCCAGATAATTGTACAAGACTTCATTTTGCCTGAAATGTTTGTCTTTTTTATTTAGGTTATTATTGTGGATGGCAAAATTCCAATGAGAGATAATGTCCTGCCTAGATTTATGTGATAATCAAAATTATAGATGATTTACTACAGCCACCATTTCTTTCATGGTTTCAGGCACACAAGATTTATATAATTTCATCTTGTAACATAATAAATTGACCACATGATCCTTAATCTTGAGCCAAGCTTCTGAAATCATAAGTAAAGTCTTTTGAAGGTTCTCAAATTTTAGTAAAAATCACCTGGGAATTTATTAAACACATAGATGATTAGCATCAGCAAATCTTGGTAGGGCTCAAGTATGTGTGTGAATCACAGTGCCCTTGATACTTGTGATGTATTGCCCACATATTAGTAAACTATAATGAGCAACTGTCAAAAGAGACCAAAACTGAAAAGCCTTCCTCCTACCAATCATAACATAATTTGAATTTTCTAAAAGGAAACTCTGCAAAGATATCACAGGAAGCTTAATTTAAAATTAAATGTATTTGTAAAATAGCTTCCTGACAAATTTAACTAAGCAAATACACTTCATCAGAAAGTAAATTAAAAAACAGAGCTCTATGCATACAAAATTATAGATATAATTCTAGTTCATTATATTACAAGTATGTATCTCAGAATGCATGATCCCAAAGCTAATTGAATCTACACAAATATCCATAAAAGCAGACAGATCAGATTCAGATAATAGTAACACTGAGTAGTAGAACTTTTCAGATTATATCCATACACTGTTTGCTTTATCATGAAATTCACAGGTTGAAAGAAAGTGAGAATAATGGATTAAGTAATTTTTAAAAGGACAATGGGAATAGTTGAGCTTTCTTTAAGACTATTTAAAGGACATTCATGAGGGAAACACAGCATCCACGTAAACTGCTGTAGAGAACTAAAAAAACTGGAGAATGTTGTAAGGAGAAAATTGTGTCATTAAAAAGCCTGAAGCAGTTAGAACTGTCCATTGAGTTATCAGGAGTTAAACGGAGGGTGGAGTACAAGCTGTCAAGAGGAGTTTCCTGACTTGGGCAATGTGTTATAATGACCCTCATTTCTCTTTCAAATCCATGATTCCATGATGATTCCTAGTCAACAAAATAAAAAGCATAAATATAGCAAATATAGAGTAGTATTTTCAGCAAAGTAGCAATCTACACTAATAAAAGAGAAACATGGTAATTAGCGTACGACCGCTACCCTTCCCATTGGCTAATCAGCATATCCTTATGCAAATTAACTGTCAGCCAAGATGGCGGCCGGCAGCCAGGCAGCTGGAAGCGAACATGAGGCTTGCTTGCTCCAATGACTGCAGACTCCAACGTCCTGCTTGCCGGCCTCTGAGTTGCAACTCTAAGCAACTACGTACTATGTTGCAAATAAGAAGCTAAACAAAACACCACTGAGTGCACAAATTTTTGTGCACCGGGCCTCTAGTATAAAAATAATAGGCATATATTGCAAGTTAAAGAATTGAATTTTATAGTCATATTTTTAAAAACTCATTTAAGCATAACTTCACATGAAGTTATGGAAGGAAGACTATCTAAAGAAAGCCTATATCTATCCTAGCCAGTTTGGCTCAGTGGATAGAGCGTTGGCCTATGGAAAGGGCCCAGGTTCAATTCTGGGCATGTACCCAATGTGTTTCTCTCACATCGATGTTTCTCTCTGTGTCTCCCCATCTTTTCCACTCTCTCTAAAAATTAACGGAAAAATATCCTCGGGTGAGAAAGAAAGAAGGAAAGAAGGAAGGGAGGGAGGGAAGGAAGGAAGGAAGAAAAGAAAGGAAAGAAAGGAAAGAAAGGAAAGAAAGGAAAGAAAGGAAAGAAAGAAAAGAAAGAAAAAAGAAAGAAAAGAAAGAAAAGAAAGAA
>NW_005354334.1:667381-696534 GCF_000412655.1 Myotis brandtii
AAAAAAAATCCATCTTTACTCCCAGCTTCCATGCCTCCTTTTTTCCACTCTTTCCCGCAGCTTCTAAATTTGTCTCAGGCTCGAGTCTCTCCTTCTGTCTCCTTATACTTCTATATTTATTTTGGTTTTCAAAGCTGAACTATTTAGCAAAATCCACCCAAATTATGACTTTGTACCATTCTGATGTATATGAAAGACCATAGCATTCAGAATAATTCTGTACTCTCAGTAAGCCTCAGGGTGACTTGCAAAAGACAAGTACTTTCAATTGTTTTCCTTTTATTTTCTTAAATTTTATTTACAAGCATAATTATGTTTTGTATTAAATGTAAGTTCACTTTTAAAAATATTTAAATATTTTGCATACAACTCAACTTTCATATCAATACATGTCCAGTTAAATGTGTAGACTTCCAGTTAAGCTTTGGTTTTAAGTCAAAACCCACATATTCATTTGGATTGGTACTTTTGATATAGACAATAAATTATAAAATATAGGTGGAATGGCAAATACATTTATTAACTGAAATGCATAGTATATGATTAAAAACACTTGCTTGTTTATGTTTTTACAGGGGCAAATGGTTACCTTATACATCGTCGAATTACAATCTCGACTTAAAATCTGTTAATTTTAAAGAAAAATACCTTTATCCAAGTTTTCACAATAAAAATTAAAACTAACCTGCTCTAAAAATATTTATTTAAAAAAAATGAGACCAGGCAATTTTCAAGAAGCCAGGATATCATGAAAACAGAAAATTAACATGGCTTTTAAAATTCCCTAACATATTAAATGCTATAAAACGCATATGTAATACCTGACAAAGACTCTCTCCTTGACAAAATTTGAGTCAGATTCCTCTTCTTTTTGACTAGGCCCCAATCTTGGGCTTTGTGTTTGGTCCCGTTACTACAGTTTTATCAAGAAATCTGCTGAGTCAATTTAGTTATATTCCCCACTCTTGGTATATTATTAATATGGATATCTGACCAAATTCCTCATCTACCACCTTCAATATCTTAACACCTGGATCTGCCTTCAGCAGAAATCCTGTTGAGTCAGTCTAGGAAAAATCCCCCTAGCCTTGATGTATCATCCTAGTAATTTTCCATCCTGTTCCTTGGCTATAAATCTCCACTTATCCTTGTTGTACCTAGAATTGAGCTCAATCTGTCTCCACTATTGCAAAACCCTATTGCATTAGTCCTTCTTGAATAAAGTCTTCTTTACCATCTTTAACAAGAACAAAGAATACACAAGAGGATAAAGGAGACATAGTACATAATCTCTACTTAAATCTTTCTAAAAATTATAATGGGGAGTTAAACATAATGTACTAGATAGCAGGTTTTGCCAGGTAAGAATCATTTACACACAGCATATAGTTCAGTATTCAGTAAAAAGACAGTCATACCATAAATACTGCAAGGCCTAGATCTAGGTAAACTGGTAAATGGTAGAGACAAGGGTGTTGAGGAAATTAAAGCTATAGCTGGGTCTATAAATGGCCTGTGATTGTGTTTTTTTGTTTTGTTTTGTTTTGTGTGTGTGTGTGTGTTTTACACTGTAGTGTTTTTCAAAGGGTAGTCTAGAGGGTGCTTCTCAAATTTTAATGGGCAAACTATACCTAAGACTATTATTAAAGATTCAGATTCTGATTCAGTGCCCTAGGAAGAGGTTGGAGAGTCTGTATTTCTAACAAACTCCCAAATGATGCTGATTCTTCTAATCCTTGGAGAAGACTTTGAGAAACACAGCTTACACAGCTGCAATTCATCTAGGCTTTTTCTCAAAAGGGTAAAATGAGTCAAACCGTGCCAAATTCTCATTCAACAGATACAAGGGGAGGCAAAGGAACCGACATTTTTAACGTTCTTCCCCAGGTGATCTTCTATGATTCCTAAAATTTGTAAAGCACTCACTTATAAAAAAGTGCTGGAGAAGGGTTTTGTGAATGGGTTTGCCACATATTTAAAAAATGTGCCTTCTGTACACATAGCTCCAGGAGCTTTGCACTTCAACGATGTCTCTGCTCTTTCACAGGATTTCATCTGAATAAAAATGTTAAGCAATGATATTACAAAATGATTTGCTCAGGGCCTTCCACCCCTGTGGGGAAGTCCCTAAACCATTAAAAACAACTTATGTGGTAGAAATTGATTGGAAATAAATTCCAAATCCTTAGGAAGCAAAGAGGTTAATTAGCAGGGTTAGTCTAGGATCCAGAACTGTGTCTCCTCTTTAATACTTTTGTTAATGATCTGGAAAAGAAGGTGAAGTTTTAAAATTTGCAGAAAAAAATACATTTTAATTTTCTTGAGATTAGGTTAATTGGTTGAATTCCAAGAGACCTAATAATATAAAGTAATTAAGAAACACAAAGGTTGGTAAAAATCCATTTAAAATATGTAAAGACAAAGCACATTTGAAAAATAAATTCAAATTATTCATACACATTGATGAGTTCTGAACTAAATGTAATTTTCTCAGAATAAGATTTATGTATCTTTTGTGCAATTCCATGAAGACATTTGTTCACTACCTAGAGGCAATAAAAATGGAATGAGGTATTAAACCATATTAAAAGAGGCTAGAAATAGGACACACATATTATAATACCTCATTTTATGAATCAATAATATCTCTATCTTAACTATAGTACTAGAGTAGTCATCTTAGTCATATCTTTAGGAGGCTATATGAAGAAAAAAAATAGAGAACCAGAAAGCAATGAAACCTATTATACTTACAAGGCAAATGAGGAACTCGTTATGATAAAAAATTAAAGAGTACATTTAATTGAGAGAGGGAAAATTAAAATGATATGTAATAGTATATAAAATAATGAATATTAATGGCAAAACCAATTGGGGTTCTAATTTACCTATATTGATAAAGACCATTTGCTAGTAATAAAAAGTATAATCTAACGATATTAGAAGGTAGACAAATATTACAGATAAATGGTATACTGATTCTGAACAATGTCCTTCTATGAAAAATCCATTGTAAAGGGTATCATACTATCTAGGCAAATAAAATGACAAAATAAGATTAGCAGACATTGTTTAAAACAATGGCATTTAGCTATGTCTGGGGATGATGAGCAATATATTAAATAAAGTGAAGTAGGAATATAATTTTTTCGTTTTCATACTTCACAGCATAGTAAAGAAAAAGAAAGTAGAGGGGGAAAAGGTTGAATTCAACCAGTCAAGCAAGGTGGATCTAATTAAGTCCATTCAATATTTCTTTTAAAAAGCACAACTTTAAAAAAAGTCATTACTAATTCTTATTATAAAATAGATTTAAAATTAAACACGTCATTTTAAAAGCCTAAATCAAGAGATTATAATCATTCTTTCATTAAGTCATAATTACTGTGTGCCAGGAATTGTACTAGACACTAAAAATAAACTGACGAACAGAAAGAACATTGTCCCTGACTTCATCAGGCCAACGCCACAGGCAGTTATATTTCAGTGTGAGATGTGGTACTACAGAGCAAGTATACGAGTATATGATGATATAGGGCATATAAAAGAGACATAATCTAAATTTAGGGCATTGAATAAAGCTTTCTAGAATACCTGATTCCTAATATGGGGCTTAAAAGATATTAGTCAAATGAAGGGCAGCAGGGCTAATTTCTTCAATAGAATCAATTATATTGTATAATCTAGCAAATGAACAAATGAAACTAGTGTATGCCCAAATTAAAAATGAGAAGGGAAAATAGGCTAGGGAGATAACCCAAGCTCTGGTCATGCATCCCATAGGGTTCGGGCTTTATTCTGAAAGAGATGAGAACTCTGTAGTGGTTTTAAAGCAGTAGAAACATACAATTAAAGTTTCACTTTGGAAAGTACTCTGGCTGGAGGCATGGAGTGGGCAGAAAGACTGAAGGCTGGGAGTTTCTATCGAGCAGGTAATTATGGGTAGGGTATTGATACTGAGAATGAATAAAAGCAAACAAATTAGAAAAAATGTTCAGTTGGTAGAATCAATAAGTTTCTAATTGATTGAATGAGGGGTCATCAGAGAAGGAAAAGGACACATAACTCCCAGGTTCAAGGCTTGGTACCATATGCTCAAGTAGGAAAGCCGGAGTGTAGAATAAGCAGGAGGGGTAGCAGAAGGTGCAGGGATTTACTGAGTCAGAGTCATCTATGAGGACCCCAAGGAAGATCTCAGGCAGCACTTAACTGAGCAGTGCCAGAAATCAGGCAGGGAGCTCCTTCAATGGAAAAGTTTGGCTGCATAAAGAAGAATGGATGGCAGCATAAACCCAAAACATGCCATGTTGGTATAAGGATAATTTTAAGGGAAAAGCGAGTGAGAAGAAGCAGATACAAGAAAAATTTCCCGTACTTTCCCTATTTGTCTAAAAGCAGGATATATATTCAAAGGTGTCTCTCCTCCCATCTCTGCCAGAAAGTACTTTAGACCCCTTTAGCCTGCCCTTAGCACAAGAGGAATTTACATAACAAATGTTACTAACTAGCCTTTATCTACCATTAGTTTTCTCCCATGTATCTGCCCTCCATGTTTTGCCAACCTTGAAAACCTAAAATTACCTTCCTTTGTGTTGCCATTTGTCCACAAATTTATTGTTTTTTGTTGATAATGGTGTATAAATCTGAGTTCTAAGATACTGCTTCAAGTTAGCTTATTTTAATAAATTCCTATTTGTTTTTCTCTAGTTGATAAGTCTTTTGTTATAGGGGCCCCAGCGAAGAACTAAGAAGGTAGAGATAATATTATTTTTTCTTCCCCTACAATGTGAATCTGGATAGACCATCTTTGGGAAAATATGTGAAATGAGTAAAATACCTAGAAGAGAGCTCTGAGAAGTATCAACCTTTACAGCATGGAAAGAAAAAGAGACTAAGAAAAAATAGCTAGATACTTAGGAGTAAAATTAGCAAAGTGTAATGCTGATATCTTAGAGGCAGGAGGAAAAAAAAGAGGGAGTGTCCGCATTACAGAGATAAATTAATGTCTCTGTACTAGAATGCCAGCTCCACTGGGCAGATATCTGGTCTGCTTTATTCACCACTATATCCACAATGCCTAGAACTGAGCCAAAGAGTATAAGCATTTATTTATGATTAAAGAATAAACTCCTCGTCATTATTTAATGGTCCTTAATTCATTTGGCGTCCATACTTTATTTTACCTTGAATCTTTATTATGACAATAGTGAAACTTCTACAAAGAAAATGATTTATGCATTTGTTTAGAATTTGAGAACACTTTTTGCTTCTAAATAGAAAAAAATAAACTTCCCAAATTCTGATGATATTGAAGGAAACACTAGTTTTATTAGAGAATTTTATAACTATATTTTTATTTATATCTGAGATTGTGCTGTACTTATCAATAATTTTATTTTAAAAACACCCACATATTAAAATTGTCTTACTATGGCAGATTCTAAAAAGTATTTTAGTTTAAAACTTGTCAAGATTCTATTATAGTTGTACTACATAGTTTCACTATAATATAAGTGAAGCACTAATATGGAACCCCACTAGTGTTATTTGATTTTGAGGAAACTCTGCCTCCATTAGAAAAAGGATGCAATGGAAACAACCAAAATGTCCCTCAATAGATAACTGGATAAAGAAGATGCAGTACAGCTATGGCTGGTTGTCCAGTGGTTAGAGCATCAGCCCAGGGACCAAAGGGTCGAGGATTTGATTCCCAGTCAAGGGCATGTACCTCGGTTGCAGGTTCAATACCTGGGCCTGGTCTGGGCATGTGCAGGAGGCAACCAGTTGATGTGTCTCTCTTACATTGATGTTTCTCTCTCTCTCTTTCTCTCTCCCTCCGCCCTCCCCTCCACTCTCTAAAGGTCAATGGAAAAATATTCTCAGGTAAGGATTTTAAAAATGCAGTACATATATAGTATATATACAATGATACACTACTCAGCCATAGAAAAGATGAAACACTGCCATTTGTGACAACATGGATGGGGTCTTGAAAATATCATAGTAAGTGAAATAAGACAAAAGGTCAAGAACCATATGATTTCACTTATATGTGGGATATAAAACTGAAAGCAACCAATGAACAAACAAGGAAAACAAATGAACAAAAACTGATAGACACAGACAACGTATGATGGTTACCAGAAGTGGAATGAGGAGATAACAAAGGCCAAGGGATAAAATATATGGTGATGGAAGATTGGACTTTGGGTGGTAAACATACAATGTAATATACAGATGATATATCATAGAATTGCACATTGAAACCTATATAATTTTATTAACCAATGTCATCCCAATAAATGTAATGTAAAAAAAAAGAAAAAGGATGCAAAAGAGAGTCAGGTAGATGAGTAAACATGTGAAAAGAGACTTTGGCAAGAGGGAGCATAAAGTTTTTAAAGAAACTGAAAGGGAGATTGTGTGGATGGAGTGCAGAAAACAGGAGGTATGACGGGAGGTGAGCAGGAACCACTAGAACACACTGAATTGGTTTAAACAAAAATCATTCTGGACAAACCCACTTTGAGAGCTTATGAAACATATAATATATGACTATACTCAAGATATGAAGTGGGCCTTGCCCAGCAGCTCAGAGCATGGCCCTGAGAAGCCAAGGTTGTAGGTTTGTTCCCCAGTCAAGAAGCAACCAAATGAATGCATAAATAAGTGGAACAACAAACTGATATCTCTCTCTCCCTCTCTCTCTCTCTCTCTCTCTCTCTCTTTCTCTCTTCTTTCTCTCAAATCCATAAATAAAAATTTTAAAAAGATATGAAGTGGAATAAAATGAGTTCACTTATGGTATTATTAGCACAATATCTAGACCTAGTAAAAATGAAATGATAGTGAGAATGGCAATGTAATTTTTCTCTGATCCGCTCACATTTAAATTTACTATATCTAAAGTCACTTTACAATATCTTATTTTATCTCATCAGACATAGCTTTTGAAGCCTGGAAATAAACAAATAGTATTGGATTTGGAGTGTGAATATGTAGGTTCAAGTCCTAGCATGCTTCTTATTAGTATATGTAGATGTAGTGGGTTGAATTGTGACACCTCCTCCAAAAAGACATGTCCACCCAGAACCTGTGAATGTAACCATCCATGAAACTAAATGCAACAATGTAATGTTTCTGAGAGTTTTTTACTTATAAATTCTTTGTATAGTAATCACTTTGATCAACATCTGCTATTGATTTTTTTCCAGTTTGCATTAAAACAAAACAAACTTCAATTGCTTTTGACTATCTCTGTGGTAGATCTAAAGTCTATTCTCTGCTCTATCATCAATAGGCGTCTGACTATAGTTATAATCCTGCCTTTATGTAACTGGTTATCATATAAAAAGAAAGGAAGTTCTAAGTTATCAAAATTGTTCTTTTTCTGCCACTGAGTTCTTTTTAGGAGTAATCCTATAAAATGAATTTGAGATATAGGCTAGAGAGGAAACAAAATATATCTGTTGTAATTTGGAATATTTTTGGAATTTGATTTTTAAAATACAGAAGACCATACAGGAAAACATACTTTTGTAGACACACTGTCATATAAAATAGAAAAATGAAATATATAGAATTTTCAGATATTACTATTAATACTATAACAAATATGTGAACATATTTCTTTTAAGTTTTCAAAAGCATGCTAGCAGTTGCTTTTCATGATCGTGAAGTCATCTTATTCAATACTACTACTATCTGGACCCTGAGTCTTAAAAAGGTCAAGCCATGCTATGAGCCATGTTTAAAAGTAAATCAAATCAGACTGATACTGTTAACTCTTAATCACTTTCCACTCGAGTAATAACTTGCAATCATAAGGCTCTTTTCCACAGAGCCTTTTACTGAATAATCTACCTCAATTATAGAAGTGGATGGCAATGCCCCTCTCATAGTTCCTAAGTACATTTCTAATCTTCTCTATTGTGAAAGCAGTTAATGGCTTATATTCAGGAATATGACATGAATGTTAATAGCAAGGGTCTGGGAGATAAGTGACTAAATCCTAAATGAGTGGTTTTGTTGGAAACATTCCAAATCATGGCAGAAAAATATTTTTTTTTACTTGGTGTATTATAGCCATTTCATTTTTGTTACAAAATAATATACTGCTACAAATGCTTAGTAAAACAGTCACCATATTATTGCATACTAGAGGCCCTATGCACAAAATTCATGCAAGAGTAGGCCTTCTTTCCCCTGGCTGCTGGCACCGGCTACCCTCTGGCACCTGGGATCTGGGCTTCCCTTGCAGCCCTGGCTTCGTCAGGATGGTTGTCTGATCTAATTAGCATACTATGCTTTTATTATTATAGATGAAGTAAGGACAAGTCATCCCTTTTTCATCATTATCAAATGTTGTTAAATTTCTTCATGTGACACTGAGATAGACTCTATACAGTTTTATGAATGTAGACTCTGAACTAGTCAAATTGTCCATACCTTTTAGGACTATTTTTATTTAAACATCATTATTAAGTCTCCTCTTCAATTACAAATCCTCAGTATTTGCTTATGTTTTTGTAAAAGGATTCTGGGTATATTTGAAAGAATATTATTCTGGGTGTCAGATAACTGGGCTCAGATTTACTTTGCTATTCAAGATGTGTGATATCTTTGGAAAATCCCTCCATCACTTTTGAATTTCTTATCCCTATAAGACCATTCTATCTCAGCCTCAAGTCTTTCTGGTCAATAGCAGGCACTCTAATCGACTATAAGCATAGCCCTCCTCTCTTGGGTCTGGCCTGTTCTCTCTTTGGTCTAGTCTATTCAACAGCATTTGCAAAAACTCATCTCATGAGAATGGCAATAATCTGCATTTTTCAGTACTTGGCTCAATTTCATCATCTCAAACTTTAAGACTCAGGTTATAAAGAAGCTCAGTGGTAGGATACACTTCACATATTCGAGTTCCAACTTCAACTCCCTACTTTCTTAGAGTTCTAAAGTCTGTATTTAATTTCTTACCATTACCTTTATCTCTCCTAAAATGTCATGATAAATAACTTCTACTGACTATGCTTCGAACTAGTTCAGTTAAGTTTTTCTATTCTAAAATCTAAGCTTTTTTCCTGTCTATTTTTTACTTTTTTCTCAATGAAGTAAAATGAGTACAGAATTTTTGAACTAAAGAAACTCTTCAGATGTAAACCTATGTGTCCCAGAATTTCAAGAATAGAAAATAGGAAGTGTTTAAGACTTTAATGATAATACTATGATAAGATATGCTTATATGCTTATGCTAGATCTGCTACTTACTCCAACTTGAGTACTCAAATAACATCTATTTTTATGGATTGTGTCACTTTTCCTTTTAATTGGCTTGGTTGCAAACTGTCTTTCATCTCGTATTATCTCAATAGAAGACATTGGCTAGGTGATCTGATGCTAGCTAGCAATAGGTAGAATCTCCCTGAACCTCAAATTGCCTAAAGGGCTGACATTCCTATCTGATTAATTACCATGTTAGTTTTTTTCCCTGTGAAAGTAACAGGACTGCAGAAAGAATGATGATGAGAAGGATGTAGATAGCAAATTATCTGCAGTTAATATATTAATGTTATTTTTTAACTTAAAAAGTAACTCAGAACAGTTACATATGGTTATGCTCCCATAAGAGTAAGGACAAACATTAGCCCCAGAGATTAATTAATCTGTAAAATCAACATTTATCAATTGGGTGTTCACTATATGTCAAGTACTCAATCTATGCTAGATCCTGTCTGAACAGAAGCCCAAAAGCAGATAATATAAGACAGATTTGGAGCAGCAAGAAAAAATAGTCTCTTGTAAATAGGTAAGTAAAATAAAAATCTAACATTAAAAATGGGAGACAACAAAGACAAACTCTTGCTCTGAGTAAGTTATTTTTATTTGCCTGTATCATCTCATCAGCTGCTCATATCAATCATTCTACAAAGGTCTTTATTTTAAAAGCATAAGTCACCCTGACTGGTTGCTCAGTGGTTAGAGCATCAGGCCACTGACCAAAGGGTCGAGGGTTCAATTCCCAGTCAAGAGCATGTACTTCAGTTGCAGGCTTGATCCCCAGCCCCAGCCCCAGTTGGGGTTTGAACAGGAAGCAACCAATTGATGTTTCTCTCTTTCTCACCCCACTCCTCCCTCCCCTCCATTCTCTCTCTCTCTCTCTCTCTCTCTCTCTCTATATATATATATATATACGGAAAAATATCCTTGGGAGAGTATTAAAAAACAAAAATCAACAACATAACTCGTTATTTTTCTGAGAATTATAGATTCTTCTCTTGCTTCAGAATCCAGTATGACTTTTTAAAACCCCTAAAATAAACGGAGTCATTATTAGGGGTCTCTGAAAATAGCTACTTTAAGTGTTAAAACTATTTTAATGAAAACTAGTAATGTCTCCTACATACATCTGCAGAAATAAAGAGATCTTATTGCACAACTATTAGACAAAGCACTTTTCATCTACTAAAAGATAAGCAAGAAAGTGGTCATTAGAGTAAATGGTGAAGTTACTTAGGTTTATATCAGTAATGCATGGAATTAACTATATTTAATGTTGTTGGAAAGGTATAAGCCATCTCCCTAATCATAATCATCTTGATTCAATTCCATCCTTCAGAAATTTTAATTTATCTAACTTATAAGAAAATGTGTTAAACAAAGGCACTTCACAATATTAGTGCAATTTGCATCAAATGCACTAGAGAAAATTACCTAATACAATTTTCTAAGCCCATTTAGTATCATGAACTTGGCACTAAAAGGAGAAAATTGCATTTTATGATTTGTAGGCTGTTGAAAACATCACACACCTGAATTCACACAATCTACATATTTTTATGCAGTTCTCTCAACAACAACAACAAAAACAAGTCTGCAATAAGCCAGAACACTAACTTGAAGATTTTACTGCATTAAACTAAAACAGAAAGATAATGGCATCTAGCTCTATTTAAGAAACAAACTATAAATATAAACTATAAAAACATTATAATCATTTTTCACTCACTTTTGGAAAAAAATTACAAGTCTCTTCTTGTCTTTATAACTTTTTTTGTAAGATTGAAAGAATAAAATGATTAAAACAGGGACTATAAAGATATGTGTATTTAATTAATGGCCATACTCTATTAAATCAAAAGTTCTGAGTAAAAGAACCAAAAAGACTCATATATCAGTAGAGTACATTAATTTCCCCTTTTAGAAAAATACTCATACTTTTTATTAGGAGGTCTTTGCCAGTATAAAACTAAATTATATAAACTGGATAAAGTTATTCAATTGGAAAATTAATAGTGTAAGGAAGGTCTCTTGATCTGTAATTCCCTAACCAGGTAACAGAGAGACAGAGGTAGTCAAAATAAAAGGAGTACTTGCTATTTGCTATTATGGTAAACAATACAAGTTTTTTAGTATTTGTCAAATAAGATGAACAGAGTAGCTATCATTTCTATCTTATCATCATCATGATATGGCACATAAAACATGACAATAAAACATCGTAAAGAGGATTACTCCTGAGATTGGTACTGGAGCCATGGTACTACAAATGTGACAGGGTCACATTTCCACGCAGATAACCAAAAACTGACTCATCTTGCCATAGGGAATAGAATATAAAACATCACCTTAAGCTCAGATCAGAAAGAGAAATAGATGGCAGCTAAGACACAGGGGCAGACACAGATATCTCAGACTAGAGTAGGGGTTGCAGGGCCAACCAAATAGATAAAAATCATTCCTCCTCAGATCAGAAAGAGAAATAGATGGCAGCCAAGACACAGGGGCAGACACAGATATCTCAGACTAGAGAAGGGTTGCAGGGCCAACCAAATAGATAAAAATCATTCCTGAGGTTAACAACTAATACAGACAGCAAGCATTTTGCGGGACATCTTGGATCAAAGGAAGCAAATCAGTTTATAAAATCTGTACTTAAAGTGACCTTTGAACAATTGCATTATCACGGACTGAGAATTTCTCGCAAATAGAATAAGGATCCTAAAATAAGAGACGATGCCAAGGAAGAAAGGCATAGAAACAAGAGCAGCGACATACACAGGAGAGGAATCTAGGTAAGAGAAAGACCAGGATACTACTTCCTAAGCCAAACCAAACCTTTCTTGCATTTTCTTAGCAAGGAGTAAGTGTCACTTTGCACTGGAGCCCTATAGTGTACCCTTTAGGACTGGCTGCATATACAGGTATCCGCGGTTTTCGAAAGTTCGCATGAACTCCACTTTGCTTTTACAAAAGACCTATATTAGTACCTGTTTTGGATAAACCAAAGAAATCTGAAGATGATTTTCTCTTTTATTAAAAAAAAAAAGATGAAAAGCTAAAATAGCATCCAGTATTTGTTTTGCTGCAGCCCCTAGCAGTAGAGGCAGCACTCACGCCTGAGCAGCAAGAGTGGCCCCACAGGCTCCACCCCCAGGAACAGCGTTCAGCATCTCAGCATCAAGTTTTTTAGGTTGTTATGCTTAGTGTCAAACTGGCCATTATTAAGCGTTTTGATCGGGGTGAATAAAATAAAGACATTGTGCATGCACTGAATTTTGGGTCCGGAAATGTTAAAAAAAAAAAAAGCTTTCCATTTAAATTAATAGTAATTGCTTCTTCACTCTATGCCATTTCAGCTTACAAAAGTTTTCATTGGAAGGCTGGATAGCAGGGGGAACCGCGTCTGTGCCTGAGGTGGCCACATGACACATCCATGCAGGGTCACGTGGACTGTCATTCCCTGGTATGGCTTCAGGTGATCTCAATATATACTTATGATCTACATTGATAACGTTGAGAATTAAGGCAGTCTGGGAACTGCTACCTAGCTGTTTGTGGGTCATGTAAATCCTACCTGATAATTAGTCAAAATCCCAGAATATGGAAGGAAAAGGAAACACAAAACAGTAGGCAGCCATGTAAGATGGTTCTAACGACCCCCACCTACCTGTATTCACAACCTTGTATAGTCCACGTCAGTAGACGGTGGGCTAAGCCTAGTGACTCACTTGTAATATAAAAGGTGATGGATATCACTTCTGAAAGGATGTTATAAAAGTCTGTGACTTCCATCGCTTTCACACTGTCTCTGACTCTTGTGGCTCACTTCCTCTGAGGGGAGCCAGCTGTCTCTGTGTCCAGACCTACACAGCAAGGACTTGAGGGCAGCCAAGAGCCAGGGAGAAACTGGGGATTTGGGTCGATAAAAACAGTGGGAATTGCGGCCTGATAAACTACATAAGATTGACTTAATTTTATGGAATTTTTAAATAAAATTATGAAATTCATGTTTTAAAGTTTCAATATTCTCTTAACTCTTACCCAGCCCCCCAATTTTTCTCACTCAGGTGGTCATCTTCTGTGAGTGGGTCTTGGACAGGGGTTTCTGATCTTGGTTCCTATCGGCTATGGGTGCTGTTAAAACCAATATTCCATGCTACTTGATGTCATCTCCCTGGACTCACGCTTTCTTATTTTGTTTTGTTTGTTTTTGGACAAAAGGAGATTTGGAGCTGTGGCGCCAACAATACAGACTTATCCCTCAATCCAGCGTTAGCTTCAAGAAGAACAGCCTTTCCATGGCTCCAGGGTCTTTGCGGTCTTCTCTTAAAAATTCCTTACATCTCCAAAGAGTATTAATTCTGTCCCTCTCTCAAAGGGCACAGAGTCTCACTCCTCAACAAATTGTGTCCTTGCCTAAACACTTTTAGTACTCCAAGAAGGAAAAGAAGAATTTTTGTCTTTGTCTGTACAGAAATTTTTACAATGTGGTTGATGAGTGAACATTAGACAGTATTTGGGCCCATTTTCTTAGTAGTATCTCAGAGAGAAAGGTTTTCTTTCATAATTAGAAAACTCAGTGACTTTCTCAAAATCTTATAATTAGAGTTTGAATTTTACTCAGACTCATCTTACTCCAAGACCAAACAATTTCCACGGTACCATACTGCTTTGCAGAATAAGTTACCACAGGGTCAGCTTTGGAATCTGCAGTCTGGGGAGGATTGTCAGATGTAAAGGCCTAGTCAATGGAAGCTGTTGAATTATTATTTCCCTAACATTCATATTTACCTAGTGAGTGGGAAGGATTGAGAACTGTGGAGAACAAATCACTTGGATCAACTGAGGGATATTGCAGAAGAAAGAGACAATTAGAATTAGAATAGGATTTGAAAATGCTTTGTATAAGACAGGTCCTTACTATATTTGTATTCAATATTTGTTGCTGAGCAATGCAGTGCTGATTAAAATATTTTGCTCTTTTGTCAAAAGGGCAATAGGATCTGGAAGTGGCACAGGATACACACAGGTAAAGAAACACAGGCAGGGGCTGAAACGGAATCAGTCAAAAGTCCAAACTAGAAACAGAAAATTGAAGGTTACATGCGATAGGGGAAGGGCATGTAATAAGAGTAGAGCCACAGTTGTTTAGTAATTATTTACCTTCTGACTATAGATAAGAAGTTTTCTTTCAGATCCTGGGGAATGAGGATGAAACAAGGCTGTAAGAAGATAAAATGTCTGGATGGGTCCATTACTCAGAAAAGAAACACATTCTGAGAACAGACCAAGGACAGGACATGCTTTGATTTGGTTGCTGTGCTTGGGACCCTGACCCCCTCTGGGAGTTTGCCTCAGGAACGCTGACCATTCTCCAGTCCCAGGAACTGGCTGAGCTGTTTGTTACGTCATAGAAGATTAGCTACCTTGTTATCGGACTGTGAGCTCCTGAAGGCCGGACTGCAGACCCGACCCTCCCCCTTCCATGTTACACTTGTAGCTCCCAGCTGCACACAGCTATCTTCTTCCTCATGCGTATATAATCAGCCAGCTGGCGAGGGGGGGCAGAGCAGTGACCGGCGGCTCTCCCCATGTTGCCGGCATTATTGTAATAAACGCTTATTCATAATTCAACCCTGTCTCTGCTTAATTTGCTCAAGTAGTGACAGGTGGCCTCAGACCTGTCTGCCCAGCATCATGGACATTTCAGAATCAGCACAGAATAAATGAAGTTTTGGAAGTTAGAAAGTTAGGACAGAGGTCAGTGAGGTCACGCTTCAGAGTAGTCAAAGAAGCTAGGATTGGGACCCTCCCCTCTGGGAGTTTGCCTCAGGAACGCTGACCATTCTCCAGTCCCAGGAACTGGCTGAGCTGTTTGTTACGTCATAGAAGAATAGCGACCTTGTTATGACTTTGAGCTCCTGAAGGCCCGACTATACACCCGACCCTCCCCCTTCCATGTTACACTTGTTGCTCCCAGCGGCACACAGCTATCTTCTTCCTCATGCGTATATAATCAGCCAGCTGGCGAGGGGGGGCAGAGCAGTGACCGGCGGCTCTCCCCATGTTGCCGGCATTATTGTAATAAACGCTTATTCATAATTCAACCCTGTCTCTGCTTAATTTGCTCAAGTAGTGACAGGTGGCCTCAGACCTGTCTGCCCAGCATCATGGACATTTCAGAATCAGCACAGAATAAATGAAGTTTTGGAAGTTAGAAAGTTAGGACAGAGGTCAGTGAGGTCACGCTTCAGAGTAGTCAAAGAAGCTAGGAAGTCAGTTGAAACTGAACAGCTCTTGCAGATGTCAAAGGACAAATAAAGAACAAACGAGGACTGTGGAAGGGTAAGGGGCTTGAAACAGTTTCATCAGTAAATAGAAACTTCTGATTCCACTAGGATAGGCATTCCTGACCTCCACTCATGTGTGGACCTAGGAAATAAGCTATTGCAGGTAAATAAGTCCACACATTCCTACTGAAAGTAACAATGAAGTACTGAATTTAGATGAAAAATACAGTTTTTTATTGTTTATTACATTCTTAATACATTCACTTATATTTTGAATAAAATAATATAAAAAGAGGTTCTATTGTTTTAAGCACTGTTTCAATTTGTATATTTAATTTCTAATTTTATAAGAAGTATTAATATTTGGTAATGCTTAAATAATAGGCATTAGTTTCAATTTCTAGATTATTTTCTTTATCTTTAAAGTGGATGATTTCTATACTTTTCTGATTCTTATTAAATAGCAGTGCCAAGAGAAAAACATAAAATCTGATCGGTAAAATGATTGCTGATATTGTGATAAAAATCTATAGCAACAACAATAACAACAACAACAAAAAAAAAGACAACAACCTTTATGGAGTTGAGTGCTCATTGCTAAATAGTTTTAATATAGCTTTTTCCAAATCTAGAAGTGATAAAAATACATTTTTCCTTGTTCAGGCATTTGCTTAGACTTTAGTGACCATGTGACACAATCACAAAGATATAAACCTTATTAAGGCAAAATTCTTTAGAGTGTTAGTGATATAAGTAAAGGTTATAAAGATTGGTCTAGAACGTAAAGATTGGTATAAGTGAAGATGGTAAAGATTGGTTCAGACAAAAATCATCAACTGATGCTAAATCCAGGTAGAGAAAGGATAATGAAAGACAATATTTATATAGTCTCAAAGTATCTCCCTATAAATTATTAATTAACAAAAAATAAACATAGTATCTATACAGTTTAGAAATGGACAAAACCTTAACCAAATGACCATGCTACTGAGTGTTAACTTAAAATACAGGCAGACAGGGCAGGGGTCCAGTGGGAAACAAAGGCAGATGGAACATAGGCAGGGGCAGACATGGCAGTTTGAGCAGCCTAATCACAGATACCAACCCAGCAGAACCAATAAAATGTTTCTGGACACAGAGTGGGAGGCGTGGGAAAACAAGGGAGGGCCTGCAGCAACAAGGTGTGTGAACACGTAGAAACAGGGAAAGTTCAGGTCCATTGCTGGGCAAGAACAATGAGGGAATCAGTCAGATGACGACATGGGTAGATAAAGAAGCAGGCTTGTATACCCCTGGACTACAAGGCTTAGACAAAAATCATCAACTGATGCTAAATCCAGGTAGAGAAAGGATAATGAAAGACAATATTTATATAGTCTCAAAGTATCTCCCTATAAATTATTAATTAACAAAAAATAAACATAGTATCTATACAGTTTAGAAATGGACAAAACCTTAACCAAATGACCATGCTACTGACAGTGTTAACTTAAAATACAGGCAGACAGGGCAGGGGTCCAGTGGGAAACAAAGGCAGATGGAACATAGGCAGGGGCAGACATGGCAGTTTGAGCAGCCTAATCACAGATACCAACCAAGCAGAACCAATAAAATGTTTCTGGACACAGAGTGGGAGGCGTGGGAAAACAAGGGAGAGCCTGCAGCAACAAGGTGTATGAACACGTAGAAACAGGGAAAGTTCAGGTCCATTGCTGGGCAAGAACAATGAGGGAATCAGTCAGATGACGACATGGGTAGATAAAGAAGCAGGCTTGTATACCCCTGGACTACAAGGCTTAAGGTGGGGGCAGCCCATTATTGGGTCCCCCTCCCCGTGAGGGAATTCTGAACCTGCTTGTAATAAATTTTCCACACTTTTGCTTGAATCTTCTGGTCCGTGGAGCTCATTCTTTAGCATCATGAGACATGACCCCAGGAAAAAAACCGCAGCTCACCCTTCCGGTTATCACTAAGGGACAAATAGTCACTCTGTGCCTCTAAACTATGATACCTTGAAAAGTATGTATATCACAGATGTAACGTTCCAACCATCAATGCATAATCTGATCCTAATCACGAGAAAACACAGGAATTGCCAAAATTGAGAAAAATTCCTCAATTTCTTAAAAAAAAAATCACCATCATGAAAGACAAAGCCTATTCCAGATTAAAGAAGACTAAAAGCACATGGCAACCAAGTTACTAACCAAGTAATAATCTGGTGGCAACATCACGTATTTACTAGCAGAACACGCCAAAAATACTTGCTCTTCTACCAGCTTCAGTTGAAAGTCATAATTTAAGTTTCATGTATGTACAGTAAGAAATAGATCTCACAAATGATATTAGTGATGCATTTTGTCCTGCCTGGCAGGTGCGACTCAGTAGTTGAGCATCGACCCATGCACCAAGGGTCACCCGATAGATTCAGGTCAGGCTGTATGCTCTGGTTTCAGACCTGGATTGAGCTCTGTATCTCCCCAAAATGCTACAAAGGACATTATTGGGATAACTGACAAAAATAGGATATGGGATATTAATTAAAGTTATTTTATCAGTGTTACATTTCTAAATTTGATAGCTGTACTGGGTTCTATCCTTATTCTTTGAAAATGGAAAGTAAAATTTTAAGGCCTAAGGGGTTAACGTGACATATGCACCTACCCTCAAGTGGTTGAGAAAACTTTGTACTGTTGCAATTTTACTATAAGTGTAAAAATATTTCAAAATAAAACATTAAAGATTTCAATATAACACTTAAAGTTGAGGCCAAATCATATTATCAACAACATAAAATGAAATTCTGGAATGGTAGAATATATTTGAAATGCAATTAAAAACATTTTAATTAATTTTTATAATTTTATTACCAAAAAATATCAGTATGTATTAAAAGTTTGACAGCCCTAGTCGGTTTGGCTCAAGGGATAGAGTGTGGGCCTGCGAACTGAAGGATCCTGAGTTTGCTTCAGGTCAAGGGCACATGCCTGGGTTGCAGGCTTGATCCCCAGTAGGGGGCGTGCAGGAGGCAGCCGATCAGTGATTCCCTCACATCATTGATGTTTCTATCTTTCTCTCCCTCTCCCTTCCTGTCTGAAATCAATAAAAATATATTTAAAATGTCCTTCGTCTAAAAAAAAAGTTTGACATAATAGTACAAGGACAATAATCTTTTTTAAAAAGAGATGTTTTTTATTGGGATTTTTTTAGAGAGAGATGAAGGGAGAGGAAGAGGGAGATAGAAACATTGATGAGAGAGAAACATTAACATTGATCAGCTGCCTCCTGCACGCTCCCTACTGGGAATTGACCTGAACCTATCAGGTGACCTCTTGGTGCATGGGTCGATGCTCAACCACTGAGCCACACCTGCCAGGCAGGACAATAATTTCTTACTAATATCAGTTGTGAGATAGTTTTCTTACTATACATACATGAAACTTAATAAATGATAGCTTTCAACTGAACCTGGTAGAAGAGCAAGTATCTTTTGGAATGTTCTGCAAGTAGATATGTGATGCTGTCACCAAGTTCTTACTTGATTAGCAATTGATCAAGATATACACCTATTTTTTTTTCAATTCCTGGACTTGACTATTTTCTCAGCATTGGTGAAACATAGTAAATAAAGTAATCCCTCAAATCATAGTTTGTGCACTGTTTGAATTGCATTCTGAACATTTTCAAGGCTATCAACAGACTGCTCTCCTCAATCATATATGATTTATATGATTTATAATAGTAACCATTAGTAACTATTGCTTTTTAGTTATTCCTGTTAGCCTGAATTTGCTCAGATTTTTTTTCAAGTAATAGCTTGAATTTTTTTTCACGTAGCTATTGTTATATCTTGGTTGAAAGTCTTATATAAGAACAATTTCAAAAATACTTTAAATCATGACAGAATTCCAAAATATGAAGAATATTCTAAATTATATCTTATATGTTCATCTCTATTTGAAAATGAATTTTTGGATATTTACATAAAGGCAAATGCCATGCCTTGGTGGTGTGCTTTGGAAACCAGCATGAGCCTATGACAACCAGTCAAAGGAAAGTTCAAGGATGTCAGAAATGATTGTGAAATAAGCATTTGCCCATTCTGTCTTCCAAAGTTTGAGACCTGAAGTTGAAGCAGAATAGCATAGTATGACTGAATACCAAAACAAAAACCAAACTTCCATTCATTTGTAGGTTATATGGATGTCAAAGTTTTGAGAAACATGCTTTAAATAAATGTGGGAAATGAGAAAACCAGGTTAGTTTTAGAGATAGTAATTCTTTATAAATTTAAACTAGTATTAATAAAATTCATGTATAAATGAATTTTAAATGAATTCAGGGTTTTTAATGAATTTTATCCCACTTAAAATTAAGTATTTGATCTTTAATACCATAAAAATCCTTAGGGTAACTTGTTGTTAAGATAGAGCCTAGTTCATTTTCTCCCTTCTGCAATGGTTTTATGCCTCAGATATTTGCTAAGCCTACATGCAGTGCGAAAGTTTGACTTGCTATGTGGTTAATATTTCATTTCCATCTTTACTTTGAGTTTCTGAATTCCTTATATTTCTATAATTCTTCTTAATTTCCACAGAAAATTGCTTTTATAATTGGAACCAACCTACATACATTATATAAAATTATTTTGATGAAATAAAAACTGTTTATATATTTAGAAATAAAAGAGTAGCTAATATAACTTTTATAATATGTGCTACAACTCAATATCATACTCATTATTAACCCAAATTGCACACATAAACATTAGACCAATAATTCCACCAGATGCCTGAAGTAAAATAAAACATGAGACAGCTTTAAATCAATATGTAGGGAAAAGGAATCTGAAGAAGAAAAATCACAGTGCTAGTTATGAAGGCTTCATGACAGAAACTAGGCTTTATTGTGTATTTTTAATATAATTATAATTGATTTATAATTACAACTTAGAGAAAAAGATTTAAATACAAACAAAGCAAATTTTCTGCACTACTATTATGAGAAAAAGGCAATTTAAAACTTATCGGTACTCAAAACTTAGATAACATACATATATAATTTTTTAAATGCCCTCAACATGCCCTGTGTCCATAAATATCTATCATTTTCTTCATCTACCAGAAGCATGGCTTAAGTGGAAATTGTATGACATCATAAGATAAGACAACTACATTTTAGTTTTAACCCTAACAAATGAAAGGTAGCAGAATATGCCACTCCCAAATATGCCAGCTTGGCATAAAGACCATTTTGAGCTAAATTTACTTGGAAAACAAAATATGCAAGAATGGCTCTTCGACCTCCTCTAATTTTCCTAAAAGCAAGGAATAAAACTCCCATATGAAAGGTGTCCTTCCTAAACTAGGAGGAAACATTCTCATCACCAGATTTGGGAAGTTTAGGCTGAGAGAAAGCTGTACAAACAAACCTTATTAAAATAACCCTTATCTTCCTTTAGTCTTCCCCATATATTTTAGTTACTTTTCCACAATTATTACTGTTTGTTCAACATAGTACATATGCATTTATATCTGTTTTTCTGAATCCTTATTTTCATCTGAAGATTGCCACACACATGCAAAAATATTAAATAAAATGTATATGTTATTTTTCTATTAATTGTCTTATGGCAAATTAATTATCAGGCCCTAGATGGAGACCCAAAGGAAATAAAGGAAAAGTTTTGCCTCCCCTACAAAAGTAAATACTTTTTTGAGCTTACAAAACATTTTAAACATCACTAGGCCTCATCTTTCTCATCACTAAAAGAAATTAGAGGTAAACCAGCATTTCTCAAATTACTACAAATTTAGTGGCTGAAAACAACACACTTTAACTTACAGTTCTGTAGATCCAAAGTCCAACATAGGTCTCACTGGGCTAAAATAAAGGTGTTAGCAGGAATGTTTCATTTCTGGATTCACTAGGGGAAAATCTGTTTCTTTGCATTTTCCATCTTCTAAAGACTGCCTATATTCCTTGGCTCATGACCCCCTTCCTTTACCTTCAGAACCATCAATGTTAAATTTCTCTTCTCCATCCTCACCTCTCTATATATGAGCTAAGCTCAGAAATGTCTTGTGCTTTTAAAAAGTCATGTGATTATTTTGGGTCCACCCAGATAATACAGAATAATCTCCCAATCTCAAGGCCTTTATTCTTAATTATTTTACCATGTAAGGTAACATATTTATAATGGGGGTCAAGACATGGACATTTATGAGGGGCTATTATTCTGCCTACACATGGTATTTTATGGGACTGCAGTTTAGGAACATGGTTATCAATTGCTGAAAACAAAGAATTTTGTGGTCAAATACTAATAAGCTTGTAAAATCCTCTATTAAAAGTGTCACTTTTGGCCCTAGTAGGTTTGGCTCAGTGGATAGAGTGTCAGCCTGAAGACTGAAGGGTCCCGGGTTCGATTCCAGTCAAGGACACATGCCCAGGTTGCAAGCTTGATCCCCAGTAGGGGGCATGCAGGAGGCAGCTGATCAATTATTCTCTCTCATCATTGATGTTTCTATTTCTCCCCTCCCTTCCCCTCTGAAATCAATAAAAATATATATATTTTTATAAGTGCCACTTTTGGAGAGTCAAAGTATACATTACTATTTTAAGAACTCTAAAAAGTCTCCAAAGTATTTAAAATTTTTTGTTTAGTAATATTTTTATATATTTTTAGACCAATTAACCTAGGAAGATATTCTCTTAACACTAGTTGTAAAGTGCCTAACTGGAATATCTTAATTATTTGTTTTAACAAAAACTGTATGAATTCAACCATAATCATGGATATTCAAAATCATGATCCAAAAGATGTTTTAAAAAACCTTTAAAAAAAGGCATAATATGTGTATGACTAGAGATGTGTGCCATTTTGCAGGAATTCCTTATAATTACAGATTGTCAAGAAGGCCATGGATACCTCACACCTTCTATTAAATTAGATTAACCCCCAAAGTTATTATGTCAAAGAAGAGTACTAGTAATTTATTTATTTTTAAAAATTTTTTGTTAATCCTCACCCGGGGATATTTTTTCCCTTGGATTTTAGAGCGAGTGGAAAGGAGGGGAGGAGACAGAGAGAGAGAAATATTGATGTGAGAGAGACCCTTCAGTCCATGAGCTCTATCCACTAAGCCAAACCAGCTAGAGCAAAGAAAGGTAATTTAAAGCGAGAAAGGTGACTGTATGGGGGAATAGACCCAATGTCCCTGGCAAGGTACCTGCTTAGTTTCTATTCTCTTAATAAACTCAAATTTGCTTTGTGACACTGTCTGCCAAGACAGGAACCTGAAAGACAAGAGACTAGCCTAGATTCTACTCCCTCAAAAGTCTTTTCTACAAGCAAAATTCAGACTCTTCTGGGAGGAGTCACATCCTCATCTGTGCACCCATATCTCAGCCTCTGGTTTCCCCCACAGTAGAAAGCCAGTTTCCCTGCAATTTTCAACAAAGTTTCAAAAAAGAGTTTCTAGTAAATATTAATAAAAAATTCAAATAATTAAAGGCATAATATGCAAATTGACTGAAAGGCTGAGAACAGTGAAACAACCATCCAGACGACCATCCAGATGACCATCCGGGACCATGCTATGACACCCACTGGTGCCAGGCCAGCCAAGGCAGGTGCAATGCGATTGGTCGGGAGCCTGGCCATCACCCCCTGATCTCCTGCAGAGGAAGGCCTGGGTCCTGGGTGCCGTAGGGAAGCCTGTGCTGGCAGCCAGGGGAAGGAAGGCCTACTCTTGCACAAATTTCATGCATTGGGCCTCTAGTAGCAATATAAAACTGAACTTACCTACATTAAGCACCTTTGTATTTAGGTACTAGGTTCATAGCTATTGCATAGCCATAGCTAGCAACTGACATTAAAAACCTGGAGAGAAACAGTTTACTAAGATTTAAGAACTTAGACATTTCCTATTCATTAAGCATCAAATGAACAGTATCTGTGTTATCAAAAAAGTAAAATACCCATCTGTTTCAGCCAAGAACCCAGGATTAAGTGAGAAAAGGAGAAGAATTTTTACAAGTAATCATTAAATTGCATCTGCCTTCTAAAAAAGTTATCTACTTCTGCAAAAAACTTCCATGTATTTTTAATACGTTGATAATAACAATCATTAGTTATGGCTATTAAATGATATTTGAATGTATCCAATATTGACTTCCAATTAATAGAACAATACATAGTAAGATACTGAGGAGTTTCACATTATATACATAAATACACACACAATATACACACATGGAAAATACAAAACATTGTCTATGTAAATTAAAACCTTAACCATTTTTACTAATGAGGGTATTCGGAAAAACAGAATGAAGACATACCAACTAATAAATTATTTTTTTCTTTTAGGTACTAATATATGGCTCTGTAAAATTCAAAGTAAATGTTATAATTGAGGTTTAAAAAAAGAGTTTAGTTCTAATCCTTTAGAAAATATTTAATCCTAGGATTTGAAATATGTCTGAATAGAAGCTTGGGAGTAAATAAAATGTGTATCCTTCTCTTTTATTTAAAAGATGCTTGTGCTACTAAATTTAAAACCTCATTTTATAAACACCACTTTTATTTAAACTCCATTTGAAAGTAATTACAAGTTTTAAAAGGGATTGAAATTGCATATGTATGGGAAAACTTAAAAATTATAACCTTTCATCTCGTGTGGGAAGTTGGAACTTTACTGCTGCCACCTTTATAAAATAAACAAACTTTTAATTTACTTTAACTCATCTACTTACTTATATAGATCACTCTATGGCTGTGCTTTCAAATGCAACACACTAAGGAGATCTATATCACTAAGCTCATGCTTTCATCTTCTTTAATGGACCTTGATTTTCTTTCATTTACACAATTATGCAGACTAATTGGGGTAAACTGCCTAATTAAAAAAACAATTATATTTTATAATGACCAAATCTTTTGCTGAAACCACTATTCCCTATAAGTCTTTGTAAATTTACACATATGCCGCTATAAAAATTGAGCACTTTATGAATACTTCATTTATTTATCATCAATTATAAAGGTTTATTCAGTTAAATTAGGCTAATATAGTAAAAGGGAATTTGGATTGACTGAATATTTATGATCTTTGTCACTCCAGAAAGTATATTAACTTTACAATGGTTATTTAGTACGCTGGAGTGTAATCAAATAACTTGTCAAAATAATAATCCACATAAAAAATTATTACACCATAAAATAATATCCTATCTAATAAAAGGGTGATATGCAAATTAACCATCACTCTGTCACAAAGATGGCGGCACCCAGTCCCCTCAGCCCCAGCAGAGTCCCCGGTCCTGTCAGCCCTGCTGCTGGAGTCCCCAGTCCTGTGAACCCCCCTGGGGGGGATGGGGGGGACGGGGGAGGGCAGTGGTGGGCAAGTGGCGCCCATCTCCAGTCTTGTCAGCCCTGCCTGTCAGCGCCCTACAGAGAGCAGACAGCAGGGTCCGCTTGCCTGCTCGCCCATTGCCACGGCGACCTGCAAGCAGGCCCTGCTGTTTGCTCTCTGAGGGCCCGCTTGCTGGCTCGCCACATTTCCCTCAGTCCCACCAGCTCTGAGGCACCCTCCCCGACCTGTTTCTTGTGAGGCCTCTGTGAAGATCCCACCCTCCGAGAGTGCCTGGCTCCGGAGGAGGCGGGCAGCACCACAGGAATCGTGGCAGGCAGCCCGGCTCCCTGTGTGCTGAGGGCCTGGGAGGACCCCACCGACAGAGGTAGCATCGCCCGGCAACAAGGCGGTTGCAGTGCCAGCGGCCCCCTTTAAGCCAGCTGCCCTTGCTCTCGCCCTTGCTGCTGGCTGATCCCGGGTTCAGCCTTCTGGCCCAGAAGGTGCACAATCGCAGGGACATCCACCGTGGCGGGCCACACTGATGCCCTCCTGGCCGCGCAGTGTGGGTTTGCAGATCTGCACAGGCCTTTGCTGAGCGCATCCTCTCCCCCACCCTCACGTATGATTGTCCCCCAGTGCGCTGTCACCCATGTGTGCCCACAACAGTCCCAGACCATGGCGCGGACACATTCCCCCCACCCCTCCGCTGCACTTCCCTCAGTCCCACCAGCCCTGAGGTGCCCTCCCTGACCTGTTTCCAGCGAGGCCTCTGTGAAGATCCCGCCCTCCGAGCACGCCTGACTCTGGAGGCAGCGGGCAGCCTGGCTCCCTGTGTGCTGAGGACTTAGGAGGACTCCACCAACAGAGTTAGCACCTGCCTGGCGACCACTGGCCCCTCCTCCTCCCAGCCAGGGAAAGAGGAAGAGGGAGACAGGGAGGCCTGGAGAACTGCTGAGAAAAATAGACACAGAGACTGGGAGAGACTGGGATGGAGAGATGGAAACAAAACAGACTGGGCCTGAAGAGGCCTGGATGGAAGGGAGGGCGAGCAGAGGGTGGAGCGGCCCCCCACTGGCTCCACCCCCTCCCAGCCGGGAAAGAGGAAGAGAAAGACAGGGAGGCAGGGAGGCCTGGAGAAATGCTAAGAAAAACAAAGAGAGACAGAGACTGGGTGAGATCAGGCCGGCAGGGAGGGCAATTGGGGGCAACCAGGCTGGAAGGGGAGGGCAGTTGGGGGCGATCAGGCAGACAGACAGAGGCAGTTAGGAGAAATCAGGGAGGCAAGAAGAGAGGTTAGGGGCGATTAGGCAGGCAGGCAGAGGGGTTAGGGCCAATGAGGCAGAGGCAGTTAGGGGTTATCAGGCAGGCAGGCAAGTGAGTGTTTAGGAGCCAGTGGTCCCAGATTGTGAGAGGGATGTCCAACTGCCGGTTTAGGCCAAATCCCATAGGCAGTGGACATCCCCCAAGGGGTCCCCGATTAGAGAGGGTTCAGGCTGGGCTGAGGGACACCCCCCCGCCATGCACAAATTTCGTGCACCGGGCCACTAGTAAAATTATATAACTATTCAACAGCAGTCAAATGAAGACACCCATTACCTATATCTAGTGTGCAATATAGTCACAAGACAATGATTACTTAATATTATCATTGATATATCATTAACATAATAATTCAGAAGGAGGTATAAAGATTATCTGATAGATCATTGCTTAGAATAGATATTGGGCACCTATCTCTGAATAAAAATTACAATATACTGCTCCCTATTTACTAGACAGTTTAAGAAGGACCAGTCACTGACGGTTCCCTACGTAGATAATTAGAAGCCATGGTAAAAAAAAGTTTTCCTCTCTTTGTCTCTTTATACATGTCCGCTGTATCTTTCTCTCCCTCTCTCTCTCTCTCTCTCTCTCTCTCCTCACACACACACACACACAGAGAGAGAGAGAGAGAGAGAGAGAGAGAGAAGAATACACACAAAGAGGCATTTAAATTCCTTAAGAAATTCTATTTTAATTATTATTCAAGAATAGGTGTTCAGGCTTCCAGATAACTATAAACTATCTTAGGGAAAAGGAATACCTATGAATGTAATTCTACTCTATATTAGGTAAATATTTAAGTGTGAAGAGATCATAATTGGATGTGGAATGGGACAGTTAATAAATACTTTATTCTCACTACTTCTTCAGATATGCTGATGAAGGGTCCAATTCATTACTTAAAATATAATTGAATTTTCATGGAGATATGGTTATTTCAAATAAGCAAAAAAGATCATTCTCCTGCCTACATTGTAAAGATATGCTTTTCTGAGCATTTTTCTATGAGTAAATATCATTATTATTTTTCAAATCAGAAAAAATAGTTTTTGATTAAAAACTACCATATTTTTCTGTGTATAAGACGCCCCCATGTATAAGATGCCCCCCCTTCTCCAACCCAAAATTAAGAAATCAACATTTTAAACATTTTGCTGGTTTTCCTCTTAAAGCCTTCTTCTTTTTTGGCATCTTAAGGCATTGTTCTTCCTGTTTTCTCCACTGTCTGATCAGGCACTTGTGGGAGGAGGTCCAAATTGTCTCTCTGCAGCTCTATTTCCATTCTCTTTTGCATATCTGATTGCATTCAGTTTGAATTCTGCAGAGTAAGACAATCGCTTACTGGTATTTATCTTTTTATTTTTTGACATCCTTATGGGCTCATAACACTCTGGTCCCTGTTGCATCTGCACACTCTCTACCTCCAATTACAGCCTCAGCTGATGTCAATAACAATAAGGCTCGTGATGGGAGGAAGCCTGTTTGACAAGGTATGGGCAGCTACCTCATGGCTCCCCCCTAAGCTGACTTCCGTGTATAAGATGACACTCAATTTTCAGTCTAACGATTTTAGAAAAAAATAGCGTCTTATACATGGGAAAATACGGTATTAATGATTGCCCTGGCCAGTATTCTAAGTGGTTAGAACATCGGCCGTACATGGCAAAGGGTCTTGCATTAGATTCACGACAAGGTATGGGCAGCTACCTCATGGCTCCCTCCTAAGCTGACTTCCGTGTATAAGATGACCCTCAATTTTCAGTCTAACGATTTTAGAAAAAAATAGCGTCTTATACATGGGAAAATACGGTATTAATGATTGCCCTGGCCAGTATTCTAAGTGGTTAGAACATCGGCCGTACATGGCAAAGGGTCTTGCATTAGATTCACAGTCAAGGACACATACCTGGGTTGTAGGTTTGATCCCTGGCCCCAGATCTGGATGCCTATGGGAGGCAACCTATTGATGTGTCTCTCTCACATCTCTTTCACTCTTTCTCTTTTCATGCTCCCTCCCACTCCCCTCTTACCCCCCTCCTTCTCTTCCACTTTCTTTGAAAAGCCATAAAAAAGATATCCTCCATGAGGATTAACAACAACAAAAGAAACTATTAATGTTTGAAAGTTAATCTTTTCATTCTTCATTTTATTTACTTTGGGTGTGATTGTAATGGGTTTAATTCTTCACTTTATGCTCTAGAATTGTGCTATCCAACAGAGTAGAAACCAGCCACATGTAGCTATTTAAATTAATTAAAATGGAATAAAATTAGAAATTCATCCCCTTGGTTGCACTAACCACACTTTAATTGCTCAACTGAGATAACAGGCAACATTTACATTATCTCAAAGAGTTCCTTTAACAGTGGTGCTCTAGAAGCACCACAAAGAATGAAAAGATCATGAAGTTGGGTACTCCTCACTCTTAACTAATATAGCCAATATTCAGACCCAGGCCTATCTCTAGAGTCTCTGCTTCTCCCACTGCACCAGGCATTTGGCAACCAATATTAACCATAACCAAAGATACTCTGGTCAATAATACAGTTTCAACACAATTTATAAATATCCTATCTAATAAAAGACAAAAAGGGTAATTAACCGTACCTCCGCTACACTTCCCATTGGCTAATCAGGGTGATACGCAAATTAACTGCCAACAAAGATGTCGGCCAGCAGCCACGTAGCTGAAGCGAGCAGGAGGTTTGCTTGCTCCAGTGATGGAGGAAGCCAAGGTTCCCCGCCTGCCGGGGCCCGGCTCTGAGCTCCGAAAGCAATAATGTTTAATTATAGAAGCTAAACAAACCCCAGATACCTGCTTTCAGCCAACCACGGCCTCAGAGCTGGGAGTGCCAGTGACGGCAACAATGTTTCAATTATAGAAGGTAAATAAATCCCAGAA
>NW_005354334.1:697097-703422 GCF_000412655.1 Myotis brandtii
AAATCCCCCAGGGAGCAGGCCTAAGCCAGCAGGTGGTCATCCCCTGAGGGGTCCCAGACTGAGAGAGGGCACAGGCCGGGCTGAGGGACCCCCCACCCCCGAGTGCACAAATTTTTGTGCACCGGGCCTCTAGTATAGTAATAAACAGTTATATAAAATTACAGTTGAAGCAATCACTAGCTACAGAGAACACTGCAAAAAAAATTAAAGCAAATAGGGTAATACAAACATAGATTAATTTATCCTTAACTAAAAAAGATGATAGTTTCATCTAAGTCTGTATTCAGCCTACTTTCATTAATAATTTGAAATTAATTATACTCTAAAGTCTAAATATTGAGCACCTTATCGGAACACTGCAATTTAACTCAATAATTGCTTTTTAAATTTAATTCTGCAGTTCAACAAGTGCAAATAATTATTGTAATAGTATGGTCATAGACAAATGAGAGGTATCTTAGTTCAAGCTGCTATAACAAAAATACCTTAGATTGGGTGATTTAAACCTTTATTGCTAATTGGTCTGGAAACTAGGAAGTCTAAGATTAAGGCCTTTTGTTTCTTGGTGATAGTCCTTTTTCTCATTTGCAAGGGAACACATTCTACTGTATACTTACATCTCCTAAAAAGGGCACTGGTCCCATTCATAAGGGTTCCACTATCATGAAATAGTTACTTCCCAGAGTCCTCACCTCCAAATACCATCAAATTGAGGATTGGGGCTCCAACATATGAAGTTTGTGAAGATGTAAAGGAAAAAGTTAAACTTTCTTAATTCATAGAAGGAATTATGTATACAGAAAAACTTGTGAAATTTATAAGCTACTAGAACTAACAAGTAAGTTTAATAGAATTGCAGGATACAAGATCAATATACAAAAATTAATTGCCTTTCTATACATGAGTAATTAACAATCAAAAATTAAATGGTTAAATATACCATTTACAATAGCATCAAATAATATTAAATACTTAAAGACAACCATGGCAAAAGATGTTCAATACCTGTAGAATAAAATGTTCAGTAAAAGATTATTGAGAGAAATAAAGAAAGCCTAAATAGTGGAGAGCCATATCATGTTCATTGGTTGAAAGAGTCAATATTGTTAAAATGGCAATTCTTTTCAAATAAAACTATAAATTCAACACAATAAATAAAAAAGCAAGTTTTTTTAAAAATATAAATTAAGAATCTGATTTTTAAATTTATATGGGATTGAAAGAATTTGAAATAGCCAAAACAACTTTATGTGAAAAAAAATTGGAGAACTATTTGATTCACAACTTACTATAAAGCTAAAATAATTAAGACAGTGGTACTGACTACACATTGTCAAAAAGATCAAAAAAATGAAATAGCTATATAGTGGGTCTAGAAATAGACTCAGAACTGAATTTGTCAAAGGTGAAAAGGCAGTTGAGTGGAGAAAGGACAGTATTTCAACACTTGATGCTGGAACAATTGGAAATTTACATGCAATAAAGTAAACTTCAGCTCAAAGCTCATACCAAATAAAAAATTAAGTCAAAATGTATTTTGTAAATTATATTTGATGATTAAAACATGAGTTCTTAGAATTACTGTTGAAGATTAAAACAAAAATTATAACAGATAGTATAGAGATTTTGCATCCTTCTCATATATGATACATTAGCGTGGCCATATAGATAATGTTTATTTTATCCTTGCTAGTAAAATACAGTCCCTAGAGAGCTGGGTTTATAGTTCATTCATTATAATGCCACTATAGTATCTTTCAGAATTATTAGTACCTATTATACAACGCATTTAAGTAGATGAGTGAAATAAATAAAATTTATATTTACTATCACCCTCTCTCTTTCTCTAAATACCTCATATACTAAGATATTATGAAAAGTATTTAAAACACAATTTGTTAAGAAACAGTGCCGTCTATAATTAGGTGCCTAACTAATCAGTCATATTATTTTTAAACAGGCTTCTTTGTGTTATGCTATTTTTAAGACAATAATCAACAATATTACATTGATACATGGCTTTAAACTTCTTGGAAACTGAAGAAGTACAAAGAGTATAATAAATAAATTACCCCAAAAAATCAAATTTTTCAAAATTCTGTAATAAGAACCCTCATTTTATTGTATAAAAACACTCCTTCCATAGCTATGCTTAATAATATATGCAACATTAAGAATTAATGTGGCTACCAATCCTGTGGGCTTTATTTTGTGAGATAGTAATACATTTGTTTTTTAAAATGTTATTTTATGTATTTTTTTCGTTTTAGATAAAAGTATTTTTTAATTTATTTATTGTTATTGTTGAAAGTATTACAGATGTCCCCTTTGTTTGTTTTTTCTCATTTACCCGCTACACCGTTCGCCCACTCCTCCCAGGCCTTCACCACTCTATTTTCTGTGTCCATAGGTAATGCATATATGCATATAAGGTCTTTGGTTAATCTCTCCTCACCACGCCCTATCAAGGTTTTCATTCTCAAATCTGGAGACGATTGGAGGCATTTTCTGAAACAGTCTTGGCAGCACTAAAATGTCATAAGCTTGTCTCATACTTCCCACATCAACCTAAGCCCCCACTTCTATTCCCATATCTCAAGACCCAATACATTGCAGAAGATAAAATGCAGTAGGTGTTCATTTTCTAAGAGTCTCTTCAGGATCTTGAAGAATTACATATTAGGAATTAACCAAAATACCAATTTTCATAAAGCTAAAATAATTAAGACAGTGGTACTGACTACACATTGTCAAAAAGATCAAAAAAATGAAATAGCTATATAGTGGGTCTAGAAATAGACTCAGAACTGAATTTGTCAAAGGTGAAAAGGCAGTTGAGTGGAGAAAGGACAGTATTTCAACACTTGATGCTGGAACAATTGGAAATTTACATGCAATAAAGTAAACTTCAGCTCAAAGCTCATACCAAATAAAAAATTAAGTCAAAATGTATTTTGTAAATTATATTTGATGATTAAAACATGAGTTCTTAGAATTACTGTTGAAGATTAAAACAAAAATTATAACAGATAGTATAGAGATTTTGCATCCTTCTCATATATGATACATTAGCGTGGCCATATAGATAATGTTTATTTTATCCTTGCTAGTAAAATACAGTCCCTAGAGAGCTGGGTTTATAGTTCATTCATTATAATGCCACTATAGTATCTTTCAGAATTATTAGTACATATTATTATACAACGCATTTAAGTAGATGAGTGAAATAAATAAAATTTATATTTACTATCACCCTCTCTCTTTCTCTAAATACCTCATATACTAAGATATTATGAAAAGTATTTAAAACAAAATTTGTTAAGAAACAGTGCCATCTATAATTAGGTGCCTAATTAGTCATATTATTTTTAAACAGGCTTCTTTGTGTTATGCCAATTTGTTAAGAAACAGTGCCGTCTATAATTAGGTGCCTAACTAATCAGTCATATTATTTTTAAACAGGCTTCTTTGTGTTATGCTATTTTTAAGACAATAATCAACAATATTACATTGATACATGGCTTTAAACTTCTTGGAAACTGAAGAAGTACAAAGAGTATAATAAATAAATTACCCCAAAAAATCAAATTTTTCAAAATTCTGTAATAAGATCCCTCATTTTATTGTATAAAAACACTCCTTCCATAGCTATGCTTAATAATATATGCAACATTAAGAATTAATGTGGCTACCAATCCTGTGGGCTTTATTTTGTGATAGAGTAATACATTTGTTTTTTAAAATGTTATTTTATGTATTTTTTTCGTTTTAGATAAAAGTATTTTTTAATTTATTTATTGTTATTGTTGAAAGTATTACAGATGTCCCCTTTGTTTGTTTTTTCTCATTTACCCGCTACACCGTTCGCCCACTCCTCCCAGGCCTTCACCACTCTATTTTCTGTGTCCATGGACTATGCATACAGATTAATCACTCTCCACCCCATTGCCCCTTGCACCTTCCCTCTGAAATTCGTCAGTCTGTTAATGTTGACACTAAGGACTTATTTTTAACTTATGGTGTTTTTGATGGAGGTCAGTAGCCCAAGGTTTTCATTCTCAAATCTGGAGACGATTGGAGGCATTTTCTGAAACAGTCTTGGCAGCACTAAAATGTCATAAGCTTGTCTCATACTTCCCACATCAACCTAAGCCCCCACTTCTATTCCCAAATCTCAAGACCCAATACATTGCAGAATATAAAATGCAGTAGTGTTCATTTTCTAAGAGTCTCTTCAGGATCTTGAGGAATTACATATTAGGAATTAACCAAAATACCAATTTTCCACTAAGGTAGTTTATCTCTTTCTTAGTGGGCATATGAACCCTTTATAAATTAATTTTTATCAAATTTATCAAGCTTCTGGGGAACCTGGTCTTAGCTTATTTCTTGCAAACATTGCTTTTATATCGTATTGTTATAAGTAATATCATACATTTTATAACCTGAATTGAGAAAGCAGATTTCAGGATCACCTAAGTATTACAATAATGATTAAAAGTAGCAAAAAGTGAATGAGACTATAAAATTCATTTTTATTTAGATTCAGGTATTTCTGTAAATTCACTGATACACACAGCCATTAGAATTCATTCAATGTTTAGGAAGGTCAGAATAAGTTCAAGAACAGGTTCCCCAGAAGCTTGATAAATTTGATAAAATTAAATATTCCAGTACAGGAAAAATACCACAAATGCATTAAAAAATTTACATTATTCTAAGAAAGCTTATTTATCTCACATATGACAGCATATAAGTATTTTGGTTAATTTATAAAGGATTCATATGCCCACTAAGAAAGAGGTAAACTACCTTAGTGAATAATTGGTACAGAATACAAATTAGTATTTTATAGACCAAAAAATATAACCTAACAATGAATACAGTATATGAAAAATGTATTCCATCTTTAATATAATAAGGACCTTTAAAAAGCATCATTTTCACGAATCCAATTGAGAAATTTAAAAAGTTTGATGACATCTACTATAGGCAAGGGTTTGGTGGAAAGAGTTCATACCATTGTTAAGAATATAAATTGAAGCATCATTTCTGAAAAATAATTTGGCAATATTTTTGAAAATTGAAATGGATGTCTCTTTTGACATAGAAAACCCACAACTTGGATCTTACCTTACAAATATAACTATCAAATTTTTTCAAGATATTATTAAAAATATTTCTTTTGCAAAACAGAAATAGC
This sequence comes from Myotis brandtii, assembly GCF_000412655.1. Lineage (NCBI taxonomy): Eukaryota > Metazoa > Chordata > Mammalia > Chiroptera > Vespertilionidae > Myotis > Myotis brandtii. Next base: position 702,301 of record NW_005354334.1, read on the forward strand.
AAAAATGCCAGGTGTCCAACCATAAGAGCAAAAATAAAAACCAGACATTCCAGTTTCTCCCCGTATGTGTCTGGGTCCCCCCAAGTCTCACCCAGAACTGGAGTTCAGAGCAAGCGGGAGTTTGTATCTCCCTCCCGATTAAAAGAGCAGCACACCCGGGTGCCAGCCCATTCTGTGCCTCCGCACCTCCTACCAGTCTTGAATACCCACTCTTCTTAGCATTTAATTTGTATAATTTTACCCAAATCACACAAAAATACTGGGATAGTATGCCTATTTAAAGATGGAAAACAAACACAAGGAGCTCTTGCCCAAAGTTCCACAACTAGGAAGTGGAAGTATGATTACAGAGGATCTCCTCCTAAGGAATACCATACAGATAAGAAAAGGAAGTAGTTATGTATGTGCTAATATGAAAAAACCTCCAAGAGAAAAAAAGAAGGTAAAAAATTAATGAAAGTTATGCTCTCATGTGTTGTGTATGTGTGTAATTATATATGGATTTTATTTTTTGAAAAGAATTACAAAATTAATTTAATAATTACCTAGTTAACTCTGAATTATGTTTGCATACCAGTTGGCTTTTTTATTTCTTATTTGTTTTTATTTATTATTATTATTTTTAATCTTAATTGTTCAGATTATTACAGATAAGGTGCATAGGTGTAAGCTCTTTGTCCAATCTCTTCCTGCCCCCCCACACCCCTTTCCCCCCTAAGAACTGTCAGTCCACTCCCTTTCCATGCCCCTGATTCTATTACATTCACCAGTTTGTTCTGTTCATCAGATTTTTTATTCGTTTGATTTTTAGATTCAATTATTGATAAATATGTATTTGTTGCCACTTTGTTGTTCATATTTTTTACCCTTACCTTTTTCTTCTTCTTCTTCTTCCTCTTCTTAAAGAATACCCTTCACATTTCATATAATACTGGTTTGGTAGTGATGAACTCCTTTAGCTTCTTCTTATCTGTGAAGCTCTTTATCTGACCTTCAATTCTAGATGATAGCTTTGCTGGCTACAGTAATCTTGGTTGTAGATCCTTGCTATTCATCACTTTGAATATTTCTTGTCACTCTCTTCTGGCCTGCATAGTTTCTGTTGAGAAATCAGCTGACAGT
>NW_005354334.1:703735-748051 GCF_000412655.1 Myotis brandtii
GTGAGGACCAGCTGTGACTACAATGGAAGAGCTGCTGTGCAGGAGACACTCTTATGGGGCAGGACTTGCTTCAGTGGAGCTTTGGTGCTCACTGAGTCTGCCCCTTGAGTGTGTCACTTATGGATGTGAAGAGTTGTAATCTGGTATGGTCTCACACTGACCACTGGTACACTGGCTCTTGGACCTCCAAGGAGGTGCAAAGTCAGCCACTGCCTGGGGCCACCCAACAGGAGCTACAGAGAAATATGCAGATTCCTTCTCTTTGTATCGGGTTTGGAAGTGCCCAGAGGAGGCCCAGCTGTATAGCAAGGCAGGCTGCTGCTGCCAGATTGATTGCTTTGGGGCTCCCTGACCCAGCTGCTGCCTATTTGACAGGTTTTAGGCTGAGATAGGACAGGCCATTCATATGCAAAAGTTGCTGTGCACAGCTTGGGAGGGGTTGTAAACTGGGTGGGGCAGGGTCTCAGTGAATCACCAGGGCAGAGCAAACAGCAACGGCTGCCAGTCAGCCCTGCACTGGATAGTTCTCTGTGCAGGAACAATGACTGTTGCGTGTGCCTCCATCTGAAAGAAAGCCGCCCTGTGTTCCTGTCCCAGTGCCAGACATTCCAGTTTCTCCCCGTATGTGTCTGGGTCCCCCCAAGTCTCGCCCAGAACTGGAGTTCAGAGCATGTGGGAGTTTGTATCTCCCTCCCGATTGAAAGAGCAGCACACCCGGGTGCCAGCCCATTCTGTGCCTCCGCACCTCCTACCAGTCTCAATGCACTTTCTTCTTTACCTCTCTAGTTGTAGAACTTCCACTCAGCCAGCTTTCCCACAGTTCTGGATGATAGTTGTTATGTATTTTAGTTGTAATTTTGATGTGGTTGTGAGAGGCAGCAAGTACAGGTGTTTACCTATGCCGCCATCTTGGTTCCTCCTGGTTGGCTTTTTTAAAAACATCAATAGCCATTATATAGGCAAGAAAATTATGACTTATTTCATTAACATCTTTGTATTCTTATATATTAAAAATGTATAAACACTTTATTTTAAAGTAATGAAAGCAACACTAATAATAACCCCCTAATCAGTAATTTTAATCTAAAAATTATTAAATGTATTCATTCATATGTTACTTTAATTATTTATGCATTAAATATGTATTAAGCACTTAAAAATATAAACAATTTCTAAGTCAGAACTGGCAAACTTGTTCTAAAAATTCTAGGTAGAAAATATGTTAGGCTTTGTGGATCATAAGGTCTTGGTCACAACTACTCAGCTCTTCCTTTGTACTGCAAACATACAACAGACAATGTATATAAAAATTACTATAGTTGTGTTTAAATAAAACTTTATTTACAAAAACAAAAATCAGATCAGATCTGGTCCATGGACTATAGTTTGCTTATATGTGTCCTAGCCTATAAACACCATAGTAATGTTAGTAATGTATAGTTAAAATGCATACATGTCTATATAATTCATCTATTGCATGTGCACACACACACACACACACAGTGAATCAATTAAGATGATATTCCTGACTCAAGTATAAGAAAAGCAGATGTAATATCATGAAATGATGTAAAAATTAATACTAATAATGATTATATTCTTAACTGATACCAAACAAGTTATTAAAAGAAGAATTTACAGTAGAAAATATGATGCAGCTTTATTATCAGGTTTTGCATAAAGACAGCAGGGGATCAACTGAAAAAAATATTAATAGTTCTCTGGATTTACATTAGAATGTATAAAAAATAGGCATTACTATTTTGGGATAAGTAAAAGACATCACATATCAAAACTAGGAGGTGAAATTTCTCACTATACAATTATATTTAGTCTGTATTTGGAATACTTATTTTAGCTGCATACTTTAGTACCAGAAACATACAGAATAACCCTGCAAGCTGTCCATAGGCAGCATTAAAAATAGTTCAAAGACAGAAGAAACTGGTTTTAGTTGATGAAATGATAAATATGCAACTAATGAATGACAATAAAGAAACTTAAAACTAAAGAGAGCAGATCCATTTATCAGAATATTTAAAACAAATTTAAATCAAATTATAACATGTATATCTTACAAATCAATTTTCACTAACAAACTCTGGAATTTGGAATTAAATCAGGAAAAAAAACCCTTAAATACATAACAGAAAGGGTAATAACTGTGACAGAAAAGGGTGAATATTTGCTGTTCCATTTTCTCTGAGATTAGTTACTTTACATACTGATAATAATGAAGACCAAGTGATATAATATTATCCCCATGTGAGATAGCCCATAAAGATATTTTTCCATTGATTTTTAGAGAGAGTAGAAGGGAGGGGGAGAGACAGATAGAATATCAATGTGAGAGACACATCGAATGGTTGCCTCCTGCATTGCCTTGACTATAATGGAACCCTTAAGTCTGCAGGCTGAAGTTCCATCTACTGAGCTAAACTAGCTAGGACTGTTTGATAAAATTTATCTTAATTTGCTTTGTTCTCTATTTCTGGAGCTCCTGTTAGTTAGATATTTGGTCTCTCAGATTTCCTTATGTGCTTTTTGTAAGTTGTTTAAAAGTAAAAATTCTTATAAAGATAGCTTCTATATATAGTCTTCTAAAATATTTAAATTATGCTTTTTAAAATAAATATTTAGACTACTCAAATTGAGATTTGCATATGGCATATTGTAAACATCCAATTTTCTTTTTTCACAAATATATGCTCAATGTTTTTCTGTAACAGGTCTTAAAAAGTTCATATTTTCCAAATAATCTTCAAGACCACCTCTCTTTTATATCAAATTTCCATGTGTATATAAATCTATTTTGAAGTGTTCTGTTCTATTGATGCATGTGTCTATGATTTTATTACTATTGCACTATAAAATCTTATTATGCGGTACAGGAATTCCTCAAATGTTCTTCCTTAGGAGTGCCTTATATTTTTTTCACTATTTCAAATAAATGTTAAATAATCTTGTCAAGTTCTTTGAAAAATCTTTCTTTTTTAAAGTCACTGGATTTACAGATTAAGTCAGGATAATTCAAACTTGAGAAGCTTTCTATTGATGATCATGGTAGAGTTCTCTATTTATTGAGGTCATTGTAATGTCTTTCCACATATTTATACTTCGTTTGTTAAATTTATTTCTATGTACCTCATATTTTATTGCTACTAACATAGTAACATTTAAATAATTTTACATTTTTTAATTACTGCAGGTATATAGAAATGCAATCACTTTTTGTATAATGATCTTAGGACTGTAGGTTGTCTCTTAATGAATTTTTTAAAATTTATTTCAGAGAGGAAGGAAGAGGGAGAGAGAGATAGAAACATCAATGATGAGAGAGAACCATTGATTGGCTGCTTCCTACATTCCCCCTCCTGGGGATCAAGCCTGCAACACTGGCATGTGCCCTTGAACAGTATTAAACCTGGGACCCTTCAAGTCCGCAAGCCGACACTCTATCCACTGAGCCAAACCGGCTAGGGCTCTCTTATGAATTTTAATATTTGCCTAGAGATTCTTTTTTCTATGTCATCTTCAAATAACATCAGCCTTTGACATTATTTTCATTTTATTACATTCCTTGGCCCCAACCCATACTGTAAAAATTAAATGCTATAAGAGAACAGCATACAAATAGTTATAATATAAAGAAGGAAAAAATGGCAAATGTTTTGAAGTGTTCAAGTATATATGACTCTCCAATGAGATAAATGCTTATTAAACATTTGTTGAGGGTTTAATAAGGAGTCATAAAGGAGGCGATGCAACATCTGAATTGAGCTTTGCAGGCTGAATTTCTACACAAGAAGGTGTATGGAGAGGACACCATGTGGATGGTACAGCATGAGCAGAGAAATGAGGCCATGACTAGAAGATATATTCACTTATACCCCCCCCCCCCCCCCCCCCCGCAAAAAAAGCTAAAGAACAGGTTGTGCATCCATGTTGAGGACGTTGTACTAAGTTTAAGAAGCATTAAAAATCATGCAGTCCTTTGGGGCACAAATAATATGAATGTCTGGGTGTATAAGAATGATAGATTAGAATGCAGAGAGATTTTTGGCAAAGATTAATTTGGAGGTCATGGAGATAATCTAGAAAAGTGAGGATAATGACCTGAACCACATGGCAACAAAAGGAATGACAGGGAGGGAAGATTGAACAAAATATGGTAAAAGTAGAACATAGAACTCTTAGCAGCTGGTTTGGGGATGGACATGGAATGGATAAGATGAAGCCAAATTTACCTTAAGAATTTTGTTGGTATTATTACTCCAGTTGTTCTGGAAACTTCAAAATAATGTGCTTTTGTTTCTTTGTACATTAGTTTTGGTTAGCTTTTATTTTCATTGTACCAGGACCTAGTTACGCCTTTTCAATCTGCAGATTATGTCTAAATCTGGGGAAATTTTTCACATTAATTCTTTGATAATTTTTTAAATCCTCATCTGAAGATATTTTTCCATTGATTTTTAGAGAGAGTAGAAGGGAGGGGGAGAGACAGATAGAATATCAATGTGAGAGACACATCGAATGGTTGCCTCCTGCATTGCCTTGACTATAATGGAACCCTTAAGTCTGCAGGCTGAAGTTCCATCTACTGAGCTAAACTAGCTAGGACTGTTTGATAAAATTTATCTTAATTTGCTTTGTTCTCTATTTCTGGAGCTCCTGTTAGTTAGATATTTGGTCTCTCAGATTTCCTTATGTGCTTTTTGTAAGTTGTTTAAAAGTAAAAATTCTTATAAAGATAGCTTCTATATATAGTCTTCTAAAATATTTAAATTATGCTTTTTAAAATAAATATTTAGACTACTCAAATTGAGATTTGCATATGGCATATTGTAAACATCCAATTTTCTTTTTTCACAAATATATGCTCAATGTTTTTCTGTAACAGGTCTTAAAAAGTTCATATTTTCCAAATAATCTTCAAGACCACCTCTCTTTTATATCAAATTTCCATGTGTATATAAATCTATTTTGAAGTGTTCTGTTCTATTGATGCATGTGTCTATGATTTTATTACTATTGCACTATAAAATCTTATTATGCGGTACAGGAATTCCTCAAATGTTCTTCCTTAGGAGTGCCTTATATTTTTTTCACTATTTCAAATAAATGTTAAATAATCTTGTCAAGTTCTTTGAAAAATCTTTCTTTTTTAAAGTCACTGGATTTACAGATTAAGTCAGGATAATTCAAACTTGAGAAGCTTTCTATTGATGATCATGGTAGAGTTCTCTATTTATTGAGGTCATTGTAATGTCTTTCCACATATTTATACTTCGTTTGTTAAATTTATTTCTATGTACCTCATATTTTATTGCTACTAACATAGTAACATTTAAATAATTTTACATTTTTTAATTACTGCAGGTATATAGAAATGCAATCACTTTTTGTATAATGATCTTAGGACTGTAGGTTGTCTCTTAATGAATTTTTTAAAATTTATTTCAGAGAGGAAGGAAGAGGGAGAGAGAGATAGAAACATCAATGATGAGAGAGAACCATTGATTGGCTGCTTCCTACATTCCCCCTCCTGGGGATCAAGCCTGCAACACTGGCATGTGCCCTTGAACAGTATTAAACCTGGGACCCTTCAAGTCCGCAAGCCGACACTCTATCCACTGAGCCAAACCGGCTAGGGCTCTCTTATGAATTTTAATATTTGCCTAGAGATTCTTTTTTCTATGTCATCTTCAAATAACATCAGCCTTTGACATTATTTTCATTTTATTACATTTCTATATATCTATCACTAATATCTCCCATGTTCCATCAGATCCAATGCACTACTGATTTTAGTTTTTAAATTTTCAAACATATCTGATAGCCTTATCCAACATAGTTTTAGTTTTTTAAAATTCTATCCATCCTCTTGCTCTAATCTTTATGGATCCATTTCATACCAATCTTTATATACACCCCCCATTCTTATTGTTCAATATAGTGCCTACATTACTCTCTTAAATAGAAGTGGAAATAAGAAACACCTTGTCTCTTTTCATTGCTGATGGAAATGCGAAATAGTACAGCCACTTTGTAAGACAGTTTCTTAAAAAATTAAATATATTTTTACCATATGATCCCGCTATTGCACTCCTTGATATTTACCCAAAGGAGTTGAAAACTTGTCCACACAGTTAAAAAAATTATGCATATCCTTAAAATCCATGTTGAGGACGTTGTACTAAGTTTAAGAAGCATTAAAAATCATGCAGTCCTTTGGGGCACAAATAATATGAATGTCTGGGTGTATAAGAATGATAGATTAGAATGCAGAGAGATTTTTGGCAAAGATTAATTTGGAGGTCATGGAGATAATCTAGAAAAGTGAGGATAATGACCTGAACCACATGGCAACAAAAGGAATGACAGGGAGGGAAGATTGAACAAAATATGGTAAAAGTAGAACATAGAACTCTTAGCAGCTGGTTTGGGGATGGACATGGAATGGATAAGATGAAGCCAAATTTACCTTAAGAATTTTGTTGGTATTATTACTCCAGTTGTTCTGGAAACTTCAAAATAATGTGCTTTTGTTTCTTTGTACATTAGTTTTGGTTAGCTTTTATTTTCATTGTACCAGGACCTAGTTACGCCTTTTCAATCTGCAGATTATGTCTAAATCTGGGGAAATTTTTCACATTAATTCTTTGATAATTTTTTAAATCCTCATCTGAAGATATTTTTCCATTGATTTTTAGAGAGAGTAGAAGGGAGGGGGAGAGACAGATAGAATATCAATGTGAGAGACACATCGAATGGTTGCCTCCTGCATTGCCTTGACTATAATGGAACCCTTAAGTCTGCAGGCTGAAGTTCCATCTACTGAGCTAAACTAGCTAGGACTGTTTGATAAAATTTATCTTAATTTGCTTTGTTCTCTATTTCTGGAGCTCCTGTTAGTTAGATATTTGGTCTCTCAGATTTCCTTATGTGCTTTTTGTAAGTTGTTTAAAAGTAAAAATTCTTATAAAGATAGCTTCTATATATAGTCTTCTAAAATATTTAAATTATGCTTTTTAAAATAAATATTTAGACTACTCAAATTGAGATTTGCATATGGCATATTGTAAACATCCAATTTTCTTTTTTCACAAATATATGCTCAATGTTTTTCTGTAACAGGTCTTAAAAAGTTCATATTTTCCAAATAATCTTCAAGACCACCTCTCTTTTATATCAAATTTCCATGTGTATATAAATCTATTTTGAAGTGTTCTGTTCTATTGATGCATGTGTCTATGATTTTATTACTATTGCACTATAAAATCTTATTATGCGGTACAGGAATTCCTCAAATGTTCTTCCTTAGGAGTGCCTTATATTTTTTTCACTATTTCAAATAAATGTTAAATAATCTTGTCAAGTTCTTTGAAAAATCTTTCTTTTTTAAAGTCACTGGATTTACAGATTAAGTCAGGATAATTCAAACTTGAGAAGCTTTCTATTGATGATCATGGTAGAGTTCTCTATTTATTGAGGTCATTGTAATGTCTTTCCACATATTTATACTTCGTTTGTTAAATTTATTTCTATGTACCTCATATTTTATTGCTACTAACATAGTAACATTTAAATAATTTTACATTTTTTAATTACTGCAGGTATATAGAAATGCAATCACTTTTTGTATAATGATCTTAGGACTGTAGGTTGTCTCTTAATGAATTTTTTAAAATTTATTTCAGAGAGGAAGGAAGAGGGAGAGAGAGATAGAAACATCAATGATGAGAGAGAACCATTGATTGGCTGCTTCCTACATTCCCCCTCCTGGGGATCAAGCCTGCAACACTGGCATGTGCCCTTGAACAGTATTAAACCTGGGACCCTTCAAGTCCGCAAGCCGACACTCTATCCACTGAGCCAAACCGGCTAGGGCTCTCTTATGAATTTTAATATTTGCCTAGAGATTCTTTTTTCTATGTCATCTTCAAATAACATCAGCCTTTGACATTATTTTCATTTTATTACATTTCTATATATCTATCACTAATATCTCCCATGTTCCATCAGATCCAATGCACTACTGATTTTAGTTTTTAAATTTTCAAACATATCTGATAGCCTTATCCAACATAGTTTTAGTTTTTTAAAATTCTATCCATCCTCTTGCTCTAATCTTTATGGATCCATTTCATACCAATCTTTATATACACCCCCCATTCTTATTGTTCAATATAGTGCCTACATTACTCTCTTAAATAGAAGTGGAAATAAGAAACACCTTGTCTCTTTTCATTGCTGATGGAAATGCGAAATAGTACAGCCACTTTGTAAGACAGTTTCTTAAAAAATTAAATATATTTTTACCATATGATCCCGCTATTGCACTCCTTGATATTTACCCAAAGGAGTTGAAAACTTGTCCACACAGTTAAAAAACAAAACAAAACACACACATAGACATTTATAGCAGCTTTAATTGTTATTGCCAAAACTTGAAAGTAACCAAGATGCCCTTCGGTAGATGAATGGATAAATTGTGGTACATCCAGACATTGGATTATTTAGCACTAAAAAGAAATGAGTTCTAAAACCATGAAACATATGGAAGAACTGTAATTTCATATTACTAAGTGAGAGAAGCCAACCTGAAAAGGCTACATACTGTATGAAATTCTAGAAAAGCCAAAACTACGGAGAAAATAAAAAAGGTCAGTGGTTTCCAGGGATTTCAGGAGTGAAAGGAATGAGTAGGTAGAGCACAGAGGATTTTTAGGAAAGTGAAAATATTCTATATAATATTATAATACTGTATATATGTCACTCACTATTCATTTGTTTAAACTCATAGGATGTACAACACCAAGATTGAACCCTAAGGTAAGCTATGGACTTTTAATGATTATGATGTGTCAATTTAGGTTCATCTTTGGTAACAAAGGTACTTCTGGAATTTGGAATTAAATCAGGAAAAAAAACCCTTAAATACATAACAGAAAGGGTAATAACTGTGACAGAAAAGGGTGAATATTTGCTGTTCCATTTTCTCTGAGATTAGTTACTTTACATACTGATAATAATGAAGACCAAGTGATATAATATTATCCCCATGTGAGATAGCCCATAAGTTGACTTGCTAGATTTTTGAAACAAAAGGACAGGAAGTTTTAGCAGCTTGGAAAATGTTTTAGTTATAAATAAATGGTACACTTTTTGGATAGCCCGATTCTTCCACAGATCATCACACTTGAAGATGAAAAATGATGTGAAATAAGAGATAAGGGGATAGAATTCTGAACAATGTACCTTTTATTTCTTTCAAGCACATGCTATACCCTAGTCTGCCATGGTTCACTGCAACCAAATTGGTTTTCTCTTCTTGTATCAATATCCATATCGTGGTTCTCTCAGAGGCATAAACTAACCTCTCATTAATCCTGTGAATGTCATCAGTCAGCATGTTGGTAGCTGATCCGTTTTGCTTTCTCATAGGATGTACATGAAGGTTTCCAGAATATTATTTGTTGCAAGTAGTAAGAACTGCTTTAAAATATACTTTTAGGTTTAAGATATATACTTTTTTATTAACACCTGAAGCATACTATTCCTTTGATAAAAAAAAAATTTAGAAAAATACCTGAGTGTTTTTAAATTATTTTTTGTGATTAAATAAAATGTTTAAACTCAAACATGATGTTTTGTTGAGTTGTACACTTGAATCCTGTATGGTTTTGTGAACCAATGTCATTCCAATAAATTCAATTAAAATATATTCTAGTAAGTTGCACTAAATAAAATTTCAGAAGAAACAGTAATTAGAAAGAGCACTGGAAAACAAATCGTTGTAATAAGTATGATCAACCCTTAAATAATAACATAGAAATGAATAAAATTTTCAAATTATCATATTGGGACTTGAGAACCTAAATTAATATCAGCAATTCTTCTGATTTATTAACTAAGAGAGTATATTTATCCACATTTAAAATCTAATAAAAACAAAATATTAAATATATATTCAGAAGATTTACTTCATTAAAGCTAATAATTTAGTAAGATAATGAAAAGATAATAACATCTTTTTTGTACACAGGTATTTTCATGATGTTTCAATCCATCAAGCTTGAGTAATTAATTCATACATATAAAGTTAACTTTTATTATGGACATAATTTGGAATTTTTAATGAAACCTTTCTTTTTTATGTTAAATGTATACATTAATTGAACAAAGTTAAGAATTTAATTCAATACAACAAATGTTCATCAAATGCTCCCCATGTGCCAGACACAGCTAGCTGCTGGAATATAAACACATGTAAAATAAAGACCTTCTTCAAAGGGCTTAAAATCACAATAAAGGGTGGGCAAAAATAGGTTACAGTTGTGAGTACGGAAAGCATGATTTATTCTTCTGTTATTATTTATTAATTATTGTATTATTTTCCACATGAACAAATGTAAACCTACCTTGGCCCCAACCCATACTGTAAAAATTAAATGCTATAAGAGAACAGCATACAAATAGTTATAATATAAAGAAGGAAAAAATGGCAAATGTTTTGAAGTGTTCAAGTATATATGACTCTCCAATGAGATAAATGCTTATTAAACATTTGTTGAGGGTTTAATAAGGAGTCATAAAGGAGGCGATGCAACATCTGAATTGAGCTTTGCAGGCTGAATTTCTACACAAGAAGGTGTATGGAGAGGACACCATGTGGATGGTACAGCATGAGCAGAGAAATGAGGCCATGACTAGAAGATATATTGGATGGACATGGAATGGATAAGATGAAGCCAAATTTACCTTAAGAATTTTGTTGGTATTATTACTCCAGTTGTTCTGGAAACTTCAAAATAATGTGCTTTTGTTTCTTTGTACATTAGTTTTGGTTAGCTTTTATTTTCATTGTACCAGGACCTAGTTACGCCTTTTCAATCTGCAGATTATGTCTAAATCTGGGGAAATTTTTCACATTAATTCTTTGATAATTTTTTAAATCCTCATCTGAAGATATTTTTCCATTGATTTTTAGAGAGAGTAGAAGGGAGGGGGAGAGACAGATAGAATATCAATGTGAGAGACACATCGAATGGTTGCCTCCTGCATTGCCTTGACTATAATGGAACCCTTAAGTCTGCAGGCTGAAGTTCCATCTACTGAGCTAAACTAGCTAGGACTGTTTGATAAAATTTATCTTAATTTGCTTTGTTCTCTATTTCTGGAGCTCCTGTTAGTTAGATATTTGGTCTCTCAGATTTCCTTATGTGCTTTTTGTAAGTTGTTTAAAAGTAAAAATTCTTATAAAGATAGCTTCTATATATAGTCTTCTAAAATATTTAAATTATGCTTTTTAAAATAAATATTTAGACTACTCAAATTGAGATTTGCATATGGCATATTGTAAACATCCAATTTTCTTTTTTCACAAATATATGCTCAATGTTTTTCTGTAACAGGTCTTAAAAAGTTCATATTTTCCAAATAATCTTCAAGACCACCTCTCTTTTATATCAAATTTCCATGTGTATATAAATCTATTTTGAAGTGTTCTGTTCTATTGATGCATGTGTCTATGATTTTATTACTATTGCACTATAAAATCTTATTATGCGGTACAGGAATTCCTCAAATGTTCTTCCTTAGGAGTGCCTTATATTTTTTTCACTATTTCAAATAAATGTTAAATAATCTTGTCAAGTTCTTTGAAAAATCTTTCTTTTTTAAAGTCACTGGATTTACAGATTAAGTCAGGATAATTCAAACTTGAGAAGCTTTCTATTGATGATCATGGTAGAGTTCTCTATTTATTGAGGTCATTGTAATGTCTTTCCACATATTTATACTTCGTTTGTTAAATTTATTTCTATGTACCTCATATTTTATTGCTACTAACATAGTAACATTTAAATAATTTTACATTTTTTAATTACTGCAGGTATATAGAAATGCAATCACTTTTTGTATAATGATCTTAGGACTGTAGGTTGTCTCTTAATGAATTTTTTAAAATTTATTTCAGAGAGGAAGGAAGAGGGAGAGAGAGATAGAAACATCAATGATGAGAGAGAACCATTGATTGGCTGCTTCCTACATTCCCCCTCCTGGGGATCAAGCCTGCAACACTGGCATGTGCCCTTGAACAGTATTAAACCTGGGACCCTTCAAGTCCGCAAGCCGACACTCTATCCACTGAGCCAAACCGGCTAGGGCTCTCTTATGAATTTTAATATTTGCCTAGAGATTCTTTTTTCTATGTCATCTTCAAATAACATCAGCCTTTGACATTATTTTCATTTTATTACATTTCTATATATCTATCACTAATATCTCCCATGTTCCATCAGATCCAATGCACTACTGATTTTAGTTTTTAAATTTTCAAACATATCTGATAGCCTTATCCAACATAGTTTTAGTTTTTTAAAATTCTATCCATCCTCTTGCTCTAATCTTTATGGATCCATTTCATACCAATCTTTATTTACACCCCCCCATTCTTATTGTTCAATATAGTGCCTACATTCCTCTCTTAAATAGAAGTGCAAATAAGAAACACCTTGTCTCTTTTCATTGCTGATGGAAATGCGAAATAGTACAGCCACTTTGTAAGACAGTTTCTTAAAAAATTAAATATATTTTTACCATATGATCCCGCTATTGCACTCCTTGATATTTACCCAAAGGAGTTGAAAACTTGTCCACACAGTTAAAAAAACAAAACAAAACACACACATAGACATTTATAGCAGCTTTAATTGTTATTGCCAAAACTTGAAAGTAACCAAGATGCCCTTCGGTAGATGAATGGATAAATTGTGGTACATCCAGACATTGGATTATTTAGCACTAAAAAGAAATGAGTTCTAAAACCATGAAACATATGGAAGAACTGTAATTTCATATTACTAAGTGAGAGAAGCCAACCTGAAAAGGCTACATACTGTATGAAATTCTAGAAAAGCCAAAACTACGGAGAAAATAAAAAAGGTCAGTGGTTTCCAGGGATTTCAGGAGTGAAAGGAATGAGTAGGTAGAGCACAGAGGATTTTTAGGAAAGTGAAAATATTCTATATAATATTATAATACTGTATATATGTCACTCACTATTCATTTGTTTAAACTCATAGGATGTACAACACCAAGATTGAACCCTAAGGTAAGCTATGGACTTTTAATGATTATGATGTGTCAATTTAGGTTCATCTTTGGTAACAAAGGTACCACTCTGGTGGGGGATTTGATAATGGGAGAGGGTATGCATTTGTGAGGGCAGGGAATATATGGAAAATCTCTTTATCTTCTGCTTAATATTGCTGTGAGCTTAAAACTGCTTTAAAGCCTATGGAATGGGAAAATATTTTCAAATCACATTTATTATAAGAGATTAATATTTGGAATATGTGCAGCCGGTGTGGCTCAGTGGTTGAGTGTCAACCTATGAACCAGGAGGTCACAGTTCAATTCCAGGTCAGGGCACATGCCCAGATTGTAGGCTTGATCCCCAGTAGGGAGCATGCAGGAGGCAGCCAATGGATGATTCTCTATCATTGACGTTCCTATCTCTCCCTTCCTCTCCCATATAAGAGTACTTTTTATATGCCAAATATATATATATATTAGAGGCCCGATGCACAAAATTCATGCAAGAGTAGGCCTTCCTACCCCTGGCTGCCGGCACCAGCTTCCCTCTGGCACCCGGAACCTGGGCTTCCCTCTGGCCGCTGGCAGGCACCTGGGACCTGGGCTTCCCTCGAAGACCCGGCTTTGTCTGGAAGGACAGAAGGATGTCCGGAAGGATGTCCAGTCTAATTAGCATACTATGTTTTTATATATCTATATATAGATATATGTTTATCTATATATAGATATATATATAGATATTTGGCATATAAAAAGTACTCCTATATCTCAACAACAACAAAATCCAGTTTAAAAATGGGTAAAGAACTTAAATAGACAGTTACCAAAAAAATATATACAAATGACCAACAAGCACATGAAAGGATGCTCAACATCACTAATCATTAGAGAAACACACATCAAAATCATGAGATATTATTTCACACCCAAGAGGATGGCTATCATTAAAAAATCAGAAAATAACAAGTGTTGGGAAAGATGTGGAGCAATTGGAATACCAGTTGTTAGAAATGTAGGGAAGTATAATCACTATGGAGAACACTTTAGTTTTCCTTAAAAAAATTAAAAATATAATTATCATATGAACCAGAATTCCACTTCTGGGTGTACACCCAAAAAAACTGAAAGCAGAATCTTCAAGAGACCATGTTCATAGCATTATTCACAATAGCCAAAAGGTAAAGCAAGCCAAGTGTCCATTGATGGGTGAATGGATAAATAAAATGTGTTATATGTATACAACTTAACATTATTCAGCCTTAAAAAGAAAGGAAATAATGACACGTGCTACAATATGAATGTACATTGAGAATATCATGCTAATAAGCCAATCACAAAAAGACAAATACTCTATCATTCCACTTATATGAGGTACCTCGAGTAGTCAAATTAATACAGGCACAAAGAACAATGGTGATTGCCAGGGGCTGATGGGGAGGAAAATACTGACTTGTTATTAAATGGATATAAAATTTCAGTTTTGCAAGATGAAAAAAAATTGGAGATTGGTTGCACAATAAGTTGAATGTACTTAACACTATAGAATTATGCACTTAAAATGGTTACATTTTATGTACTGTATATACTAGAACCTTGATGCATGAAATTCGTGCAAGAGTAGGCCTTCCTTCCCCAGGCTGCCAGCACCGGCTTGCCTCTGGCACCTGGGACCCAGGCTTCCCTCGCTTCCCTCGCAGCCCCGGCTTCGTCTGGAAGGACGTATAGTCTAATTAGCATATTATGCTTTTATTATTATAGATTATCACAATTAAACTTAAGAGACATTATTCATTCTTAAAGACTTTATATGGGAAAATCTTTGTCACAGTAAAAAAAGATCTGATCCTGAAGCTAGGAATCTGGGTATGCCATTATATTGACCTTTGGACTCAGTTTTACTCTAGGGTAGTACCATATTCTAAACATGAATCTAGTAATTCAAATTCTGAAAGGAGAGCCTAATATCTTGAAAATCCTGAGTTTGTGGGAGAAATTTGACCAGAGGGAAACAACATATAAAAAAAAATATTTTCTACCATATCCACATTGGACTGAATGAGGACTCCTAACAATCAGTATCTAAAAGAGAACATATGTCTAAATAGACATTTAAATATGCTACTGAAAGACAAAGATGTGGCAGCACTGAAAATTTACTTTCCTAGTTTTCAATCCCTAGTTCCAGGGCACAGCCTGAACATTCTCTCTTAGAAACAAATGTGTTGAATGCTATGATGTCCCTCCTGAACCACTACTTGATTCCAAGTCAAAATATGAACTTAATCCTCTTTGAGCTCTCCCCTTCTCATCTGCTGTTCACAGGAAAAGATCCTGATCTACTCTGGTTCTTTCCAAAGGCAGATGTCCATGTGTAGTTGACTCATTTTTCCCCCCAAGCCCCTTTCAAAAGATTGAGGCTTTGCATGTCAAGGGAGACAAATTTAATAATACTTGAGACTGAAATATTTTAATAGCCAGGTCTGGCTACCAAGTAAGTTACCTCTGGTTTATCTTATATTCTAACTCCATACTAAATATCATATTTAATATACATTTCTGCTCTCCATTTCAAAGGTAAGATAATCTCTATAGTATGCTTTAAATATCCTCTCCAAATGGCAAATATCCTCTCCTTTTCCTTTCTCTTCTTCTTTTTTTGCCCTGGATAACTGATCTGATTTCTCTTTTGTTTATAACACTGCAAGATGCAGTTATCTTAGAGCTTGTGTATTACACATTAACGTACAACAAGGTGTTAAGCCTGGGGTTCTTGTGAAGTGGAAGATGGCTTCCATCCACACATTGGTCCTGATTTCACATATCAGTGCCTCATTGGTTTAGGAAGAAATGCGGTTCAAATTTAGTGAAGCAGGTTCACCCTCTCTGAACACACATTGCTATCCCCATCCCACCTCAGGCATAGGGCAGCAACGCCTCGATGTCCATCCTTTCGTTGCATTGGTGTAACAGGGTAACAGGAATCTGACAGCCAGATGGCCCCCCACCCCAGAGGATGGCCCAAAGCTATTGCCCTTCCTTGAATGTTGACCTTCTCTGGGTTTAATCCAAGTTCTTTAGCTATTACATCAGAGAGGGCTGCAAAGGCTTTGTTGATTTCTAATGCATCCACATCCTCCAGTGACCAACCTGCTTTTGCAACAACGTTATTGCTGGACTGGGTCCCGTTCCCATAATGGAAAGCTCCACACTTTCCTGTGACCCGGAAACTATCTGTGCTAAAGGTGTAAGCCCACGGCTGTCAGCTTCTAGCTTCTTCATAAGAACCGGAGCTGCAGCACCATCATTTATCCCTCAAGTCGAGGTGACTATTCCTGCTCCATCCGTAAGGAAGCAAGGCGTTAGTTTAGACAGGGCTTCTATGTTGCTCCCATGGTGAGGAAACTCCTCTCTTTTAACTTCGGTCAGACCTTTCGAGAAGATACAAACACTGGAGCAATCTCTTCGTCACTCTCAGTCTTCTTCTGGGATAACCTGTAAACTTGTCCTGATCTTCTCTATTCACTTGCCATTCGGGAGCTACATTTTCAGCTGTAACGCCCACGTGATAGGTGTGAAATGCATCCGTGGCACATGGCAGGGAATACTGTCAGTGGTGTTTCCCCCGTCCTGACTCCTGTCCTCCAGGGAACCCGGTGAGGAGCCTTGCTCACACTTTCCACGCCTTCTGCAGCCACCATGCTGGAGTCTCCTGTCATGACTGACTGGGCTGCGAGGCACACAGCTTTTCGGCCGGACCCACAAACCATCTGGCAGCTCCATGCCGGAGCAGAGTAGGGGATCCCTGCACCCACGCTGGCTTGTCCAGCAGGATTCTGCCCACATCCTGGGGCCAAAACGTGCCCAAATTTGACCTCTGATGTTTACTCGGGAGCCACAGCGGCCCTCTTCGGGGCTTCTTTGATGACAGTTGGGCCCAGGTCATGGACAGGAATGGTGGACAAGGCACCACTGACGGAGCCTATGATGGCGCCGCCCAAACCATGGCCACGGGGCAGACCCTGCACTCACCCTCCCACATGACCGCTTCACGCAGAGCTGTGGGCCCGGTGCTGCCGCAAGAGAGGCAAAGCCTTTTCCAGCTACTGACAGACCCCCTTCCTCCTCTTAAGAAAAGATGAACAAAAGAGAATTTTAGAATATATTGCTACTCTCCAAAAAATAAACCAAAAGCAGTCTATTTGCCCTAAGACCCTATATTAACACTTTAACCGACTAATGGAAATTAATCCATTGAAGGGCTAAATCTTCACAGCTATTCTCAACTCTATGATGTACACATTTGCAATTTACTTAGTTGAACAATTATATCCATTTGTTGCCTTTCTTTCTTGATTCACAGAGCCATAAATAATTCAGTTCCAATCTGTAATATTTTTCACTTTTTATATTTTACTACTGATAGAGCCATAAGGAGGTGAGTTTCTATCTCAGATACACATTTAAAAATAATTTCCAAAACCATGATGAAAAATCTATATCTAATATTTTAATATACAATATACCTGATAGTGCTAAAAGTGTTTAGATTAGAATTTAGAACGTGTAATGCATTTGATATACACACTACATTATATTTCAATATCTCCATAAAACATTTAAAGAAGTATATGTCAGAGACCTAAAGAGCTTATTCTATGCTACTTGCTCAAAGTTGCAAGAAGACTAATATAGCTGGAACTAAAGCCTAGTTCATTATTCCAAGATCAGCAATGTTAGTATTGAATTAAACATGTTGCCACTTATGGTTAACGATTAAATTAATATTTTGGAACTGAGCTATGATTTGGAAGTACTGTATAAGGTATTGCTTTTTCATAGTAAATTACTGATGATAATATGAAAAATTAAACAATAATATGTAAATATAATAGGATCATTATGAATGTTACACTGTAATGAGATCATGTATTTATAAACTTAGATGGCTTCAATACCTATTAGATAATGCATACATTTATCCCAAGGAAATCAGCTTTTAAAATTTGACTTCTATTATTTAAAAAAGAAAAGAAAACTGAATTCCATGTTGAAAGAAAAAAATAAGAAAAAAGGAAGAAATGCCAGTACTTATTCCTCAATATCATCTCAAAACATTCCAGAAAGAATAATTTGAAAAACTAGTTCAATACCATGGCAATTTCACTGCTGTGAGTTTTATATGTGTCATAAAACTGCCTGCTATGGAATTTTTAGATCTAATTTTCATTCCTAGATAAGAACTAAACGATGAATTTCTTTCCAGCAACAGCTCAGTTCTATCCTCCTTCTTTGGAATGATTTGAAATGGTCTAGGTCCCTCCCGTAATACAGGATGTTGATGAGGTCTATTTTTAAATGTTTCCTCTTGAGGCATAGTATTCTTAGTTTGTGATTTGAGTTCTTGGCCTTTGCACCACGGTATGTGTTCTTAAAGGAAGCAATGTTTTTCAGATGGACACTGTTCTCTAAATAAACACTGTTAAATATTCTTATTTTAAAGTGAGGGGTTTTTTTGTAGGTTTTTTAAAATTTTATTTTAGCCCTCAACTGATACTGTTACTGAACATAAACATAACCAGTGAGCACTTAGGAGCCAACTCCCTCAAGGCTGAAAATTTTCTGCAAATCCCATAAGCAAAATTCTTTATCAAGGAGCTTCATTTTGCCAAAGATAAAGTATACAAATATTTTATTGGGAAAAGTAAAAAAAAAATCATAAATACAAAGGTCAAGTTCAGACACACATACAGACAGACAGACTTGTGGTTATTTTCTCTTACAGATGTACTTCAACAAAAGGACTGATTAAATATAATATACATTTTGATCATCCACTGAAAGAATGTGACAATTTAATTTTTAAAGTATATATATTATTTTGTCTTTCACCTTTGAAAATACGTGTTTTTAAGTACCTGCACTTTTTCAGATGTTTCCATTCTTTCTGGTATGCCTATAATTCTAGAAGTGTAGTTTACAAAGATAGATCTAAGAGAAATAAGAAATCATTGTGCGACTTTTAAAATTAGATTTCAAAAGTACTGGTATTTATGGGCTAAAATTAGTATCAAAAATGATACAGAACTGCAGTTATCTCCCTTCTACATGATAAAAAAATAACAAAGAAGTGTTTACAGCATCAACAAGTTTAAGGATACATTTATGGTTTTGCTTGCAACAGAAAAAAACATCTTCACTGAATAACTTCAATAAGATATTTAAGGTATTGATTTTGCCCACAGTTTGATACTCATTTTTTTTAATGTACAGCAGCTACTGCAATAGTAGTGGCAGCAGTAGCAGCAGCAATGGTAAGATCAAATGCTTCAGCAGCTGCAGAATTTTGTAGCTCAGAACATTTTATCATACCATGTTCTCTCCTTTTCCCTTCCTCCCTCCTTCTCTCTTCAACAGCCCAGATTATATAAGGTAGTGGGATCAGAGGGGCTTTTCCTGGTGCTTTATTGGAAATATGAGCAATTTGCAAGTACAATGA
Source organism: Myotis brandtii (assembly GCF_000412655.1). NCBI lineage: Eukaryota > Metazoa > Chordata > Mammalia > Chiroptera > Vespertilionidae > Myotis > Myotis brandtii. Next base: position 723,333 of record NW_005354334.1, read on the forward strand.
TGAAGAACTTGTTCCTTGACTCTTGGATTCACCACCCAAAGCAAGAATTTTAGAAGGCATTGCAGAGAAGACAAAATTGGTGGAAAGAGCTGCCACTGTGCTATGAATCTCCCACCCCATCCATTTTGGGAGGAGAGGTAGAGTGCAACCTTTTAACAAGTCTAGAAAGGGTACATTAAAAACAAACAAACAAACACTTAAAGGTTTTTGAAATGCATTTCCTGAACTAATTGGACTTCTGCCTAGGCTATTTGGATCAGACCATACGATCAAACTTTGAAGGGGCTAAAAATGCCTGAGTTTTTCCTCATAAATCAGGTTTGTGTTACAAGAGAGGGAAAATCATATTGAAGTTATGTTGAGTCCTGTCTAACAGAACCACCTAGAATGGCAAGAGAACATCAGCGAAAGAGTCTACAGGTTACCCAGTGGCTGCAAAAGGAGGATAAGTGGACCACCCAAAATTCAAAGGTATCTGCCTGGATAAAGAAAATAAAGAGAGATGGGTCCAGGAGAGAACTCCTAGATCTCACAAAGTGTGCATGAGATTCGCCTTTGTTCACCTGTCATCCCAGAGGGCTTTGTCAACATATTATCCAGTTTAGGTAAGAAATATAAAGTCAATTCCTGTGAAGTCCAAAACCACAGCTAGAAAGTGGGGGCAAATCAAAGAGAGAGGGAAAAAAGTTCATATAAAAGAAAAACAGATGTCAACCACACTATGTCCTCTTTCACACTGTGGTGCAAGCTGGAGAAAGGAAGGAAAAACAATTACAACCCAGTGAATTTTGTAGTTTGGGGATTAAAAACGGATCTGGGATATTTAAATTTCTTACTTGAGACTTCTTTCAGGTTAAAGTGACTATAGTATAGCATTGTGTCTATTTTCTAAGTGGACAGAAAAGTCATGAGCCTCCTTGAGTTTTTAAACCAAAGACAAGAATATGTTGCACCTGATTAAACTTTAAAGGGATGGTAAATATAAAATGCACACATGTGCTTACTCAGCATATTAGGCACATGGATATTTTGGTTTACCTACTATCCAGTTAAAAATAGGCATTATCCCTTAATGTCTTAGGTAGAAAATTCTGGGGTAGTGTCTGAAAGGTCCTTCTGAGTCACTAGGTCATCCCCAAATCAATCGATCTGGCCAAGGGATTATAGTACTCAGAACAGACATGGATTATTTTCCCATTCATTTAGGAAAATGGACTCTTGTCATAAGAAACGTGGAAAAAGTGAAAAACATACCAAAATTTCAAATGTCCTTTAGAATAAATATCATCATAATATCCTGAGTGTATCGGTGATGAGATGCTCAAGAGTTCTACAGTTAGCAAGTGAAAGAAGATAATATCATGCTCTGCTTCTACGGTCTTTCTTCTACAAGACAAATGCCTACTGAAATGTTTGTAATAATTTATAAAATAGTACATTTAATAAAGTTACTTATGATGTCCATGTTTTCCTATATTAAAATCAACATTTTCTTTATTACCAAGGGGTCTCTAAAAATATAAAGGATCAGAAATATAATTCAGATTATATCATGTTAGAATTTATATTTGAACTAATCTTATATACCTTGAATTAATTTCACAGCCAAATGTTTGCTCTCTGTCCCTAAGTGGGTTTATTTAAAGATCATAAATAATTTATTTCCATCTTGATTTATCATCACGGAAAAATGTACATGTAAAACATTTATATGCATTGTTGATATAATCACCCAGAACATTTCCTTCAGTTGAAAAAATAATAATTTCCTGATTAGGTTGAGGTTAAAATGTTAGCTAGCTAAGAGGTCCTAATTTTTCTTCTCCAAGTTTTCCATAGAAAGGTATTTAAAAACTAAGAAATAAATCAAAGCCACTAAAGCAGTGAAAATCAGGATAAATCGCCAAGTATCTGCCTGACTCCAGAGGGAATTTCTAATAAGTAAAGGTTAGATGGAGTCATTAAGCAGAATCATTTAGGGTAAGATAATAAATTATGTCCATCAAACCTTAATGCATATTCTTACCTCAGAGACATGGTACCATCACTGAATAAAGCAAAAGGAGTCATTTTTCCTGCTTTGAAAGGAAAACAGAATTTTCAATGAGTAAGAACAGTTTTCTATGCAACTCAAAGCCATCCTCTGTTGCCCTCCATTACTACAACAGGGATTGCAAATCCAATAATCAGCAGATCCCATGACAGAACTGGACTAGAAATAACAAATTACATTGCAGAAAGAAATCAGAAGCAGAGGGAGATGAACGCAAGAATAACCTGGGAAGAGTAACACTGTCTGCATGATTGCTTCAAATTATACCCAAATTAATTCCTATCTACAAATGACATAGCTAACCAGACAGTGAAAGCAGAAGTCCCCGTCCAGCATAGCTCACTAGATTGATGACTAAATAGAAAAGAACTTTTTAATTTTAGATGTGGCAGTAAGATTTCAGACCAACCGGTAGTAGTGAGGTAGTATATTTGATCATTGGTATGACTCTTCTCATTAAATGGTGAACACAAAAACAATAATATGCCAATCAAGATATAAAACAAAGAGGAAAAAAATGTACTTGGTTACAGGAATAAAAAAATCATTCTTAAATAATATGAACTATAATAAATAAAAGTAAATTTTAGAAAGAGATCAGTGAAATGTTTCTATATTTCTAAGATAATAGTATCTAGAAATTTATACTAATACATTTTAAAATTTGAATTAAATAAAATATTTTCCAGAGAAAATGATCAGTTGTTAAAATTCTTAAAAATCATGAAAGAATCTTTTTTAAATTGTCATAGAATTTCTGCCAGCTCTTAGCCCAGAAGAATTTTAACCATGTATGTTTTTAATCTTTCATATCACAGATAAAGTACAAACTCAGTAAACTTATTCATCCAGTGTTACCTACATGTGCTAATAAGCTGTTATGCACCAAGAATAAAGTGATGGGCAAGAAAATCATCATGGCCCTGTCCTCATAGAGCTTAAACTCTAGTGTAGAGAAAGCATGTATCCAGAACACAGAAAAATATAGAAAACTTCAAATGTTTTTACTTCTATAACCATGATATAAAAACCTGATGATACTAACACACACATACACACACACACAACACACACAAAAAATGAACAAAATGCTAAATTAAGAAAATGCTAGTAAACAATACCTAGTCTTTCATAACAAAATGGACAAGTTTGACTTAATCCAATAAAGTTTTGATATAATATTAGAAATATATTAAATAATTAGATTAAAATTGGTAAACCATGTGATTAGTCAAATATAGCAAAATGTACCTTTGGCCAAACTAAATACACAATAACAATGAGAAGAATAGAGGATAATTTTCTAAAATTATCTAGAATTTTCAAAAATAAGGGTTCAAAAAGTAATGTAAAAACTGAGTATTTCAAAAATTAGATTAAATAGATCAAACCTGGGACCCTTCAGTCCGAAGGCCGATGCTCTATCCACTGAGCCATGTCCTCAGGTGAGGATTTAAAAAATAACTAGCCCTAGCTGGTTTGGCTCAGTGGATAGAGCATCAGCCTGCAGAATGAAGGGTCCCAGGTTTGATTCTGACCAAGGGCACATGCCTGGGTTGCAGGCTTAATCCCCAGTGGGGGGCATGCAGGAGGCAGCTGATCCATGATTCTTTCTCATCATTGATGTTTCTATCTCTCTCTTTCTCTCCCTTCCTCTCTGAAATCAATAAAAATATTTTTAAAAAATGAGTAATATAAATGGAAAAACATAATAGAATATTTATTGAATTTCAGGTTATGAATTTCATGTTTTTCATAAGAACAAAAGTACAGGAATCATTCCCAAAGAGTAAGAGTGAATATCTGACATTATGTATAAAATACACTACAAATAATAAATTATCAAATATTTGCAAAAGATATGACAAAAAATGGTATAATATGTTTAACATATCTAAAAATCTTTAAAATCAAGAAAAGAATAAAATACCAACTGAAAAAATGCACTGATGCATGACTAGACACATTCACATATAAAAATAAAATAAGTTAATAAATATCTAAGAATATTATCATTATTTATCAAATCTGATAGACTATAACCAGACATATTTTTCTTATCAAAATAAACAAAAACAAAAAGGAAAACAGAATTTTCAACAACACTAAAGATTTTGTTAAATGGGACAATTCTGGCCAGAGTGTAATTGGTATATCATTCTAGAAAATAGTTTGGCAATATATGTAAATTACTTTGTAAATACTCATACTGTTTGCATGATAATTCCCAAATTAAGCTGTACTAAGGAATCAAATAGTTCTGAATCTTTGGTGTCCTCTCTCTTCAGCCAGTTGAGGGGAAAGAACGATGAGCATTTGTGGGGAAGTTTTTATGGTCTTGGTCTGACAATGGCATTCCATTACCTCCTATCACCCTGCATTGGCTAGAAGTCAGTCATGTGACCACATCTAACCTCAAGGAAGGCTGGGAAATATGGCCCATGCTGTGCCCAGGTGAAGGGAACAAAAAACTAACAGGTTTTAATTAACACAGATGAAAATCTGCCACACCGTATTTTCCAATTATAACTAGTCAAGAATAGATGCAAATAGATAGGAAAACAAAAAATAATGGGGAGGAAAAAAAAAACTTTGAAGTGACAATGATCAATTGTTTTGTGATACTAACAGTATCCTTGTTTTTCATGCCATTGACAGTTTTGAAGAGCACTGGTCACAAATTTTGTAGAATGTCCTGGAGTATGTGATTGTATGACATCATCATGATTTGACTAAAGTAATGGGTTTGGGGGAAGAATATCAAAAAGGTGAAATGCCCTTCTAGTCACATAATCTCAGAAAGTACATGATATTAACATAACTCACTATTAGAGATACTAACCTTGATCTCTTGGCTAAGGTAGATTGGGAAGGAGGATTGTATTTCACCTCTCAGAGGGAAAGTAGTGACAGATTATTTAAAATTTTTCTCTAAGGAAGATATGTCCCTTCTTTCTCACTTATTCAATCATTAATTTATGTAAATCTGTATTTTAATTTTGTACTTTGGGCTATAATCCAGTACTACATTATTTATTTTATGCTCAAATTGTTTCAGCTTTGGCCATTGAGGTACCCCCACCCCTTTTTTCCCCAGCACTTTTCCTTTCCAGTATGTATTTTCCTTGCCCAATTATTAGAATTGATCACTTTTCCAAGGAGACCTGGTTTACTTTATTGAAAATTGGTACTTAGAAACCAAGATCTGGGTCCTGGTCTGACCGTGTTTACAGCTACCATTAATGGATTCTTATTGGTTGTACTTACGGTGACATAAATGCAACATCAAAGATTGTAAATTAGTCTGAAATGAATGTGTTGTGTGTGTATGTATTGATACGTATACACCAAAAAAGTTCTCAGTTCAATTCCCAATCAGGGCACATACCTAGGTTGTGGGTTCAAACCCCAGTTGGGGCACATACAGGAGGCAACAGATCGATGTTTGTCTCTCTTTCTCTTCCTCTCGCTCTAAAATCAATAAGAAATATATCCTCGGGTGAGCATAAAATAAAAAAGAATTAAGCCTTTATTTGATTATATATTGGTAGTAAACTAGTTTCATTTATTATTCTTTCTTGTTCTTTCTTTTAATCACAATATCTTTCAAATCACTAACCTGACCATGGTATTCATGGTATACCATATGCTAGATGAAATATATATTTTTATTAACATCTCAAATGCCTCTGGCTACATATTAAGGAAATGTTGGAATAGCTAGTAAGATATATAATGACATGTTCTGTACCATTTAGCTGCTTTCAATGGTAAGATAAAATCAACCGACGTTATGTGCAGTTTTAACAGAAGGTGATATAAAATGAGAGCTTTCAGAGGGAAGGCAGGGGAGGGTGGAGTGGGTGAGCAGATCAACCAATGAACTCATATGTGTACATACATAACCCATGGACACAGGGTAGTGAAGGCCTGGGGTGGGGGACAGGGGAGGGGTGGGAGAATTCAATGGGGAAAGCGGGGATATATGTAATACTTTCAACAATAAAGATTTTAAAAATTAATTAATTCATTAAATCAACAAAGAAAATAATATCAATTAGCAAGAAAAGGAATGGGACCAATACTTTGCTTTTCATTTTCTCTTCTTAGTAAAGCTCTGGATTTTATAGCCTTATATTCACAGGCAAAGTAGCAATAGAACACAACTCTCCATAACAAATTTTGAGAGATAACATGATTTTCCACCTATTTAGCAGCAGAAGGCTTTAGAGTCATACTTTTACATTTTCTTTCCATTATTTGTAACAAACTCTTGGAGACTAGAAAATCATTTTTATTTTATTATTGCTTTTGTCTTTTCTCTGTTTGGCATTATTGATTTGTTTCTACTCCATTTATTTCTGAGCACAAACTGCATGAGAACTTAATTCGTTCTTTGTCAAAAACACCACCAGTGGTAATAGAAGAATGGTTTGAGAAATCGCATTTGCTCATTTAGGCTCAAGTATGTGTCACCACTAAATTTTATTTTTTAAAAAAAGACAGCTTTTAGGGAATTATTTCTCAGCAAAAGCTTGACCAGTTTGTGTCAATTCACATGTGCCTTCTGAAGACTTATTAACTTATAAAATGAGTGAGAGGTCAGAGTGATTTTGTTTGCAGGAAAAGAAGGGACATACCACTTTAAATGCATGAAGCTTCACAGCATTATAAAGACAATTAATCCTATCAAACTTCCTCAGATTAAAGAAGTTAAGTACTATCTTATTTTAATACATTGGCTTATAAGGCTTATTAGACAAATTATTTCATGTTCATGTTGCAACAGAAAGTGAAGGAAGTTAGAGTGCTGTATCCAAGCACAGGTTTTGAGATGGCAATTGAGGGTGCTTAAATGCTGGAGGAGACAATCCGCTATGGGCCCTGAGGATCCTGCACGTTCTTGCTAAGTAGGCAAAACATGCCAGGGGCTGGTTATTCTTTACCAGGCCCATGTACAGGTGTGTGTTTTTTTCTTCAGTGAGCAACTCTGAGAGATGAAATAACACATCTTCCTCACAGAACAAACAGCCTTCCTTCCACTCACTATGAACAAGCAGTGAATCCCAATCTCGGGTTCTCCCTTCTCTCTCCTGCCACATAACTCATTGCAAGTGCGGGCACCCAGCACTGGCCCTGCACATAAAACAGAGGATGCCCTGTTAAATTTTAATTTTGGCTAACCAATGGGCTATTTTCATGTGTGCCTCAAATACTACATGAGACATACATACAATGAAAAAAAAAACATGTAACTAAAATTCACATTGAACTAATATCCAGTATTTTTTATTTGCTAATGTGGTGAGTCTACTTCTATGGTACGTGGGGAGCATGGGAACCAACGAAAACAAACAGGAAGCTCTGGCTATTGCTTTTGCCTTTGCTGGGAGTAACAAAGTCCTTTGTCACTGACCCAGGAGTCTCCTGTCTGTTCCTGGCATCCACGATGCAGGAGCAAGCTGAAATGTTCCCCAGCGAGTGTGGGAAAATCCGAGGCGGTGCACAGTTCCTGACACACGGAGGGGAGCTTTGCTTGGCCCTGCCCGTTTTAGCAGCTCATAGATAAGCGGAGGAGAGGCAGGGGGGTTTCTAGACCGGCAAACTGAGCCAAGTGGAAGGCTTTTGGAAGAATAACAAGAAAGAAAATTGCATATTCAGAGAAAATAAGGTTATAGCAAGTTTTAAAATTGTTGAGAAACAATCCTCTCTGCGTCCCTTAAAGGTCTTACAAGCAGAGACACTGATTGTTTTTGTTTAACTTTTCAAGGATGTGTATAAAGTGAACAGCCTCGAAAGACATAGTACATCCTTCCAGAGCAAAGGACACGTTGTTTACTTTTCTGTGTAATAAAGATAACGTCTCCTTCTTGCACAAATTTCAGGCAGGCTTGCCGCACCTTATAAAATATTCACATTCCCGATGCTGGATAGTCCTCTCCTGTAATGCAACACACCGTGTGTGCAGGCATCACCTGGCCTCCTTCATTCCACCTAAAGGAATTGGGTCTTGGGGAAACAATGCAAATACTTATGCTCTGGTTACTGCTACGGCTGCAAGTAATGAAAGATCCCTGTCTCAGATCCAGGTGTCTCCGATCTTCTGCCAGCATCCATGAACTGGGGCCGGCTAAGTTTTTAGCTTGCCAGTAGAATAAAATAACAAACTCTTTGCAGTTCTTAAGATTGTAGAGGGTTTCAAATGTTTGAAGAATGCATACCTGGGGTGCTAGTCACTAGAGGAATATTACATGTTTTCTTCTTGAGAGCTGACAGGAAGATAATACTTTGACACGATTCCCATGTTCTTTCTCACCTCCAGAGCCTTCCCATATACTAGTTCTCTGACTGGAACAATGTTACCCCATCCTTTTTTCCCAATATGCAAAATGTAGGGACATACGCATACAGTACTCACAGGTCAAGTATTTCTCCTTCTGGAGCTGCCGGCCAATCAAGGAAGCCCTCTCTGACCTTTCAAGTTCTGCTCTTTTCTCCTTCCTAAGTTCTCCTAAAGTGCCCTGTCCTCTTCACATTATTGTAACTTCCTGTTCACATGCCATTTCACCTACTATACTTTAACCTAAAGGCAGGTTTTGAAGTTGTATTCTCAATGCTTGGGATGATAATTGGCATGTGAAAAAGTCTTAATGAATATTTGTTGAAAGAAGAGTTGTAGAAGTTACAGGAAAATTCCCTTCTCTGTGTTATATTTGGCTGAATTTTCAAAGAAATTATTCTTGAGCACTGATCTATAATTATGCAGTGCTAGGAAAACTTAATGCGTAAAAAAAGAAAAGGCCCCGATATTTAGGTTTCTCATTCTATTTCCAGAAAGACTCTCCCTACCCATTTGGCTCATCGTAAGACTTGAAAGTTGTCCTTTCTATTCTCAAGAATTACTTATAGTGGCTAACTTAAGTGCAGCTATTTTTCCACTAAAAATAGATTTTAAAATACAGTTATTAGAGTAATTATGGGGAATTGAGGGGAGAAGTCCATTCTAGATGGATAAAGACAATGAAATACAGGTTTTATGGACTGATTTGTGTCCTCCTCAAATTCATATTCTGAAGCTCTGACCTCCAATGTGACTGTTTTTGGAGATAGGGTCTTTAAGAGGTAATAAAGGTTAAAGGAAGTCATAAGGATAGAGCCCTAAGTAGACAAGACTGGTGTGTTTATTTTATTTTAAATTCCTTATTGTTGAAAGTATTATATATGTCTCCTTCCCTCCCCCGGCCCCCATAAGACTGGTTTTTTTAATAAGAAGCGGGAGAGAGAGAAGTCACCACTTTTATCTCCACCCCCATAAGACTGGTTTTTTTATAAGAAGCGGGAGAGAGAGAAGTCACCACTTTTATCTCCATGTGCATGCATGAGGAAAAAGCAAGGTAAGGACAGTGTGAAGGTGGCCACTGCAAACCTTGAAGAAAGCGCTCATCAGAATCTGAATTGGCTGGAACATTAATCTTACACTTCTAGCCTCTAAAACTGAGAAAATAAATGTCTGTTGTTTAAGTCATGAAATCTATGATATATTGTTATGACAGCCGAAATAAACTAATACAATTTCCACCTTAGAAAATGCAACTTGATATCTTTTAATAGGGAATTTTGCTGTTATAAACAGTGAAATTGGCTATAATAAATGGTTATTTTTAGACTTAAAGTAAAATGATTTCAACCATAAATTTTTGTAATTGCATCATTTAGAGGTAAATGAATATAAAGCTATCCACCAAAATCTATTCTTCCTTTTTTTTCTTGGGCACAGGCTGTGGCTGCATTTGGCAGTCACTATTGAGGATAAATGTGGTCTACAACGCTATCTCTATGATGACATATAAATGGCAAAGATGTGTGCACATGGGGCCTCCCAGTAGCCTGAAACATTAACCTGTAAGGTATTTTCAGACATTCTCTAGATACCCCTTTCCAAATTCTATCCCATAGATATTACTGATTTGGGGTGAAATGATGATTTTATAATACTTGGAAAGTGAATAATCACCTACATTTATATTTTTAAAGTTTGATGTCAACATATCCATAACTGCTGAGGACAATTCATCTTTATTCATGGGAGCTGAGGTTAATCCTATGAAAAAAGTGGTTATTCCCAAATGGACAATTTATTTGAAATCTCATAAATGTTATTCTCTACTCTATAATACATTCATCTTTGGCTTAATATTAAAATAATGTTTTTAATTACTACCATAAAATTATTATAAACTTTCTTTTTACAAAAATATTTGAGTAAAATTGACCCAGATATGCCATAATTATCCATAAATATAGGACCAATATAGCCGTTATTAAATTAGTTGCAGTTCCCAACAACACATCACACTCTTTTATGCTTTATTTTTTAAAATCTTTATTGTTGAAAGTATTATTTATGCTCCCTTTTCCCCCATTGACATCTTCTAGCCTCCCCACCCCAACCCCAGGCCTTCACCACCCTACTGTATATGAGTTATGCATATCTGTATGCAAGTTCTTTGCTTGATCTCTTTCCACCCTCCTTATACTTTCTTTTTCTATCTGAAATACACTCTCCCTCTTTATCAGTATCACAAACTCCTATTTATTTTTCAAGGCTCAGAAACGATCACCTCCTTTGTGGAGTATTTCTTGACTCTCCTGCTCTCACCTAAGTAGAATTTTAATCTAAGATATTGGGTTCCTTCTCCACCTTTCTCTTACTCTTTCTCTTCTCATTTTTTCCCCTTCTCTTCCTCTTCCTCCTTTTCCCTTTTTCATTTTATTTTACCTCATGGATTTAAATTCATCAGACTTATAAAATTTAAAAAACATAGGGATCTGCTAAATTGAAGAGCCCGTACTTGGGGAATTTAGGAACATGTAAAGGCATCCACTACTCAGTCAAAACATAAAAGGAATGCATTAAATATTCTTAAGGCTCAAGTTTCATCCCCTTGAAATACATTGCATAACCTTGTTCAATATGAAATTCTAAAAGTATAGAAAATATTTATTTTAGTAAGGCATCTAGTATACCAAAGTGTTTTTAAAATGAAATTGGAAAATAATTTTTCTATGCTAACCCATTTACTTAAACCATGATATTTAACCTGCTTAAGCTAAATGAGAAAGATTTTGATGTGAGCAGAGTTGTGCATTTCTGAAACTCTGATGTAAGACAGGATATAGAACATAATATAAAGTATCTTGTAGGATTTTCTTATACATACATACTGACACATTCTGTAATTAGCCAAATACTTACAAAATAAGCTTCCTCTCTCTTTTTATGTTCCATATAAAATGTTTAAAGGACAGAATTATTTATGCACACAAGTTTGTTTTCCACATAATGTGTAGTAAAGTCAGAAAAACACTATTCTTTGAGAACTTTATATTAACAGATACTGCTCCTGATTTTAGCAAGATTAATTTTAATTATTATTTGCAATAAGAATCTGCTGAGGTTCACCGAGACATTTTAAAATATTTTTAAGCTGGAAGACAAACTGCATGCTTTGGTCTATTTTCCACCAACCATTTTAGCAACTCAAAAATAAAGCTGTGTCAGAATGAATAACTTAAACTACACAGTTCCGGTTGACAAGTCTAGACTTGCACACACATTCTTAGTAAATATTACCAAAACAAAATTTTAAATTTACAGCAAGAGAAATCAAATATACATCCAATGTGTATTTCATATTTTTCAATAATAATACTCTAACATTTTATTATATGTTTGGGTCAGGCACTGTGCTTAGCACTTCGTGCACATTACTGTATTTCACCAATTGTTAGAAGCTTTTCACATTTTAATATTTCTGAAATACGGATTTGTCTTCCAATCACTGTAGGACAAACATACATCAGAATTTAGTTATTACATTGGTGCATACTTGAATGTGGCTGTTGTGTCTTAGTGCTGTTACTAGATAATTGAAATCCCTCAGCCAACAAATCATATAATAATCACAGTTAAACTAGTAGTATAGTTTTTGTTCTTAGAACATAAAATAATGATGAATTTTATAATACTCTCATTCATGGCCAAATTGCCTCTAGATTAATTTTTTGTTGAAAAATAGAAACTATATTGCTTCAAATGGCCAGCAGTCCTAATTACTCATTTAGTAAAAGAAAAGTCTCATATCAAACTTTCAAGCAAAGTCTTTGAAAATATTTTGTCACTGACTAGACACTGATATCATTAAATATCGCAATGTTATCTGATTTTGATCTCCCACATTTATGCATCAATTTTAAATCAGTATGTTAACCAAGGTGGGGCAAAAGTAGGTTCATAGTTGTTTGTATAGAAAATAATCCGATAATTAATAAATAAGAATACAAGAATAAGTCTGTGTTTTACATACAACTGTAAATCTAGTTTTTCCCCACCCTGTATATATAGCACAGAGTACAAAGGGACTAAAAATGAATTTAGAGTCAGAAGTTGATAGTAGTAATTGTAATAATAATCTATATATATAAAAGGCTAAGTGACCATCCATCCGACTGACCGACCAGTACATATGACGTGCACTGGCAATTTAAAAATAAACTTTGACTCGTGCATGTGCAATACACATAAAGCTCTCGCTGGTACCAATCTAGACAAAAAATATTCCTACCTGAACCCATTTTTGGACATGGTGAGTTATATGTTGCTTTTTCTCAAGTTCGAAGAGCGTATGACATTAAAGTTAAAGTTATAAATACTTCATCACAAGGGAAATTAGTCAAGCACTCTGAAAATATTTTTATTCTTAATGTGGTATACAGGGAGATATTAGAATAAGTTTAATCAATTTATTAGTCATTGTTTTTATCAATGTTGTTTTTATATCATATCTTTGTTGTTATATCATGTTGTTATTGTTTATTAATCAATTTATATATTATTTTCATATACATTTTACTACTTTCTTTCATCTCTGACACTTCTATTATAAAGAAAGGGCAAATAGCAACATTAAAATATTTCTTCTAATTACTTTCCTTTCAATGTGCACGAATCCATGCACCAGGCCACTGGTAGTAATAATAACAAGTAGCCTTGAAAAGCCATCAATAACATATAGTAGTAAAATAGCCAAATAATGATTTTAAAATGTGAATTTTATAAAAAAGCAAACTATTTTATGAAGGTAGCATTAGTAATAATTTTGAGCAAATGACACATACAAGTAATGATTCACCAATAATGAAAAAAGGGGGATTTGCTTGCTTATCCGTTTACTGTTTTTGCTGCTTTAAGCATATTCATATTACTGGTAAATGTTAAGATAAAAAATTGATTGTGGAAAAAAAAACCTATATGCTATAGAAAGTTTGACAGAGAGGTGTGAATTCCTTGAGGAGCAAAACAAGATAAAGACAGTAAAAAAGAGTGGCTTTGTTCCAAAAGTTAGTTGTGAACCTTGTACTTACACTTTAAAGAATGTCAATGACAGGGGGGGAAAAATCCAAGAATGATTTAAGCTGATGAAGTGAATTCATGAGTACATTAATTTCCACCAAATAGGTATTCCATAAACATTGCTTGAATGAAAGCCTGAAACACTGAAAGGGTTACAAGGAATAATAATCTTGAAAACAATACAGATACATTTGGCTAAAAAATAATTTCATCTGTAAGATCTGATAATAGGAGCAACATATTGAAATGAGCCAGGAGACAAGAGTAATGGAATAAAAGGAATTAGGATTGCCAATTAAAAAAGATTTAAATTACAATTACATCTTGCTCATATGCATTTTATCAGAATATTAATCTGAAATTCAGATTAGATGTAAATAAAACACATTCGTCCTTCAGCAAAATTAAATATTAGTTTTCCCTATAATACTAATTATCAAAAGCAGAAATATCAAAATAATTAAGTATATTATAAGAATATTACAGTTATTAGAGGAGGTTTTATTCAAACTTGAAGATGGCTAATCATTTTTATATTACTAATCCTAAAAATTCTTATAAAATATAATGAAAAATAACATGAAATTTATTTTTAAAAACTCATTATTTCAAGAGACAATAGACTATATTGTAAGTATAAAAATTAAATATGAAACATTTAGAACATCTATAATAATAAAAGCATAATATGCTAATTAGACTGGTTGGTCCAATAGCGAATGACCATTGGATGACCTTCTGGACCACCTCCCGGATGAAGCCGGGGCTATGAGGGCTGAGGCAGCCGCCGCGGCTACAAGGGCCGAGCCCCTTGCATGGATTTCGTACATCAGGCCTCTAGTTGACTATATACAAATAATAAATCCAGAATGTTTATGGTTTTGTGATTAGGCAAGAGGCAAAGATTTCTATGGACTACATTTTTAATTTATTTTTAAAATGTGAAAAACTACTCTGAAAATGACAGTAAGGTATATACACATGTATTTATGTATCTATTGTTCCTAAAAACAAAAATTACTTTCCATTTTAATTGATTTTCTATTACAGTGGAAAAGATATATTATTAAATCTGACCAATCAAAAGCAGAGAAAAGTATTACAGAGTCACTATTTTAATATGATTATTTCCTTGACAGAGAGGCAAGATATTACTCAATATCAAATTCAGAACAAAGAAATGGACTTAGAAATATTCAAGTGTCATAACTTGTTTAAATTTCCATCAACATATTGAGAAATATTCCACAGCTATTCAGACTCATTTACCAAGTGACCTGACCAATGCTTCTGAAATATTATAGCAATCCTGATGTTAAATTTAGCTTTTCAGCATTAAAAAATAACTGTTTATGCAATCAAAAAGTTAGATTCTCTAATTTTTACAGCTCTTAAATGATATTTTAAAGATACCTACGTTTTTAGATAATCTGAGGTTGCTTGAAAGTAAAAGAGTACTCTGTATATTTATATTTGAGACATGATTTTAAATTCTAAAAACTCTTTCCCCTAATTACAAAAAACAAAAACAAAAAACCTAAAGCAAAAAGTTTCTGTACAAAGTTATTGCACAATAAAGGCTCTCACAGCCACCATATGAAAGGAACAAAGGCCGAGAATGTCACCTGGTCTAGGAAGAATATTTTTGCTAGATCGTGCTAGCTTGGTTGAGTTGTCAGAATAAGATAAATGGAGCAGAGCTGTACCATTAACCTGTGACATTTCTGACAGTGCAAAGCTAGGTGCTATGAGAAAAATAGACTATTTTTTCTCTTTGCTATTCCTCAGTTTGTAATAGAAATAAGAAAAGATCCATGAAATGTTTTAATGAACATTTCAGAACAGATCAGAAGAAGCCTACCTTGAATAATAAATGCTTTCCATTATATGTAAAAGCACAACCCAAATCAGAATATATTAGTAAATTATCACATAATTTTTGTCTATAATTAAAGGAGATAAACACTAATATAGTTCTTACTTATATCTAGTAATGTAAGAACAACAAAATCTATCTTTCCTTATTGACACCTTGACTTGTACTCCTATCAAAAAAATTATTAAAACTAAGTATGTTATGACAATAAACCCTAGTTCATTGTTAAAAATCACTATTAAGCTTAAAGTATACAAGCAATAACAGCACTTTTTTTGGATTTATTAAAATTTCTTAGAAACTTTAACAGGCTTATAGGTTTTTAGTTTTTATTTATTTCTGAGTTTCCCAATGGCATGGGAAAAGTAAAAAGTATGATGGCTATATTTTGGAAAGTTGCCCTAGCAAGATAATGACTAAATAAAAGTTAATGTTCATATAAAAGTGAAAAAATCTAATAAAGTCATGAATTACTACTGATATTTACTCATAATTTGTGGATGAAATCTAATCACCTTATAGGACTCTTTGCCTTACTTACATGTGTCAATAAAATGACATCTTTATGATCCTGAGTTCTTGCTCTTAAACACAATGTATACCAAAAAATTCAGTTTTCAAGGGCAACAATGCTATATATTTATTGACTCATAAGAACCAATATCTTTCACAAAGTCATATCATAAGTAATATGAGCCAGCCAACAATAAGTGCAAACTTTGCTAAAAACGCAGAAAGATACAGAGCATGTGCGCAATGCTCCCAAGTCTAGGAAGGAATGTGGAAATAGGATAAATGCTTGTAGCAGTAACATAGAGCTAAATGCTGGAGTGATCAGAAGAGACTGTCAGTTACTCATTCAACAACAATTTAAATGGATGTGAATTATATTCCAGGCACTGTTCTAATTATATTTAAAAGAGGATTGATAGGTAGGTGGTTATGTAGGTAGATTAGATAAATAGGTAGGTAGTAGATGATAGATAGATATGGGTCTTTCTTCCACATAGTAAGAAAATATTAACAATTCAATAATTATACATATAATATATACACAATTTTTAAATAATGTTGCATATATGTAGATTTTTTAAGTGAGGAATTTTTTTAACAAGTATATATTTAACATACACTTACTATTATGAAGTAATGTCAATAACTTCTCAATTCTCAATACCAGATGCTATATTTTTAAACTGTAACTGTGAAATTTCATTTAGAATCTGAAGTAGCAAATTCATTTTCTTGTCTTCCTATTTTATGAATTATTCAACGACCTCACTTTTTTAAGGTTTGTGTTACTGTCACTTTTCTAGATTTATCTGGTCATCGGAGTGAGAATTTTAATTGAAATATCAATGTATGATTTTTAAGGACCAAAGGGAAAGAAAGCAGAATGATTTTTTTCTGAAATATAAAATAGAAAGTTAAATAGCTATTTGGGGGTTTAAGCAGTCTTTATATTTTAACACTGATGATTACACTTAAAACCATAATGATGATTGTTCCTTCAGACTTTCTCATTTTTTTCTTTCCCACTCCACAGCTTTACTAAGGTGTAATTGAGAAATAAAGTTTGTACATATGTAAGGTGTATAATGTGATGATTTAATAAACATTTTCATTATGAAATGACTGCAACAATGTGTTAATCCATCATCTCACATTTCAACTTAGTGTGTGTGTATGTTTGTGTGTATTACATTTTTTTAGCCATTTTTTCATTGACAGATATTTAAGTTATTTTGTTGCCATATCTTAAATATTGTAAATGATGGTGTAATAAACATAGGTGTGCAGATATCTTTTTAAGATCCTAATTTCATTTCTTTTGGATAAACACCCAGAAGTGGGATTGCTGGATCAAATGGTAAGTTTATCCTATATAATAAAAGCCTAATATGCTAAGTGTCTGATCATCTGGTTGGCCATTCAACCAATCAAAGCATAATATGCTTATGATATGCTAAGGCCACTCAACCACTCGCTATGACGTGCACTGACCACCAGGGGGCAGATACTCTGACCAGTAGGTTAGCTTGCTGCTGGAGTCCAGCTGGTCAGGACTGAGTGAGACAGGCTGGACATGCCCTAGGGCCCTCCCGCGGTCCCTCCCCGGCTGGCCAACCTCCCATATCCCTCCCCGGCCTCGATCATGCACCGGTGGGGTCCCTTGGTCTGGCCTCCACCCTCTCACAATCTGGGACCCCTTGGGGGATGTCAGAGAGCCAGTTTCAGCCCCATGGCAGAGCAACTAGTCGCTATGATGCACACTGACCACCAAGGGGGAAACGCACTACTCAAAAGCTGCCCCCTGGTGGTCAGTGCGCTCCCACAGGGGAACGCTGCTCAGCCAGAAGCCAGGCTCAAAGCTTGCAAGCGCAGAGGTGGTGGCTGGAGCCTCTTCCGCCTCCATGAGAGTCGGACATCTCCTGAGGGCTCCTGTACTACGAGAGGGCGCAGGCCAGGTTGAGGGACCGCCCCCCCCCCCCCCCCACGAGAGTCGGATATCCCCTGAGGGCTCCTGTACTGCGAGAGGGCGCAGGCCAGGTTGAGGGACTGCCCCCACCCAAGTGCACAAATTCTGTGTACTGGGCCTCTAGTTATTGTATATGGCTATATCATTTTACATCCCACCAAGAGTGTACAAGCGACCCATTTTCTCCACACCCTTGCCAGCACTAGTTATCTTGCCTTTTAATAAAAGCCATTCTAAATGTATCAGATCATATCTCATTATATATTCTTATATATCTGTTTGCCATTTGTTATGTCTTCTTTGGAAAAAATGTCTAATCAGTTATTTTGCCCATTTTTTAATTAGGTTTGGGTTTCTGTTGAATTGGAGCAGTTTCTTATATATTTTGGTTATAACCCTTTATCAGATACATGATTTATAAATATCTCTTTCCTTCTATAGGTTGCCTTTTCTTTTTATTGATTGCTTCTTTTGTTGTGTAGAAGCTTTTTAGCTTGATGATAAAATTTCATTGCCTCTTTCTTAATGAAACTCTTTTAGTTGACTTCTATCAGCATCCATATCTAGCTGTGATTAAAGTTGTAACAGATTAACGTGTCTTTTCCAAACGGGACTTTGTTTCAAGAGTGTCTGATATTGTAAGAGAATCTGAGATGATTCCCTTTATTTCAAAGATAATTTTGGTAAAATTCACCTTCTTTTCAGTCGTATTTACTTTTCTAACAATATTTGTAGGCTGAACACTAGGCCACAGAAATTGGGAATCACTACAAAATGAGAGAGATTGAATTTACCTCAAACACTGTGGAGGACTATCCTTAAAAAGTCCTTTCCAATTTTTCCAATGTCAAGGCTTTTAAAATCTGAAAATCTCAGCTTGAACTGATATACCAAAGTTCACATCTTGGCCCCCTGCAATTTTAGAGAATGAAATTCAAGAGGCTGTGATTTTTATTTGATGTGACCTTTGAGCTTTGGATTTTCAAAAGTCTTTGAAATAAAAACATAAGTTTAGTAAAATCTTTCATTTTAATATGGCATCCATATCCATTATTTAAGGATAGTACTAGACTCACATATTTCCTTTTAAAGTATCTAGAACACATAAGGTATCAGGATACATTAGGTCCTTTCCCTTCTAAAAAAATAAAACACAAATCGTGACAAGAACTCAGGAAGAAAACAATAAGCATTCTCTCTGCCTGCATCACTGCAATATATATATATATATTACTGATTTCAGAGAGTAAGGGAGGAAGAAAGATAGACACATCAATGATGAGAGACCATCATTGATCAGCTGCCTCCTGCATGCTACAACCCAGGCATGTGCCCTGACTGGGAATAGAACTGTGACCTTCTGGTTCATAGGTCAATGCTCAACCACTAAGTCATACCAGCTGGGCCTTGCATCACTGCTTTTGATAAAAGAATGACCTTACATTAGTCCCCAGCCAAGCAAATAAGCACCTTAAAATGAACAAATAAACATTCTATAAATGAATTATTACCTCTGACAAACTGTCGGAAAATTGTGCCTGAGGAATGTGTATTATCTGATCCCAACTTGTTGATATGTCCCTACCTTTTAATACCAAATTGAAAGAATCAGAAAGAAAGCAAATATTACATGGCTCTCTAACCACTTGTGAAACCTTCTGGACTGAATGTGACAGGAGGTTGGAAACCCTGAACATAATATGATTTATTTTTCACTTAAGCAGATCTCACTTGGAAGGAGTGCAATGATGTTCGATACACTCTCAGTCCAGGAGCTCTCAAAGGGATTTACCAGATCATAATTAACAGATCGGTAATATGTTTTTTTAGTATTCTAGTTCTCTGAAGTCTCTTTATTTTGAACCGTTGGTCAAGATATGTCAATGGACTTTGCTTTTCTCCTCTCGGGCACTGTTTTAGGCACGTTTTAGCTTTTTGTCAGTAACAGCATTAGATTTTGGATGAACCGCTGTCATCTTTTGTTCCTCGCAATGTCATGGTCAAAATTGGATAAAGTGTATGAGCAAAACGCATGCCTCAGCAGGGTCGGGAAAATTGCTGGAAACTGCATTGTGCTTTTTCTCATGTCCTAAGGGTAGAATTATGTGATTTCTCTGAAAACCTTAAAAACTAGCCTTCATTAAATAGTATTGAGCGCATAATGGGGATTATAAATAAATAGTCACGTCTTTAAGCAATCTAAAGGGATAGAAAAGACAGGTGAAGAGCTAACTGTGGCCTATTGTTTCATGTAGCCGTGGTTCAAAGAAAGAGCCGCTGCTACTTGGCAGCTGTTGACTAGAGTGAGCTGAAACCATCCTGCCCGAAAAACAAAGAAACCATCAGCACAACAATGTGAGTCAGCGCTACAGTCTTCTCCACGGGAAGGGCTTGAAACTTGGATTTTAAAGATAGAATTCATAAAATAATATTTTTAAAAAGCCTTTTTATTCTGCTCCTGATTCCCAACTATCCAAGTGCCAAATACTCTAGCATTCTTCAACTTCACGAGTTGCACTTTAACCTTGGCTGTGCGGCATGTGAATGTGGCTAGTTTAGTGTTATGACATAATTAATGGGCATTGTCGGAGACTCTCATTTCTGATCATGGGGGGTTGGCAACCTTTCGTGGCTTCCATTCCAGGCTTTGAGAAATAGACCAGATGGTATGTCCTACCCACACACTGTAACGTGGAAGCCATCCTTTTTTAGGACACTTTCAAAGCCTTTTTGGCCAACCTCATGACTCCTGCAGAAGTTCAATTAGTTACAGTTTTACTTAATTTGCTATAGGTACACAGATTGTTTCTGGACCCCTCTAAAATGTCATTGCGGTAAAAATGATTACTATAAATAGTTGAATTTTTTTCCTCATAGTGAGACTTAGTGAGGAGACAACCCAAGGTTTGGAAAACAGTGTTGTCACTAAACATAAATTCCATCCCAGCCCTGCCACAAACAGGCTCTGGAGCCCAGGGATGTAGGGTTCAGTAGCTGCATCTTTGTTATGAGGCATTGGGCTGAATGACCTGATCCTGTCTCACTGGAAAAGTCCATGTTCTGTGGGGCTTTCTGTATGTCATCAATCACAAACTTTATGCTACTTCAAGTAGACCCCTGCTTGGCTTCCTCAAATTAAAATGTGTGGTTTTGAAGATTTGTGAGAGTCCTTGAATTTCTATGACAAGAAGCAATTTTAATTTTGCTGAGGAACAAATTTTATTTGCACACACTGCAAGGCTATATGTAGGAAGGAGTGAGATTTATTATAACAAAATCTAGCCCTCCACCTATCATTTGTATCTCAATGAAGTCTCATGTTATCTTCTTGTTATCATTCTCAATAAGAATCTAAAGGGATAATTTAATTGGGGTTTTTTTTAGTATAACTTGTTTCATTTTATAAGAAAAATTATAATGTGATATATGTTATTAATTTGAAAAACTAATCTTTTTTATAAAACTTGAGTTATACATCAAAATAACTAAGCATAGCTCTATAATGAAAACTAGAAGCAGGAGAACTTATGACAAAGTCCCATATGCCTTTATACTTTCAATTCAAATCACCATTTCCTAACTTATCTATCTAAAGTAACACAGATTCCCAAAGCTTTGATGGTTTATGTAATTCAATATGTCTATATGCCATCTAAAATTTATTCATGTTTATTCTCTAAGTTAATAAAATTATATATTATAAAACTGCTTAATAAGTGACAAAACATAGCGCAAATTATTCTAATAATTTCAAAATCATTTATTGATTTTTGGAAATGCTTCATATAATATCTTATTGAGAAAGACTATCACTAAGTAATGCCTCTGCCTAATCCATGATTTGACATAGAGAACTGCAACCAACTTTTAAACAATTTCTCCCATTTAATTGATAGTCATGAGGTGTAATAATAAGTAAAGGATTTCTCATCATATCAACACTGTTCATGGTGCTGATTCCTCCAACTTCCATTAAATTAATAGCAAATCCATTTAAATATTTTCTAGCCCATTTCTGAGATCCTTGTAGATTAAATTTTCTATTATCAATTGAAACATGACAACAATGAATCTGAATATCATCTCAATAGGATTAAACTAATCCTTCAGGTCAGGTGAGAAGTGGCATAAAGTGGTGATGGAACATGAGCCTATTGCCAGGCTACCTTAGTTAATATCCTGGCCCTGCCTGCCATTTAACTTTTAAATTGCTTTCAATGCCTCGGTTTCCTTGCCTATTGAATGAGGAACACTCACGTGTGCTGGAATTGTGTCCGGCCCTTGATTTATTGTTATGATTGATGCTATTAACACCTATGACTAGCTGTCATGCAATGACTTAGAGGTAATGTTTACCTGAGAAGATTGAAAATAAGGATTTGCACTCCTGGCATCTCCAGCCCCGTATTACTCCACAGGCCTCTTTCATCTTCTGCTTCTGCTTCCTTTGCAAAAATCCCCACTCTGCCAGAAGAGTCAGCAGTCTTTGCCTGAGGCTGTCCACACTACCCACTATCTATCAGCTCTTTCATGTCTGTCTGCTTTCTCAGAGTCCTAGTGAGGCTAAGCACTATCTGATGATGACTGAGACAGAAACAGTGGTATGTGGCTACAACCTCATGGGGGCATATGGGCACCTTTCCTCCACATAGTTGCCACCCTTTTCTTCTGGTATTTGGACCTGCTCTGGATAGAGGGAAACAGGAGTAAATGGGCCAGTTCAAGAGCTGCAGTCAATTCAGTGAGTCATCTGGAGGTCCAGCAGATTGGCTGGGGCCAGTATGGCCCTAGTATCTACATGAGGTCCCTGTAACATGGGACATAGGATGGATTCAATAGATATTTACTAAAGAAGGGACTGGATGGGAAAAGGGAGACAGACCCCTTGGGCAATATTAGGTAGGGAGCCCATTTTGTTGCCAAAAGGCTGATGTGATAGTATGGCACTAACCAATCCTAACAGCTGTCCACTTTAGAGGAAAAGCAGAATATTGAAGGCCCTCATTAGACACTGACCCTTTAGTTGCTGGGAAGGTCTGCAGTGGTCCCAGAAAAGGGCTGGGCATTTGAAAGGCCCTGGGTTGGGGAGGAGTTTGAAACAAAGGCTATTTGTCAACAGATACAAACATATTTCGACAACAGGTAAAGCCATCCCAAAGTGTGTTGGCTAAATATTACTTCTATCTAAACTAACAATGGGATTTCACTATTCTCCCATCCCTCAGGCATGGATAGGATATGCAATATGGGAACCTCAAATAATCCTTATGCTTATATCTATCTGTCCTTAAGTATAGTTTGGCACATAGAACGTACTCGATAGATATTTACTGAATGAGTGACAGGATGAATGAATGTGCCTATAGAAAGACAATGGGCCTTATTTTACCTCCCTGAAAAGTTTGATCACAATACTTGAATAGATCTTATGCTTGAGGTGTGTTGAACACGCTCTTACCAACAGTGAAATAGAGGACTCATGAAATGATCATAGGCTTTGAAGTTAGATACATTATAATTCAAATCCCAGTTTTGTCCCTACCATCTTTTATAGTGATCATAGACAAATCATTTCTGCTCTACAATACAATAATTTTAACATTACTAAAGATAATGTCTACTTTATAAGCCTGTTAGGACATTAAGGGAATGTATATAAAGTATATATATCTAGTACCTAGAAAAAATAAATAAGTAATACCCATTGTTATTGTTGTATATTGGTGTGGTTATGAACATACTGTATGCATTAGACCAGTGGTTCTCAACCTTCCTAATGCCGCGACCCTTTTATACAGTTCCTCATGTTGTGGTGACCCCCAATTTCATTGTTACCAATTGAACATAATTAAAGCATAGTGATTAATCACAAAAACAATATGTAATTATATATGTGTTTTCCGATGGTCTTAGGCGACCCCTGTGAAAGGGTCGTTCGACCCCCAAAGGGGTCCTGACCCACAGGTTGAGAACCGCTATCCTAAACTAACCTTCTTGTCTTTCTTAAAATGACTTCTAATCTTACCCCCGACACTGCATTCCTTTTGCTTCTAGATGTTATAATTTTTTTAAAATATATTTTTATTGATTTCAGAGAGGAAGGGAGAGAGAGAGAAACATCAATGGTGAGAAAGAATCATTGATCGGCTGCCTTCTGCATGACCCACACTGGGGATCGAGCCCGCAGGTTTCCTGACCAGGAATCAAACCGTGACTTCCTGGTTCATAGGTCAACACTCAATCACTGAGCCATGCCAGCTGGGCTAGATGTTATAATATTTTCATGTCAGTTGTAAATTAGCTAAATGTTACTGCTTCCCCACTTTAAAAATAACTTCAGGTTTGTACTTTACCTTTAAAACCACTCTGTGATTGTCCCTAATGCATAGAGTAGCATATATTCTAAAGGATGTACTACTGAATTGGATGTGCATATGTTATTACCCCATAATAATGGTGTTCAAATCAATTTGAGAAACCTGGTTTTAACTAAACAGCTCTCTTCACTGCCACCCTCTGCAGAGAGCCGTTCGGGTGGAGAGCCTGTCTTGAGCCCCACCTGGGAGAGCATGGGCCAGCAGACAGGAGGTGGGGATCTACAGACATGTTTTGTTTGAGCCAGCTTTTTGTTTCTTTTTTTAATTGAGGCCACTTGTCAACATTGAAAAATGGGAAGATTTGACTAGATAAAAATCAAAGCATACTCTTCTTGAAAATAAATAGGAAGGCCTGGCCAGTGTGGCTCAGTGGTTGAGTGTCGACCTATGAACCAGGAGGTCATAGTTCCATTCCCTGTCAGGGCACATGCCTGGGGTGTGGGCTCGATCCCCAGTGGGGGGCGTGCAGGAGGCAGCCAATCATTGATTCTCTCTCATCATTGATGTTTCTATCTCTCCCT
>NW_005354334.1:748146-760471 GCF_000412655.1 Myotis brandtii
AAGGGAGATGGAGAGAGATAGAAACATCAATGATGAGAGAGAATCATGGATCAGCTGCCTCCTGCACGCTCCCTACTAGGGATTAAGCCCATAACCTGCGCATGTGCCCTTGCTGGAATGGAACCCGGGACCCTTCAGTCCGCAGGCCAACACTCTATCCACTGAGCCAAACCAGCTAGGGCAAAACCATTCAATTTTTAAATCTTGCATATTTCAATAACTTTCTTATATAGTTATGATTCCTCTTAGACAACATAATTTCCCAATAAAAAGCAGAAATTATTGTTTATATCTCCCTATTTATAAAACAAACTATTTCTAAATCTAAAAATATGAAGAAAACTCATCAATGAAAGGGAAGGCATTAATATAAATGTTCAGCATTAGAGAACACTGTTATAAAGATCAATCTAGAGTATAAAATAGCTCCAAACTTAATATCATGAAGAACATTTTTATAAATTATGTTGCTATATCTTTATATATTTGTATTTGTCATTAGGCTACCTGGGACATTTTAAATTAAAATCAAGGTAGAAGTTGAATTAAATATAAAATCCTAAATGATGTAGACAAATACTTGAAAACAAAAAATTAAAAATCAGAATGATAATATACTTCGGTCAGATAAACATATTTTAGACTTTGTTGTAAGTTCTTCATTTTTTTACTAGCAAAAATTAAGAAACCAAATCCTCTCTTTTATTATTTTATAATACTTGAAAACAAAAAATTAAAAATCAGAATGATAATATACTTTGGTCAGATAAACTTATATTTTAGACTTTGTTGTAAGTTCTTCATTTTTTAACTAGCAAAAAATTAAGAAACCAAATCCTCTCTTTTATTATTTTATAGGTAATGCTTGAAAGCAAAGAAGATGGGTAATAGATGAGATATAATTAGAGGAAAATTGATGGTGGCTGCATGAACTAAGAAAGAGTAAGCTGAATTTGAAAAGTAAATAAAGAAGAAAAGAAAAACAGGTTCACATTATTTAAAATAATTTTCACATTTTTAAAAAATATTGGCCATTTGTAATGTGAAATATATTTGAAGTTTCTTCACTGACACTTAGTAAATTCTTGGGAAACTACTTTAGCCATATGAAAGGACTCATATTTTATGAATACAGTTATGCTAAAAATACCATGAGTGAAAAATTTGATGATTATTAATATGAAATATATTGCCTAACATAATAAAACACAAATAATCTTGAGTACATAAATGGATACTCTGGTAGTAATATTACTAGCACAGGTTTGCACAAACTCAAATGAGTATCTAAAGGCTTTGAGATGTTCTTTGTGATAAAAGTTTTATGGGATTTATGACAAATATTTTAATTTACATACAGTGATGAACAAACCCCAACCATGGCACTAACTGTTGGGTCCAAGCCGCTCTCCAGGGACTGGACCTTCTTGGACATCAGGTCATAGACAGAGAAGCCATGAGAAGTTGTAGATGTCTAAGAATGAGTCTTTATTGTGGAAGCCAGTGGCCATATAGCCATTAGACAAAACAGTCCTTCACAGCAAAGTCCTATACTGGTAGGTGCACACCAGCTGATAAACTAAATATCTTTCCCATCAAGCAGCATCAGTCTCTATACCCACAGTTATTATCTGAGCAGCCGCACGCTGCCCGGAGACTCACCGCCTCACATAATAGCAGCACCTGAGCGCTCACCTCAGCAGCTTCTCCAACCTCTCCAGCCTTTCCTGCACACATAAGAGCTACATCCTCTGAGCCTGCCTCAGCTTCTCCAGCATACTCTAGCTCAGCGGTTCTCAACCTGTGGGTCGCGACCCCTTTGGGGGTCGAACGACCCTTTCAACAGGGGTCGCTAAGACCATCAGAAAACACATACATAATTACATATAGTTTTTGTGATTAATCACTATGCTTTAATTATGTTCAATTTGTAACAATGACATTGAGGGTCACTACAACATGAGGAATTGTTTTAAAGGGTCGCGGCATTAGGAAGGTTGAGAACTACTGCCTAGCTAGTCAGTACCATGTATTATACCACTTAGATATGCACACATAAGAGCTACATCCTCTGAGCCTGCCTCAGCCTCTCCAGTATACTCTAGCTAGTCAGTACCATGTGTTATACCACTTAGACAAAATAGGTCTCTAGCCAACAATGACATCAATCATTTGGGTTACAGAAGGGCACGCATGCGCAGAATACCGTGAGATTGCTGTGACCTTGCACCTGCTTATGGTATCTTAACGCTGAACATTCTGATTAGAATTTTCATGTTCAGAGTAGCCTTGGCCATTCTGGCATACTGACAACAGGGCCTTGACTATCCGGGCTCTCTGGCATGGCTCCACAAATATCCTCTACCATGTCCTACAAATGCATTGATTTATCAGTCTTTTTCTGATAGAATTATAATATTTTTTTAAAATAAAGAGTTTTCTTACCATTCTATTTCATAACTATTCTTTAATTTTTGAGAAAAATTAAAATATGATGAAACTATAAACAAAAATCAAACATGTCTTTTTCTGTATAGAGTACATCTTTGGCATCAACCGTCTTTGTTTCTGATCACTGAATGCTCTACTCAAGATTTTAAGAGGATAAATACAGGAAGTTGGTAGTATATATTCCTACATAAAAAAAGGCTAGTTTCACACTTATTCATAAGCTATTTATATTGGAATGTATGATATTTTATAAAATAAAACATATGCTTTTAAATCTTTTAAATTTACATTTTTTATCCAACATGTATAGAATAATTTCCCTATTTCATTTGCAGCTCTGTATATTGGGGAGGTAATTATAAATAAAATTAAATCTATGCCTTAAAGAATAATAGAAGACCTATGGATAGATAATGTATACATATGTAAAATAATAAAATATAACAGTAGAAATTATTATATCATTAAAACTAAATGAATGATATAGACAAGAAATGAAGTTTCATAAGAGCATGAGCACATTTAAAGCCAATAAAATAATCAAGGATGAGGTCAGCCATACTAAGTAGATTATTCAATAACTTATCTTACTAATATTACAAAGGTTATCCTAAATCAAAACTCAAGATTTACTAAGTGATCAGCACTTTCTATCATTGGTGCTAAGAGAGGGCTTTTTGTCTAAATTTAATACAATACCTTATACACATTTAGTAGAAGACCAAATTTTTTCACACTAAGAGTTAAATTTAAATATGTAAACTGGTGGCCTTATTAATATGGTAACTTAAATTCACAATGTGATATCCTATATAATAAAAGGCTAATATGCAAATTGACCAAACGGCAGAACCACCAGTCGCTATGATGCACACTGACCACCAGGGGGCAGGCGCTCAACACAGGAGTTGCCCCCGGTGGTCAATGTGCCAGAAGCCGGGCTCACAGCTGGCAAGCACAGCGATGGTGGCAGGACCCTCTCCCGCCTTCCTGCCTCCACAGCAGCGCTAAGGATGTCGACTGCTGGCTTAGGCCCACGCCCTGTGGGGAGTGGGCCTATGCCATCAGTCAGATGTCCCCAAGGGCTCTCAGACTGCGAGAGAGCAGAGGCCAGGCTGAGGGACTTCCCCCACCCAGTGCACAAATTTCATGCACTGGGTCTCTAATAAATATATATATTACCAGATTCACTCCTAAATGCAGGTTTTGAGTCAGGGGACCACACAGAAGCACAGAATGGAAAAGAAAGAAAAGTTTGTTTGAAGAAAAAATGTTACTTAACATAGCCAAATGCAAGTTTTGATTTCAAGTAATATAATATCTGAATAGTATTGGGAAAAAGAGCTACTTAAATAAAAAAAAACTTTTAAGCTACACCTTTCTCATCTGCTATAAAAGTGAAAAGAAAAAACAGTAAGAGGTTTTTTGGTTTTTGTCTTTTGTATTTTGTGGGGTTTTTTTACGTTTTTAGAGTGAGGTTAGAAAATAATAATGTGGCTCTAAAGCCAGAAATGGTAAAGAAAAACAATTGGATACATTTTATCTAACAAAAATGGAAAATTTTTCTCTAAGAAAACTATAAAAACACACAAACTAAAAAACTATCTCTAAGCTATGTAACTGATAAATGCTTATGTTATTGATCATTTAAATCTTATGGCAATTAAGGAGTAGAACAAGTCTTTTCTGAGAATGGTATTCACTGTCCCCACGCTGATCCTAAGAAAAGAATTCACATGTGAATAATTTATGTGGAAGGTGCTGGAAGCAATGGCAGGAGAGGGGATGAGACAAGAGAGTGAAGAGGAGCATTATCATACTACCACAGTGGGTGACAATAGTTTCCTACAGGAAACCCAGGGAAATGGCATATAACAATTCTCCGAGTTATAAACCCAAGGGTGAGGCAGGTGGGTTATTTACCACCAATTCCTGCCAGCCACTGGTGCAAAGCTGTCCTGAGAGTGTTAACTCTAACACCTGCGGTCTGCTATGTTGAAGGTCAGCATGGCCTCTGTGGCTTTGGAGAACACTCTCAAAGAAACAGATACAGAAGCTGGAAGATGGCTGGCACTCATTGGAATAGTCTCCAGAGAAATGGCAGAGTTTCTATAGCCTCTGCTACAAGGAAAAAAATAATAGGAATTCTACTGGTAAAATGAACTGGTAATTTACATTAAAAATACACGAATGTGTGGTAGTTATATTTTGGAAGAAATGTGGTCAAACAGGCTTCTTCTCCAGAGATGTGCAAAATGATGAAATTCTACACAAAGGACATATCATACATGATTCTTTCCTTTCCAAGATAGATAATTCCATGATGCTAGATTGTTCTAATGTTCAGATTTTATCACATTTCATAGACATCTTTTTCAACAATTAGAATGCTGATATTTTGCAATGATGACCAACAGAAAATATTTACTATAACATGCTTTGATTGTTGTGTCAATACTAAATATGAAATATGCCTGCCATATTTAAATTTGGTATTTTGTTTTCAAGGAAAAACGTATAATAAATTTCACCCATTGTCTTCAAATATATGAATAATTAATAACTTTACAAAACTAGTGCCAGTAATTAGGTTGAGCTCAAAACTACTGAGAAAAGCAATATCAGACAGAATCATCCATGCTTGTGCCAGTATGCAGGAAATACTGTGTTATATGTCTGTAAGAAACAGCATGGCCAGGTAAACTGCAGGGAAATAGAGCATAGGTGGAAAGGTAAGTCCCTGGAAATAGACTCCGAACCACTGCTCATGGTGGGGTGAGTTGTAGGGTAACTGTACCAGCTGTTACCATGAAAGGAAGTCTAACCTTTTATGGACTATGAAATAGAAAAGGGTAACTCAGGACCAGTTGCATTACCTGAAAAAAGAGAGATGTCAAAGAGGCTGGCTACCAAGCTTGACTAAGAATATGGGATATTTTGTATTGCAAGGAGCACTTGACCAGTAAACTGTGTAGAAAATTGCTTTTTCTAAGAAATTAAATTTTCTTTAAAAAATCACCAGATCAGATATTATTGAGTACACATACCTATGTATGAATATCTGTACTCGATTTAAACTCTAAAACAGCAGAGACTATTGTCGCCACTGGGAGTACTAAGGAAATACATGTTGGGGCAAAAGTAGGTTTATACATGAGTACATGAAACATAGTTTATTCTTGTATTATTCATTAATTATTGTATTATTTTCCATATGAACAACTGTAAACCTACTTTTGCCCTACCCTGTATATACAAACATCCACAAATCCTATATAATAAAAGCCTAATATGCTAAGTGTCCGTTCAACCAATCAAAGCGTAATATGCTAATGATATGCTAAGGCTGCTCAACCGCTCGCTATGATGTGCACTGACCATCAAGGGGGCAGACACTCCGACCGGTAGGTTAGCTTGCTGCTGGGGTCTGGCTGATCAGGACTGAGTGAGACGGGCCGGACACGCCCTGGAGCCCTCTTGTGGTACCTCCTCGGCTGGCCAACCTCCTGCGTCCCTCCCTGGCCCCGGGCCTGCACCGGTTGGGTCCCTCGGCCTGGCCTGGGCCCTCTCCCAATCTGTGACCCCTCAGGGGATGTCAGAGAGCCGGTTTCGGCCCGATCCCACAGGCCAGGCCAAGGGACCCCACTGGTGCATGAATTTGTGCACCGGGCCTCTAGTAAACATAAAATACTGCAAGAATAACACTTTAAAAACATAAACCCTAGATTTTCTGTCCTGATTATCATCCTTGACCCATGTGCTCCTCCCCAACTCATTTGATTTGACATTCTGTGTTCCTTAAGGAATGAACCAGCAGAAAACAATGAATTAATAAATACTGAAAGAAATTATCTGTTTTTATTTCTGCAGTAAATATTGGAAGGTATAATCCACATAAAGAAAAGCTCTTTGAAGTCCTCAATGGATTTTAAGAGTGTAAAGTGGTTCTGTGAGCAAAATATTTTAGACTCACAGCTAGGAACCAGGTTGTTTCCATTCTCTACATATGTGGAACTGAGGAAGGCCTGTTAGAGAACTCCCTTTAAAAACTATAAATTTATTTACTATTTATATGTGTATAACAAACAACAAAATAATTTCAGCACACATGTGACATTTTAATTGATATTTGGATTGAACATATTCAGGCTCAGGACTAACTGCTGCAAATCATTTAAAGACCCGTTTACAGCTTAATTCTAGGGCCTATTACTTCATTTACAAAAGTAGACAGTTCAGAAAGAAAAGATCTCTACAGGAAGGGAGAGGGACCTACCACATAAAAGAAGGAAAGCTGTCTTTTATAGGATGATTCTCCCATGGCAGCGATTCCTTACACCCTCTCAGGCTTCATGTCAGCTCATGAAACTTGCACGAAAGCATGGAGTGAATGACCTTTTTATTTTTGAAGCAGTTATTTCAGAGGAAGCTTTATCTGCACAATAAGGAGAGAAAAAAGTAAAGTTCTTGGCATTCTACAAATACCTTATGGGTTTTAATGCCAGTTTAGTGGTATAATAATGACTATTTTTGGCTTCTGAACAGTATTTCTAGATTATTAGACATGAATCCCTTTTGTTACATAATAAATAGTAAGTAGGGGAGAGGGGGAGAGTTGCAAAAGCTTAGCTGACCTAGTGAACACACATTTAAAAAACTTGGAAAAGTAAACTATTGCACATGAGGGCATGTTCTGTCAACTTGAGACAGAAACATCTATCATATCCTAACAATAATTCATCATAATTTGGTTCCTTTCAGCCTTTGACCAGTCATTTGGACACGATCCTCCGAAGGGAGCCAAACATTTGTAGATGAGGCTTCATATTGATGGATCTGTTAAATTAGGTTTTACCTTGTAGCTATTGAGCAATTGAGCTGCTGAGATTCCCCAACACATCCTAACAAGAACTTCTGTGTGCTTCATCACATTACAACCGCCCGAATTAGAACACTCCAAAATCCTAACAGAATTAAAGAGGGATGTGACACATGGGATTAGGGACCTTTTAAACACCTCCCAGCATGGATGAAAAACAGTGTCTTTTATTCATAATTCTTTTATTAAATACACCTACTCTATAGTGGCAACATTCCAGGATCTGGGGATATTTCTCTAACTTTTCAATCCTCAGACGGGACAAGTAAGATCTGATGAAAATATGTATTGAGCACGTACTCTTTTAGGCAGGGTGCCAAGTGTTTGACATGCATTTTTTTCTTGTGATCCCCAAAATGTCTTATAAGGGTTAACATCATCATCCCAGTATTATAGGTTAGAAAACTGAGGTTCAAAAAGGTTAAATAATTTCCCTAAATCACAAAGTAAGTAAAGGATGAAGCTAGGTTGTTAAGATTTTCAGTTACAATTGAAGATGCCATGGATTAGGCAATGTCTGTATTAATTCATTAACTGTATTTTGACTACTGAGATTTGTTTGGATTAGAGGTTCACATTCCTGGTAAGAACCATGAAGCAACTTAAAGTAAAACCATACACATTTGGATGGAAAGATTATTCTATGAAACTGATATTCACAAAATATTTCTATGAAGGTGAAAATGACTTAGATGACAAATTATTGTTAAAATGGTGAAAGAAGTCCTAGATAAAATCTTATAGCTAGCACAAATATAGCAATAACCCCCGGTTAATATGGATTTATTCTTCATAGTTGAGGAAAACAATCCTATATAATAAAAGCCTAATATGCAAATCGTCCCTTCAGGGGGTCGTTCAACTGGGAATTTTTTTTATATTTATTGATTTTTTTACAGAGAGGAAGGGAGAGGGATAGAGAGTTAGAAACATCGATGAGAGAGAAACATCGATCAGCTGCCTCCTGCACACCCCCTACTGGAGATGTTCCCACAACCAAGATACATGCCCTTGACTGGAATCAAACCTGGGACCCTTCAATTCGCAGGCCGATGCTCTATCCACTGAACCAAACTGGTCAGGGCTCGACTGGGAATTTGACTGGGAGACTGAGCTTGACCACTCACTATGATGTGTGCTGACCACCAGGCGGCAGCGCGGAACATGGCAGGTGTCGGCGATGTGGTGCTGGCAGCAGGCGCTCAGGTGCCGAGCGCCCACAAGGAGCCTGCCCCACACCCACACGGCCTCTTCCGTGTGAGCTGGGCAGCAGCACCAGGACCGCAGGGGCCGGTCAGGTATCCTGTGGGTTTGCCCAGGAGCTGGTCTGCAAGGCTGACTGGGAGAGAGCGTGCTGCCTGCCCGGCTTCCATGTGGCGCTGCTGGGCGGCCCAGATGCCCACGCTGCGCCCAGGCCCGCAGTGTCCAGCCGTTCTCACCACACTCTGCGTGGGGTCTCGGGCACTGTGACTCAGGCGGAGGGTGGCGCACAGGGGCCTGGGGGCCTAAGTGCTGCCTAGGGCCCAGAGGTCAGCTGGGACCTGCCCTTCCATGCCAAACGCTCACACTTCGATCACTGGCCAGGCCTAGGGACCGTACTCATGCATGAATTTCATGCACCGAGCCTCTAGTTTACAATAATAGAGGGAATTTAGTGGGGTGAATGCACAACAAAACAAGTACAAACATACACTTTAGACTAGACACACTTGGCTTTACTGCTAATGAACTGTGTAAATCTGGGAAATTACTTAACCTCTCCTCTTTGAATCAGTGTCCTCATCAATAAAATGAGAATCTCTGGAACTGCATGGCATGGCTAGTGTTAGAATTAGTGGTTGTATACTAAGGCCATTGTGCCATAGTGGTTCTTCCATAATCCATATCCATCATATCATTCCCTAGAGTAAATTATATCAAAAGAATGTGTTTACTGTCTGGTGCTGAGAATATGCATGTAAGAGGGGAAAAAGCCAGGATTTTAATAGATTTGGGAACACTGAATTAGAAGACAGTGGTATCTGCTATCAAATGTTCTTTAAAATGTAGATGAAAGGGCTGAAGTCCAAGTTTTTTTGTGCTTCTTAGAATACTAATAACTAAAAGAAAAATGCTATCCACAATATGCACTTTTCATGAAAAGTTTTATTACTGGGAGGGAAAGACCATAAATAAGAAAGGAGAAAAAAGGAACTTTTCAATTCTAGGGTTACACTCTAGACTTAATTTTTCCAACACTCTGATACTTTTTCTAGGCTTCATTGACCAAGAAGGACTTTTGGAAGTAGTGGCCCTGAGTAATGGACTAAGAAATCTTGAATTCAAGGTTAGGTAATGAGGTTCCAACCCTGTGTAGCTCTGCAATCCTAGATAAATGAATGGATTCTAAGATAATTCTTCTGTAAAATGAGTGCTTAGAGTATTTGCACTAATTTTCCAGTTTCTTCCAGCTATGAAACCCATTAATTACATACTGCTAATTTTAGTAACTGTCACCAAATAGATTTCAGTAGGAGATAAGTGAAAGATGGCTACTAAAGCGTTTGAAGGCTATTCCAAAATATACTGCATAAACTGGAACATTATTTGGCATATAGAAATTATACCCAACTTTGTTCATAACAATTTTAGGTATTTTTAAAATGAAATAAAAAATAAAATAAACTATACCAGATTAAAAATAAAGCCCAGCCAGCTTGGCTCAGGGGTTGAGCTTCAACCTATGAACCAGGAGGTCAAGGTTCAATTCCTGATCAAGGTACATGCTCGGGTTGTAGCCTCAATCCCCAATGTGGGGTGTGCAGGAGGCAGCCTACCAATGATTCTCTCTCATCATTGATGTTTCTATCTCTCTTTCCCTTTCCCTTCTTCTCTGAAATCAATAAAAATACTTTAAAAATAAATTTAAAAAACTAAAATATAAGACAAAATTACATATTTTTAGACCACCTCTGCAAGTATAAAGTATATTAAACCATTGGAATTTGTACTTACATTATAGCTTATGTATGAGCTTTGTCAGTTTATTAATTACATAAACTATGATAAATACTGCAAAGAAAAAAAATAAGACTGCAATGTGAAAAGTTAACAGACTGTGGATTTAAGAAGGCTTTTTGTTGAAAGGGTTTTATATTTAGGTTGAGAACTGTGAATGAGACGTCACACACAAAAAGTAGAGGGGATGTGAAAAGGCTACATATACTGAATGGTTCTAACTATTTGACATTCTGGAAAAATCAAAATTCTAGAGGCAGTAGAAAGATATGTTGTTGGCAGGAGTTCGGAAGGAGGGTGGGATGGAGGGATAAACAAGGAAAGCACAGAGGATTTTAGGGCAGTGAAAATACTCGATATGGTACTATAATGGTGGGTATATGCAATTATAACTTTATCCAAACCCATAGAATGCACAACACTGAGAGTAAACCCTAATTTAAATTGTGACTCTGGATGATAACGATGTGTCAATGGAAGTTCATCAATTATAAAAATTTACCACTCTGGTGGGGATGCTGATAATAAGGAAGATTATGTATGTGTTGAGGCAAAAGATCTACGGAAAATACCTGAACTGTCTGAGCAATTTTGCTCTGAAACTACAACTGCTCCAAAAATAGTTTATTAAAAAGTAGAGGAAAGAAGATTCAAGATGTGCAGGGATGGCCATAGTGTCACTTCTAACTCCCACTACACTCTCACCTAGGGAACTAAATTGATTACTTTGATCACTATCCCATCATCATCATAATTACTTCTCTCCTCAGCATTTCATTAATACACAGTAATATAAATTTAAGTAATATTTTAGTTATAATCATTAAATTGTATTTGACAAATACTATAATAATTTTATAAATTCCTAAATTTCCCAGGTGACCATAGTGCTTCTCCCCATCCTTATTCTAGTGGACTTGATGAGACTTGCATTCTAAGGCTGACCTTTCAGCTCTCTTTTTTTCCTTCCTTCCTGCCTTCCTTCCTTTCTTTCTTCCTTTCTTTCTTTGTTTTTGTTATTAATCCAGGGCCAGGGATCATGCCTGCATCTGAGGTACAGACCGTAGATCATAATCGAACCCGGGAACCTTCAGTCTGCAGGCTGAGGCTCTATCCATTGAACTAAACCCACCAGGGCTCAGCTCTTCTTTCTTTCTCGTATGTTTTCATTGATTCTCAGAGCACCAACTACCACCTCTGTCACACTTCTCTCTACCTCTCTACCTCTCTGTAAAATGTTTTATACAGTAATGCTCTTAAATATATATATATATATGCAAAAGGAGGTTTACAATTGTGGCTACATGAAACACAGAGTTTATTATTTATTATTATTTATTATTGTATTATTTTCCATACGAACAACTGTAAACCTATTTTTGCCCCACTCTCTACATATAAAGCGTGTCCCAAAATTCACGCAAGAAGTAATTTTGATAGAAAACACAGGTTTATAATTAAAAATTGTAAATTTTTTATTGATTCATAAAGTATACAGTATAGGGTTATGTACGGAATAGCATATGGGGTAAATGGCCTCCACGGCTTTGCTGGCACATACGCACTCTTTTGTTAAAATTTTCCATGACCATTTTGCATAAATGTGGCGGAATTTTGTTGATACAGTGTTGATAAGAAAAAATATATATACTAGAGGCCCAGTGCACAAAAATTTGTGCACTCGAGGGGGGTCCCTCAGCCCGGCCTGTTCCCTCTTGCAGTCTGGGACCCCTCAGGGGAATGTCCACCTGCTGGCTTAGGCCCACTCCCCGGGGGATCGGGTCTAAGCTGGCAGTCAGACATCCCTCTGGCAGCCTGGGAGCCCTAGGAGGATGTCCACTTGCCAGCGGGGAGCAGGCCTAAGCTGCAGTCGGACATCCTTAGTGCTGCTGAGGAGGCAGGAGAGGCTCCCACCACCACCGCTGTACTGGCAGCCATCAGCCTGGCTTGTGGCTGAGCAGAGCTCCCCCATGTGGGAGCGCACTGACCACCAGGGGG